>NC_057806.1:73423479-73735158 GCF_018294505.1 Triticum aestivum | reverse complement strand
GCCGACAGTGGCAAGTGGCGATGGGTCACCGGAGCGGGCGATGGCCGGACGGGTCACGGAGGAGATGGCCTGGAGGTTGAGGTCGAACGGAGGGAGGAGGAGGCACTGGCGCTGATGAGGCTGGGGGCGCCGGATCACGGTTTCGGTGGATCGGGGGCCTCTCCCGATTGAGAAGAGGATGGAGGGGGCGAGCGAGTGAGGGGATCGGGCGATGCGGCGAGGAGAAGGGCGAGGAGAAGGGCGAGGAGGAGCGGGGGCGCTCGATGCCGGAGGAGGAAGGGCGAGGCCGCGGCGCTCTTCTCTCTCTCTCTGCGACGACGCAACGAGGGAGGAGGGGATCGGGCGAGAGGCGCGGGTGCAGGAGGGAGAGATCGAGGGAAAGAGAGATGACGGCGCGAGGGAGAGAGCGCTGCGGTGCGGGCTAGGGTTAGAGCAGCGGGGCGGCTGGGCCTAGAGGCAAATGGGCCGGCCTGGCTGCTGGGCTGCAGGGCTCCTTCTCTCTCTCTATCTCTAATTCTCTTATCAAAACAGAAAATAAAGAGAAAGAAAAAGGGAAGAGAAGAAAGGTTAGAGAAAGAGTTGGGCACGGGGATAATTTTCCCGGACTCGCAAAAAAATGCGCTTGTCCCAAGAAAAATGGAGTGGGCAAGATTGCAAGAATTAAATTCAAAGTCATTTGAATTTAATTCAAATGGTTTGAACAAGGACTAGGATTTAGAAGTGTCCAAAAATGTTCGGATTTTTGGTGGAGGTCCGGAAAATGATGAAAGAAAATACGGGCAAGGTTGGAGAACAAGAATTAAGATAATAAAGGCATTGGGATATTTTGCAAGTGTGTTAAGGTGATTCCAAAACAATGGAATATTTTATTATAGCTCCCTAAATATCGGGAGGGTATGTTATAAAGAGAAGTCACCCTTCCCTCGATTTAAATGGATCGAAGATCCATACAATTTATTTAGTTGAGTTGCAAAAGATTTATGAGATGATGGCATGATGACATGATGCAATGCAAATGATGCAACAAATAAAACAAATCACACGACGAAACTCGGAGTCGCTGGAAGTCTTCTGGAGCGTCGGTCTCGGGGCGTTACACCATTGGAGTTTATGGACTCACTTATCTTCCAAGCCTTCCATTGTTATCGTTATTAGATGGCCTTAGGCCATGTTTATTGTAATAAGTTCTCTTTTGAGACACTCGATGTAATAAGTGTGTGATTGCTACTCTACTATAAATCTTCCGAGCACTGTGTGGTGTCAGCATTACTGATCCAGGGATGACACCGGAGCATAGAGATCAGACTGTCTGAGGTCTGGTCGCTACAACAGTGAGCATTGCAAGGGGTTTGGATGAACAGTTCCCGGTGGGGTGGATGAACAGGACACTGTGGTGTTGCCTCTGGATGCACAGGACCCCGATCGATCGAGTCGGTTGGGGCTGGATGAACAGGACCCCGTGGAGGGCTAGATGAAGAGGACCACCCTGTGGAAGGCTGGATGAACAGTAGATGGTGGAGGGCTGGATGAACAGTAGCCCGTGGAGGGTGGTTGAACAGGAGCCCGTGGAGAGGGTTGGTTGAATAGTAGCTAGTGGAGTAGCGTGTGGTGGACGTTGGATGAACAGGAGCCCATGGATGAACAGTCATAGGTGCAGGCTGGAGGAGATCGACGGTGGAAGAACAGTAGCCCGTGGAGGCTGGAGGGGGTCGATCGTGGAGCTGAACAGTATCCCGTGGAGTTCCGTTTTGTGGTACGCCACACCCCTCCCGATGAACAGGACCCCCGTTTCTACCGTAGCGCTTCAAGACAAGTCTGTTTCCTCCGTTTTGCGGTACGCCACACCCCTCCCTATGAACAGGACCCCCGTTTCGACCGTAGGATGTCTGTTTCCTCCGTTTTGTGTTATGCCAGACCCCTCCCGATGAACAGGATGCCGTTTCGACCGTGGCCGGCCGAACACAACACCGTTTCCTCCGTTCTGCGGTACGCCAGGCCTCGTTTCCATCGGCTGTTCCGTCCAAGCCCTCCCGATGAACATGACAACGCATTGCGTTCCGACCCAGCCGGTTGGCTCCCCATGAACATGACGACGGTGTTGTTTCTCCGTTCCGACCCAACCATGTACACGAGGCATGGCCGTACGTATGTGCGAGTAGGCGTTCGAGACACTGCACATATGTACGTACGTGGCCGTATTTTCTTTCTTGCACACTGGCCATTGTACGTATGTGTACATGCTACGTGTGCACCTCTACTACGACACGTGTGCGCCTCTACATCGACCAGTATGTATGTACACGTTCGCGACCAGAATGACAACGCTACGTATGGTTCGACCAGGTGGGTCCCGATTGCCAGGCACTTCCTTGCATGCAAAGATGTAGATGGTGGGTCCCAGCAGTCAGGGGCGAATCAATTTTTTTTGCCCAGACGCACTTCCTTGCATGCGAAGATGTTACTGGTAGGTCCCAACAGTTAGGGGGGAAATGTTTTTTTTGCTAAATACGGTTTCCCGTCCAGTGGGTCCCTGCTGTCAGGTGGAGGAATCATTATTTTCCGTGTAATAAGGAGGCACTTCCTTGTTGCGGCCATGGACCCAGCTGTCAGCCTCTCCATGTACAGTCCACGTGCGATGGAAGCCGTTCTTTGACCACGCTGACCACGCCGCCGAGAGCACCAGGGCGGTGGAGGACGGCGAGGCCTAGGAAGGGGACGACGTAGAGCCGGGGAAGACGCGGCAGTGGATGCCCACACGTAGAGGAGTATGAGGGTTCACTAGTTCACTGCGGTGTGAGGCTGCCATCGCCGCAGAATAATAGGGGGTGTGGGTGAGTAGAGGGATGGCATGGCCAGCGGTGGGAGTAGTAGGGGGCGGTGAGGCCTCCGCGGCATCGTAGCCGGTCATGGGAGGTAGGAGCACGAGGCACGACCGGTGCTGGTTTGGGTGGCTGGAGCAAGAAGACCAAGGTTGAAGAAGCACTACGGCCGTTGGATGGACATCATATGGTCACTGGAGCTAGAATCGTGCATATTGACTAAGTTGACAAAGCCCTCCATCCCCGTCAACTTAGTAGGCCCACAAGTCAGCCTCCCACTATACTAGGTCCTAGCTAGCAGGGGGAGTATTCATTTTTTTTGTGCGTAATAAGGAGGCACTTCCTTGCGTGCGAAGATATAGCTGGTGGGTCCGAGCTGTCAGTGGCGGTAACATTATTTTCGCAAAATACAGAGGCCCTTTCGGTGGGTCCTAGATGTCAGGTGGAGGAATCATTATTTTGCACGTAATAAGGAGGCATTTCCTTGCGAGCGGCCGTGGACCCAGCTGTCAGCCTCTCCATGTACAGTCCACTTCAGATGCATGTCGGTCACTGACCACATTGACCAGGCCGCGCCGAGAGCACCAGGGCGGTGGATGACGGCGAGGCCTAGGAAGGGAACGACACGGAGCCAGGGAAGACTCGGAAGTTGTTTCTCACGCGGAGGGGAGTACGACTGTACGATGGTTTACTGGTTCGTCTGCCGTCGCCAGTGAATAACAGCAGGTGTGGTGAGTAGAGGGATGGCTAGGCCAGCGATGGGACTACGGTGGGGCGGTGAGGCCTGTGCGGCAGCACAGCCGGCCGCGGGAAGGAGGGAGAAGGCAGTCCCGCCGGCGCTTGTTTGAGCGGCTGGAGCAGAAAGAGCAGAGATTGAAGAAGCACGACGGCCGTTGGATGGACATCCAACAGCCACTGCTTGTGCGTCAACCTTTTTTTTGGAAAGCCTCAAATCTGTGGAAAACAGCATACAGCCCATTTGCCATTATTTCTAATAATTTATAGCCCATTTGCTAATTCTTAAGGTTTCTTTGGAGCCCATATTCTTTTTGTTAGCATTACAGCCTATATTGTGGTCACGGTTAAAAAATTATATGAAATTTTGCATATTTCGGTGCGGCCCCAACTATTTTTAATCCCGAGATTTCGAGTCACATTCAAACTGATTTTCAAAATAAAGGTATATCAATATAAAATCCAACAAATTGTCCACCCATAAAAATAAATTCAATTTAAAATCTCGAAATGAAAAAAAATAAATTTGAAACTAATTGCCGGTTTGATGTGTTTTAAAAATGTACATCCCATTTATCAATAATGATAGGCCATTTTCTCGGCCAGCCGAATGAAGCTCTCCTCGTCTTAAAGCCCAACAGGCGTCACAAAGCGACTTACTTGGCAAATCACAAAAAAAACAGGGCTGTGGCTGTGGACCCAGCTGCGTCCGTGGACCTAGTTCTCAGCCTCTCCACGTACAGTACTCTTCCGATGGAAGTCGGTCGTTGACCACATTGAACACGTCGCGCCGAGAGGACGAAGGCGGTGGATGACGGCGAGGCCTAGTGTTGGTGTACTAGAATAGGGGTACCCTAGTACCCCGAACTTGTGCACGGGCAGTTGCAGCACCCCGCGGCAAAGGCTTGCCGGGCGAACGCCAAGATCCCCCAATGTTCCCTTGGAGCCATCCAAGAACAAAGTATTTAAGCTAAGGAGACAAGGCCCCGGCAAGAGGAGCTTGCCGGGAAGGCCAACCAAGGCGCTCCAAGGAACTTGCCGCGACGCGCCACGCGCTCCGGCAAGCCAACAAGGCCCCGGCAAGAGGAGCTTGCCGGGAAGACTAAACAAGGTACCCCGGGGCTCGGTGAGCGGCGATCTTCTGAACCGGCAAGATAACAACAGCGGCAAGGCGCTTGCCGCGGCAGGCGGCCACTCTGCACCCACGCTCCAGCGCATCCACCAACGTGTCGCTCTGGGGGCTTCTCCGGTCGCGCGTGGCGGGAGGCTGTGTAGCCAGCGGTGCGCAGTGGCATGCAAAGCTGACAAGATCGCCATCATGGCGAACGGTGGCGCCCCTAACGGTCCTTTTCTGCACTGTTCGGGCGACTCAGACGGGCATTTAATGCCCTTGTCCCCTGCCATCAGGGTTAGGTAGGGTGCACTATACAAGCAACTGTATCAACTACCTCGCTTTTTACGTTTTTACCCTCCTCTGCGTTGCCACCTGTCGGTGACCCCTTTAGCGTATAAAAGGAGGCCCATGCGCAACGTAGAGGGGGTTCGGGTTCGAGTTCGGAGGTTCGGACAGTTTGCTTCGATTCATTCGTAGCCCACAAAATATCACACTCTCTCGCTCGAGAGCAAGAACACCAGATAATGCAACCAGACAAGCAGCAGTAGGAGTGTTATCTCTCCGGAGAGCTCCGAAGCTGGGTAAACTGCTCGTGTGCCTCACCTTGATCTGCTCTTCGTGCGACCTCCGCCCCCCGCCGAAACGAAAGGGGCCCGGTCCGCCGGCCCCATAGGTGTTCGTGGATTAGTTTCCCCTACATCTTTGGCGCGTCAGGTAGGGGGTGTTGAGATTGTGTGAACCAGATCCGGTGTTCACATGAGCTAGATCTTTATTCCCTTCATCAACATGCCACCGAAGTAGAAGACTTCGGCGGCAGCCGCTCCAGCCACGTCACTTCCGCCACCGTTGGAGCGAACGAGTGGTGGGATGGACGCCGGCGGAAGAAAGGATGTCGACGAGGAAGCTCATGATGCCGCCAGGTCCAAGAACAAGGCTGCACAAACCTCGGCGACTGTACATGTTCCACGCCACTCTTAGGAGGCGCAAGATCAACAGCGTCATGGCACTAGCAGTGCCATACGCATGATAGACCAAGACCAAGCTGGTGGATCTCGGGGCGCTCCAGACTAGCATGCACGCCAGCATGCTGGCACGAGCGGGGCACGGTCGCCTGGATGGGATACTGCTCCTTCTAACATAGTTAAAAGTTCGAGCACGTCCCGCTCCTCGCGCCGTCCGCCACTACTACCCACCACTCCAGCAGAAGCTTTGGCACGAGCTCAACTTCTCCTAGATTACCCTCTGACGTCGGACAAGATCGACGAATGGAGAGCCACCATTCAGAGTCTCATCGGCTACGCCAACGGCTACACTCCATGGCGGCCGAGCACGTCGCCGCCGCGGCAGGACCGCCGGACGCGAGCCGGTGGCGACGAAATGGGCGGTGGTGCAACTACCATGCAATCACCACCCCGAAGGCCAAGATCACCGACTCGCCGGATCCACCTCGACAGCGACTCCACTGCATCGTCGGATCCACGAGCTCGTCGCGATCAGCGCCAAGTTCTTCATGATCGACAACAAGAAGACGCTCGAACCTGCATCGAGCGCCGAAGAGAAGCGCGACGTCAATCCGACAAGCGCGCTGGGCCCTCTGTTGACATGCATGCGCCAGGGGAACCAGGCGATCTGCCGTACGCGGTAGGTTGTCCTGCGTTCACTCGTGAGCTGCGGCAAGTCCAGTGGCCCAGTACAAAGAACTTCAAGCCAGACGTACCGGAGAAGTATGACGACAAGACGCATCCGTTAGAGTTCCTCAGCATCTACACCATTGCGGTGCAAGCTGCCGGGGGACGAGATGACAAGATCCTTGCCAACTACTTCCCGCTGGTGCTCAAGCCCAATGTCAGATCCTGGCTCATGCACTTGCCGGACAACTCCATATCCTCTTGGGCTGATCTGTGCCATCAGTTTGTCGGCGCCTTTACAGGCGGACACAAGCCTCATGGCCAGGAGAGTGATCTTCATCTGCTCGCCCAGAAGGAAGGAGAGGCCCTGCGCAAGTACATTCAGAGATTCAGTAGTGTGCAGCACAACATCCCAGACGTCCACCCTGCCGCGGTGATCAGCGCGTTCCATCAGAACGTGCGGAACCGCAGGATGCGGGAGGAAATGGCGATGTGCAAGATTAGGGACATCAGTGAGTTATATGCACTGGCCGACAAGTGTGCGCGGGCTGAGGAAGGGAGGAGACTCCCCGGAGAAAATATAGGAGCAGGAGGATCTGACAGTGAAGATGCTGCCCCGACAAGGAAAAACCGGCGGCGGAACAACAGAAGGAGGAAAGGCAAAGAAGTGCTAGTTGTTGAGCAGTCCGGCAACAGTGGTGGCGCCAAGGAAGCTAAAGCTGGTGACTCCGGCAAGGAGGTTGCCGCGGAGGTGGCGGTCGCTGACAAGCAGGACGGCACCAACAAGCAGTATTGCAAGATCCACCGCACCAAGGGCCATGATCTTCAGAACTGTAAGAGAGTCGAGCAGCTTGTCGAGCAACAGAAAGCTGAATACGAGCGGCGCGACAAAGAGAAGGCCCAGGAAGGAGCTGGTGGATCCGGCAAGAAACGTCCCGGCCAAGGAGGACGCCGCGGCAAGGCCAAGTAGCGGCAAGGAGATAGACCTCCCCGTGGCCGCGACAAGGATGAAGATGATAATGAAGATGAAGATATGGATGATGAGGAGACTGATGAGCAGGAGTTCCAGAAAGCCACAGAGGTCCTGTGCGTTGACGGTGGTGCTTCTCTGCATGCCTCGCACCGCCAGCTCAAGCAGTGGGTGCGGGAAGTTAATGCAGCAGAACCACCCATCGAGTCACGCAAGCCTCTGAAATGGTCCGGCACGCCTATCATCTTTGATATTGAGGACCACCCGGATCGCATAACTGCGGTTGGGTGCTTGCCGATGTTGGTTTCACCAACAATCCGCAACCTGAAGGTCACTAAGATGCTAGTTGATGGCGGGGCCGGCTTGAACCTGATCTCCTCCGCGGTGCTCCAGAAACTCCAGATCCCTGACAGCGAGCTCGAAGAGACCGGCACATTTCAAGCAATCAACCCGGGAAGGAGCAAGCCAAAGGGAAAGATCACGTTGCCGGTAACATTTGGCAGCGAGCTGAACTTAGGGACCGAGAGGGTCATGTTTGACGTTGCCGACTTCCCATTGCCTTACAATGGAATCCTTGGCCGACCGGCACCCGCCAAGTTCATGGCAGCCTCTCACTATGCGTACAATGTACTGAAAATGCCAGGCCCAATAAGTGTCATCTCTGTCCCTGGCGACAAGAAGGATGCTCTTATCTGTGCCGACAAGATCTACCGGGAAGCAGCAGCCGCAGCAGAACGCAGGACACTTGCCGCTGAAGCTCCTGGGGGGAAGAAGAAGACCAAGTCCAGCAAGAGCTCTGATGCCCACTCCGGCAAGCGCACCTCTTCGGAGTGCCGCGCTACCGTCGAGGACGCACCATCGAGCTCCACCGGCAAGTGTAAGAAGGCAATGGCAGCTCCACCTGAGACTAAGAAGGTGTCCGCCAAGAAGGATGGCACTGGTGGTACTTTCACCATCAACGCCACTCTTGACCCCAAATAGGAAAGCGCGCTCGTTGCTTTCTTGCGGGCGAATGTCGACGTGTTTGCGTGGCAACCGTCTGATATCCCCGGTGTTCCCAGGAAAGTAATTGAGCACCACCTTGCTGTCTGTCCTCATGCGCGGGCCGTAGAGCGCCAAGAATTCATCGCAGAAGAAGTCAAGAAGTTGGAAGCAGCAGGCCTTGTCAGAGGAGTACTCCATCCCACGTGGTTGGCCAATCCTGTTGTTGTGCGCAAAGCTAACAGGAAATGGAGACTTTGTATTGACTTCACTGATGTTAATAAAGCTTGTCCCAAAGACCCATTTCCCTTGCCGCGTATTGACCAGATTGTTGACTCCACAGCCGGATGTGATTTGCTTTCATTTCTTGATGCATACTCAGGATACCATCAGATCTTCATGGCAGAAGAAGATGAAGAGAAAACCGCATTTATCACCCCGTGTGGCACGTACTGCTTTGTACGGATGCCTTTCGGTTTGAAGAATGCTGGTTCAACATTCGCAAGGGTAGTCCACCATGCTTTTGAGCCGCAAATACACAGAAATGTGGAAGCTTACATGGATGACATAGTGGTCAAGAGCAAGAACAAGGCGACCCTGATTCAAGATTTAGACGAAACATTTGCAAACCTGCGCAAGATCAACCTCAAGCTTAACCCCGAGAAGTGCGTGTTTGGAGTCCCTTCCGGCAAGCTTCTCGGGTTCTTCGTGTCTCAGCGGGGAATTGAAGCCAATCCCGACAAGATCAAAGCCATTGAGCAGATCGATGCACCAAAGCGCGTCAACGATGTACGAAGGCTTGCCGGTTGCGTGGCTGCTCTCAGCAAGTTTATCTCTAGATCTGCTGAGCGCGCCCTGCCATTTTTCAAAATTTTGAAAAAGGCAGGTCCAATGAAATGGACTCCGTAAGCGGAGGCTGCGCTGCAGGACTTGAAGAGATACCTGTCCTCCACTCCAACACTTGTCGCACCTAAGCCGCAAGAGAAGTTGCTGTTGTATATAGCGGCAACCAATCAAGTGGTTAGTGCTGCGTTAGTGGTGGAGAGGGAGGCGGATGATGAGCCAGCAACCACGGCAGATCCATCCAGCGACAAGCAGGGGGCTTCGTCGACAAGCTCTGGTCCCGACAAACATGGGTTTGCGCAGGAACATGATAAGATGCCAAGGGGAATGGGGCAGCGCCCAGTTTACTTTGTCAGTTCTCTTCTGTAGGGGGCTAGATCAAGGTACTCTGGTGTGCAGAAGTTGCTTTTCGGCGTCCTCATGGCCTCAAGAAAGCTGCGCAATTACTTCCAAGCACATGAGATCACAGTCGTCACTCGCTTTCCGCTGAAGAGGATACAACAAAATCCAGAAGCAACGGGCAGGATTGTCGAGTGGGCACTGGAACTGTCAAGCTTTGGCCTCAAGTTTGAGAGCACTTCAACTATCCAAAGCAGAGCATTGGCAGAGTTCATAGCAGAGTGGACGCCAACCCCAGATGAAGAAATTTCAGAAACAAGCATCCCCGTCAAAGAGGCAAGCAAAGAGTGGCTGATGTACTTTGATGGTGCCTTCTCGCTGCAAGGCGCCGGTGCAGGCGTGCTGCTTGTCGCACCCACTGGAGAGCACCTCAAGTACGTAGTCCAGATGCACTTTCCCAAAGAGCAGGCAACCAACAATACTGCAGAGTATGAAGGATTGCTTGCCGGTCTCAGAATCGCAGCAGACCTTGGGATCAAGAAGCTCATTGTCAGGGGTGACTCACAGCTTGTCGTCCGACAAGTGAACAAGAACTACCAGAGTCCGTTGATGGAAGCGTATGTTGATGAAGTGAGGAAGCTAGAAGAGCACTTTGACGGCGTACAAATGGAGCATATCCCAAGAGCTCAGAATGATATTGTTGATGGCCTGTCAAAGTGCGCCGCACTAAAGTTACCTGTGGAACCAGGGATCTTTGTGATTAAGTTGACTCAACCATCCGTAACGCCCTCAACTGGACAAAGCAAGAAGAGGAAGTTGGTTTCTAGCGACTACTTTCCAGCAGAGCTCCCTGAAGCCGCTGCCAAGAAAGTCCCCAAGATCAACACCAAGGATGCTGAGGGGCAGTCTGCTTCGGCAAACCTTATGGTTTGTTCCGTTGAAGCAGACGCTCCCGACAAGTTTTGCTCCGGCAAGCTTGCCGGGGAACATCAAGCTCCGGCAGGACCACAAGTCCTTGCCGTGGAAGCGGATGTTCCCACAGCAGAAGATGTGCCTTTAGTCCTTGTTGTCGAGCCACAAGCTCCAACATGGGCACATCAGATTGTCCACTTCCTTCAGACAGGAGAACTTCCCGAAGAACAAGAAGAAGCGGAAAGAGTAGCCCGGCAGTCAAGTATGTACCAGTTTGTCGATAGCTTACTGTACAGAAGAAGACTCAACGGCGTGAAATTGAAGTGTATTCGCCGGGAAGATGGACAAAAGCTGTTGGCGGAGATACATGGAGGCATATGTGGCCACCACATTGGCGCAAGAGCACTTGCCGGCAAAGCTTTCCGGCAAGGTTTCTTTTGGCCGACAGCCCTCCAGGATGCAACTGCACAAGTAACCAAGTGTGAAGCGTGCCAGTTCCACTCCAAACAGATACACCAGCCAGCTCAAGCTCTCCAGACAATCCCTTTATCCTGGCCATTTTCGGTCTGGGGGATCGATATCCTCGGCCCTTTCCCCCGAGCTGTCGGGGGCTTTGAGTACTTGTACGTCGCAATCGACAAGTTCACAAAGTGGCCGGAAGTGCAGCCAGTGAGGAAGGTGACAGCACAGTCAGCAGTCAAGTTCTTCAGGTCAATTGTTTGCCGTTTCGGGGTCCCTAACAGGATCATCACCGACAACGGCAAGCAATTCATGAGCCGCACCTTCATGCAGTACGTCCAAGACCTTGGCGCCAAGGTTTGCTTCGCTTCTGTTGCTCATCCAAGAAGCAACGGTCAAGCAGAGAGGGAAAATGCTGAAGTGCTGCACGGGCTCAAGACCAGAACTTTCGACAGGCTACATGGGTGCGGAAAAAAATGGATCGAGGAGCTGCCGGTGGTTCTTTGGTCGATCAGAACGACGCCAAATCGAGCCACTGGCCAGACACCTTTCTCTCTAGTCTATGGAGCAGAGGCAGTTCTCCCCACGGAACTCGTATTCGGATCACCTCGAGTGCTTGCTTATGATGAGCTTGAGCAAGAACAGCTGCGGCAAGACGACGCGGTGCTCCTTGAGGAAGATCGTCTTCAGGCTACTGTACGAGCTGCTCGATACCAGCAAGCTTTGCGCCGCTATCATAGCCGCAAAGCTAAAGCCAGAAGCTTCGAGGAAGGCGACCTTGTTCTTCGGCGCGTTCAGTCCGCCAAGAATTCCAACAAGTTGACGCCGAAGTGGGAAGACCCTTATCGGGTGAGACGAGTCACAAGGCCTGGCGCTGTCCGCCTTGAGACCGAAGATGGCATTCCGGTGAGCAACTCCTGGAACATAGAACATCTTCGTAAGTTTTTCCCATAAGGCGCGGTTGCCGGAACCCGTTCCGGCAACCACCTTTTGTACAAGTCTTGCCGTTGTTGCATGTAATCCTTTGTACAAAGCCGGGCGCAGATCGCGTGCATAAGTAAAACCCCATGTGCTCCGCACAACTTGTCCATTTCATGCGTTAGTTCCTTTCTTGCATGCGATTATCTGACACTTTGTGCAGCACCTACATCCGGTAAGCAGTAACGAGCCGAAGAGCTCCATATTATTATGTTCTCTTCTTTCTTTTTCTTTTAAAGGAAAAGAAGGTTCCCTCGCACACAAGTTTGCCGGGGGATAAGGAGAAGATTGTGGTATGGGCCAGGCGTCGTTCAAGCAAAGAGCAAGGCGTCGTTCAAGCAAAGACTTGCCTTACTGGGAAGCAAATGACAGAAAAGCTAAGTTGCCAAAGTTTGAGCAATCAATTTTTATATTTTTGAGTTATCTTCCTCGAACGACCCTGCTTTGTATGGAAAACCTATGCGCGGAGGAACCAACTCGTGGCTAGTTGCACCCTTACTTTGTTTCGAGTCCACTCAACAACTTAAGCGTGATGCATCTAGTCGCGACAAGGTTTCTTGTCGGAAGCAGCGCCGCCAGCAGGCTGCTGAAGTTCCGCACTCAGCGCTCGTGGCTCGGGCGCCTGCGCCGACAAGTTCCCTAGAAGCGTAGGGTAAAAACATACAAAGGAAGGAATCTAGTAGAGGAAATAACATAGCAATTGATAACAGAAATAAAGTTATATTACAAGATAACTTGCCGCAGCTCTAACAGACTGTTTTCATAACATGATTAGCAGCAACAAGGGAAGAGATGAAATGGGCGGCCTAATCTACGCGTCCGCCCTCGACTCTCTTAATCTCGCTCACCTTGTCCACAATGGGTGCGACAAGGGCCTTGAGTACATCGAGATCGACGTCAGGCGGCAAGGACCTGAGGACGTTGGTGAAGCTGAGGCCTGGATTGCGGAAGGCTACCTTTATCAGCACCTTCTGGAGAACCCCGGCGCATATTTTGCGCGTCTCGTCGGCCAGCTGCTTCGGGATCCTCTCCCGGAGCCGCTGGAGTACTGTCGCCACGCCCTTGAAGAACAGGCTGAGCTATGCGTTGGGTTGAAGACTCTCGTCGGAAGGATACCCAAAGTCCTCCATCCCCAGCTGCCCCAGCTCCTCGTTGATGACTGCGGCAGTGTTCACTAGACCCTCGGTCCAGTGCTCCACTGTGTCTCTGAACGAGTTCTGGGTAACTGCAATGCTCTCCAGCAGCGCCGCGTCAGCCTTGACCTTCTCCGACAAGGTCTTCTCCCGCTCCTTGGCGGCCTCCAGCGTCTGCGTCAGCGTGGCCAGCTTCAGCTCCAGGTCTGCTTTGGAATCCTTGGTGGCGCTGAGCTCCTTGCCCCTCTCAGCGAGAAGGCCTTGCAGCTCACCATGGGCGGCAGCATCCTTCTCACGCTCACGCTTGAGCGCGGCAAGCTCCTCGCCGCTCTTCCCAATGTCGGCCTCCAGCTGTGCCACCTTCTCCTCTAGCTCTTTCTTGGCGGCCTCTGCAGTTGCCGCGGCGTCCTTTGCCTCCTTGAGCGCCCCGCCAAGTGCTCTCTCACGCTCGGAGAGCTCTTCCTCGTAGCTGTCGAGGTTGGCCTTCCGCTGCACTAGTTCACCTTCCCGCGCGGACTGCTTCTCGGCAGCCAGCCTTTGTTCCTCCTCAGCCTCGGCCTTCTCGAGAAGAAAGGCCGTGCGCTCCTTGTCGACTCGCTCCCGCTCCTGTGCCAGGGACCGGAGAGCTTCTTGATTTTGTCCCCGGAGCTCCTCCGCGCGCTTTTCCATGTCAACTCCCGCCTTCGCGACAAGCGCTTCCCGGGAAGCCAGCTTGGCTTGCCGGGTGCGGTAGAGTGACAGCAGCTTCCGCAGCAGCTGCTCCTCCTCAGGCTCGCCACTACTGCTGCCGGGCGCGTCAACCAATGACAGTCCAACAGAGGCGAGCACCTCCCCGTCAAAAGTCTCCCCCTCGACCGGCGCCCTGGAGCTCGACGCCCAGGGTAGCTTGATGAAGATATTGTCACCGGCCTTCAAGTAGGCGCGGGCTGGGGCTCCTCGGAGCCCGGCTCCGCAGAAGCGGCAGAGGGTTCGGTGGTCGGCGCAGCGCCCGGCGCTCCTGCGGCCTCAGGGTCGTCAGTGCGATCGCCCGACCCCTCGCTGGCTTCCGCAGTAGCAGCCCCGGCGGCCTCCTCGCCGGCGGTCTCATCAGCACCGGCACCTTCCTCGCCGGTGCCCTCTGTCTCCATTGGCTCAGACGTAGATGGGTCTGAAGAAAGAAGAAGGGAGGAAAATCAATCAAAAATCCAAGAAAGGAAAAACGGAAGAATCAGAACCCAAGGGAAAGTTTCTGGGCAAGTGGATTACCTGCGCCAAGATCTTCAGTTGCGGCCTCGCTCGCCGCAGGATCAACAGTGTCGTCCCTTGCCGGAGAGTCCCCCCTTGCCGCAGAGCGCTCCCTTGCCGGGGACTCCTCCCTTGGCAGCGCAGTCGAAGCAGGTGGCACTTCGGGACCAGCCTCCGGGCGCTCCTGATGAGGCTGCTCTGCTCCTGCACAAGACAACAAACAAGATATCAACAAAGGAAAAAGCACTCAAGCGCGCCTGGCAGCAGAAGGCTAAACTATGAACTTACGTTGGGGGCTGCTCTGAGGGGTGATTGCCGGGTCCGTCAAGGTGGTCTCGGGCCCACCTCCTGCTGACACGATGGGGTCATCCTCGATGACGATCACCGCGGCCTTGGCCCTCTTCGCCGCTCTCTAGGCCAGCATCCTGAAAAGAAAAGAGTCCAGATTGGAGCAAGTCAGATACAAGATATAAACAGCAAGATTGAAGAACTACAAGAGCACCAAAGAAACTCACTCTTCTTCCTCCTCGTCAGAGCTGAGCGCGGAAAGATCGAAGTCCGGCCCTCCTCCGGTGCGGCAAGGTGGAGGAGTAGGATCCCTTGCCCGATTGTCAGGGGCAGTGGCAGTGGCCCGGGAAGATCCCGCTCCAGTTGCCGCTGTTGCGTGAGGCTCTCCCGCGGCAAAATTGTTGCCGCGGTAGAGCGCGTCGCACGGCTCGGTGGCTATGGAGCCGGCTGCCGCCCCGCTGTGCCCCCGGCCCTGCGAAGGCGCCTCCTTGGCGGGGCCGGGGGCTCCGCCTGCGGCAAGTTCTCTGAAGGCTCGGCCTCCTCCTCGCCGGCCTCACTCGGCTCAGCTTCGGAACCGGCAGGCTCCTCCTCGCCCATGAACTCCGCACGTTCGGCAAGGTTTGCCGCCTCTGCAGCCTCCGCCTCCTCCACAGTAAACCCAAACACACCCGCAGCAGTTGCGGCCGCAGCCTCTTCCGCCCTAGTAGCGATGAGCTGCAGCTCCTCGTCGGTGGTGTCACGGGTGAGGCTCTTCTGCTCGTCAGAGCGGACCGGCACTTCCTCCAAGGTGTCGAAGAACGCTCGCACAATGTCATCCGCGGGCTCTTGCCAAGTTTGGACGATGCCGTGTGAATCCCACAACGGCATCATGGCGCGGATCCGGTCAAGCGAAGAGTTATTGCACAAAGGAACTACACCCCTCGGCAGTGTGAATGGGTGCTGGGGGTTGCGTTTGAATAATTCCAAGAGCATTGCGTCCAACTCCAAGACGGTGAAGTTGTAGTTGAGGCCCGGCCGCAGCCTCATGATGTCCGCCGAATTCTTGAATTCCCAGGCGGGCCTCCCCCTCTCCTGCAGGGGGGCAATGCGGCGGCGGAGGAAATCTGCCCCGACAGCACCTACGATGAGCCCGGCAAGCCTGAGGCGAAGAATCCTAGTGATGGCGATCTTCAGCCTCTCGTCTTCCGGGGCCACGTTGCTCCAGTCATTGCCGCGCACTATTGGAGTTTGGCGCACGGCGGTGAAGGGTTGTGGATTCTCCTCGACGATCCAGCACCACTCCGCTCTCCACTCCTCCCACTTGCTGTGGAGCTCACCCTCCAAGTACGCCTCCTTCTTGCCGACTCTCGAGATCCAAGCAATCCCTCCAGCAAGCGGCTCTCCTCTCTCTACCCGAGGTATGAAGTAGTGGCGGAAAAGGGCTACACTAGGGTGGACTCCGACAAAGTTCTCGCACAAATGTGCGAAAACTGCCATGGTCAGGACAGCGTTGGGGGTGAAGTCAAGGAGGCGGAAACCATATGTGTTCATAATATCACAGAAGAACTCCGAGAAGGGTGGGCAGAGCCTACAATAGAAGAATAGCGGGAAGAACGGGTACCCATTTGGAGCCAACTCCGAGGCAGCGGCTGGGAGTACCCTCGTGCGCGGATGCGCACGCGTCTCCGTCGCCCAAAAGAGGTAGAAGTACTCCCTCAGCTCCTGCACGCCGAGCTGGGGGGTGAAGATCGCCCGCTCCTTCCGCAGCGCCGCGAGCCGCTGCGCCTCGGCCGACTTCACGCCCTTTCCCTTGTCGGCTTTCGGAGCCATGGCGGAGGTGGTGGGGAAGGTCGACAGCGTGGTGATGCTGGTGGCAATGGGGGGGGGGCAGAGCGCTGCTCTCTCGGCTTCGAGAAGAAGGGGGGAGCGGCGGAGTTTGTGAAGAAGAAGTAGCAGCAACCAGCGAGGGGGAACGAACTGCCTCTGTTCCCTCTGCTTATAAAGAGGGACGGGGCGGACGTTTCGGCCTTCCAAATAAACAACCACCCACGATCTCTCCCACGATGCCACATTCAACGCGTGCCGTTATGGGAGAGCGCGGTGGATGCGGAGCAAGATTTGGCGCGGCCCAGCCTGCGTGTGCCCGTGCCCTGTCTTGGGCCTGGCCCAACAGCGCTTGGCACCGTGTCTAGCCCAGGCCCGGGGGCTCCTGTCGGTGTACTAGAATAGGGGTACCCTAGTACCCCGAACTTGTGCACGGGCAGTTGCAGCACCCCGTGGCAAAGGCTTGTCGGGCGAACGCCAAGATCCCCCAAGGTTCCCTTGGAGCCATCCAAGAACAAAGTATTTAAGCTAAGGAGACAAGGCCCCGGCAAGAGGAGCTTGCCGGGAAGGCCAACCAAGGCGCTCCAAGGAACTTGCCGCAACGCGCCACGCGCTCCGGCAAGCCAACAAGGCCCCGGCAAGAGGAGCTTGCCGGGAAGACTAAACAAGGTACCCCGAGGCCCGGTGAGCGACGAGCTTCTGGACCCGGCAAGATAACAACAGCGGCAAGGCGCTTGCCGCGGCAGGCGGCCAGTCTGCACCCACGCTCCAGCGCATCCACCAACATGTCACTCTGGGGGCTTCTCCGGTCGCGCGTGGCGGGAGGCTGTGCAGCCAGCGGTGCACAGTGGCATGCGAAGCTGACAAGATCGCCATCGCGTTGAACGGTGGCACCCCTAACGGTCCTTTTCTGCACTGTTCGGGCGACTCAGACGGGCATTTAATGCCCTTGTCCCCTGCCGTCAGGGTTAGGTAGGGTGCACTGTACAAGCAACTGTATCAACTACCTCGCTTTTTACGTTTTTACCCTCCTCTGCGTTGCCACCTGTCGGTGACCCCTTTAGCGTATAAAAGGAGGCCCATGCGCAACGTAGAGGGGGTTCGGGTTCGGGTTCGGAGGTTCGGACAGTTTGCTTCGATTCATTCGTAGCCCAGAAAATATCACACTCTCTCGCTCGAGAGCAAGAACACCAGATAATGCAACCAGACAAGCAGCAGTAGGAGTGTTATCTCTCAGGAGAGCTCCGAAGCTGGGTAAACTGCTCGTGTGCCTCGCCTCGATCTGCTCTTCGTGCGACCTCCGCCCCCCGCCGAACCGAAAGGGGCCCGGTCCGCCGGCCCCATAGGTGTTCGTGGATCAGTTTCCCCGACACCTAGGAAGGGGACGACGCGGAGCAGGGGAAGATGCGGCAGTGGATGCCCATGCGGAGAGGAGTACGAGGGTTCAATGGTTCGGCTGCTGTGTGAGGCTGCCGTCGTTGCAAAATAGTAGGGGGTGTGGGTGAGTAGAGGGATGGCCTGGCGAGCGGTGGGAGTAGTAGGGGGCGGTGAGGCCTCCGCGGCATCACAGCCGGCCATGGGAGGCAGGAGCACGAGGCACGACCGGCGCTGGTTTGGGCAGCTGGGGCAAGAAGACCAGAGATTGAAGAAGCACTACAGCCGTTGGATGAACATCGTATGGTAACTGGAGCTAGAATCGTTCATATTGACTAAGTTGACAAAGACCTTCGTCCCCGTCAACTTGGTAGGCCCACAAGTCAACCTCCCACTATGTTGGGTTCCAGCTGGCTAGGGGAGTATTCATTTTTTGTGCATAATAAGGAGGCACTTCCTTGCATGCGAAGATATAGCTGGTGGGTCCGAGCTGTCAGCGGCGGTAATGTTATTTTCGCGAAATACATAGGCCCTTCCGGTGGGTCTCAGATGTCAGCTGGAGGAATCAAAGACTTGAGCAGGTGTACAGAACAAGCTAGTGTACCCGTAAAGAGACGTTGCTGAGTTTTAGAGAAAAGAGAGACGTGCTCTTGTAGCTGGTTCGAATCCAAACCTAGACTATGACTATATAAGGTGCTATGCTACTCTGCAAAGTAATGAAACTAACATATCCAATGTTCGCTTCTCCTCTTCTCTACTTACTCTGCCTAGCATCAGAAGCTCTGGCCGTAGCAACCATGTCCGCTGGCTGCTCGTCCACCTGCTCTTCAGCAGACAACAACCAGACATGTGCCAAGTCGCCACCCGTACCATCGCCTGTGGGTCTCATAACACACCCGCCGGCACGCGCACCGCAGCCGGTTGCTCATCGCAACCCGCTGCCGTTGGTGTGGTGCCACTTCTGCAAATCACGCAGAGTCATCCGTCGCGTCTCAACCACAATCCTCAACCATGGCCGAGTCTTCTACAAATGCCCGAATCATGGGGTAATAATATGTTTAAGTGTTGTTCTGTTGTTTTCAGTTGCTGATTTTTTTAATAGTTTGGTTGATGATCTTCCAATTTGATTCGTGCAGAAAAGGGAAGATTCGTGTGATTTGTATTTTTGGGAAGTTTCTGATGTGGGGGAGTGCAACTACGCTGATTATTTGGTTAGCCGAGGAATCCCAATACCAGCAGGTTGGGGTGTTGGACAAGTAACTGAAGGAACGACAAAAGAGGAAGATGCCAGAGCAGAAGGTTAAAGATGCAATTCCTCTGATCATGGCCAAGCAACCGCTGCTGAACGGCCTTGACAACAATGAGGAGATGAAAGAGATTGTGAAGATAATGGGCAAAATCGATGTGCTGTGTAGGATGATTGTCTCTTTATTTGCAGTGTATGTAGCACTCGTGATGTATTCGGTGGCTATGACATGAGCACTTTGCTGAAACTAGTAATGAATGAAACCTGTGTAGCAGGCTGCACGTAGTGTTGTGAACATCTAATGATTTCTATTAACGAAAATCAGGGGGTATCCCCTATTGCTCATAAATAAATAAATAGCGGAGGCCCTTTTGGTAATAAATAAATAAATTAGCAGAGGCCCTGTCGGATCATCTTTGTTCTTGTTCGAAGAGGTTGAGCAAATTGCAGTCCAACAGCAAACTATGTCATCAAATTCAAGTTTCACAGCCAAAATATGAGTACAACTAAACATCAATGTCAGCATGTTTTAGTCATCATACAATCACCAAACACAGATCAGCATACATAACAAGTGACGTTCTAACAGGAAAATACTAAACAACATGTTCATCAGGTTTCAGTTGTCATAGCAAACACAATTTCACATAGTAGATAAAAAACATCTTCTGACAGGAAAATACGATAACAGCAATGTAATCGTCATCCGCAGCAGCAGCGTCAACATCTTCGCCATGTGTACTAGTCTGAATCGTAATTCCCCACGGTGTCATCTTCTTCTTCGTCCTCGAACGTTGGCTTCTTCTTGATCAACTCTTGTATGTCCACAACACGACAGGCAATCTTTTTGCCGGCGTCATTGACGTGATGGTTCTCAAAGATATTAGGAACATCTGTGTTATCTTGTACATCAGGAGCAGTGTAAGCATCATCTTGTTGTGCAACTTCATTAAACGAATTCCTCTGCTCAAACCTTTGAAATACTCTCCAGTCACCGCTACGTGCAAATGTGTCTTCCAAGAAAAATATATGTGTTGCTTGATTTGCCAAAATAAAAGGCTCGTTGGTCTGGTATGCCACCTTGACATTGATGGATTTGAAATAATCATCAGCTCCAAGTTTTGCAATCCTGGAAAACAGGTTATACCAACGACAGCATAACATAACAACACACCGATGATCCTCGAAACTGGAGATATACTGCAACTAAACAATGTCTATTATGTTAGCATACATTTCAGTTGTCTCTTTGTCAAACATATCCATGCTCATGATGGCACTGTTTTGTGTCTTCCTTCCTTTGTCTCGTGCAAGGGTGTTGTAGCGCACATCTCCAACAACTCAAGATTCATAATGTCTTACCCGAGTACCAGGACCAATTGCTAGTGAGTAAAGGGCATCGTCAACTGCCTGCCCATCCTCCCGCCTCTTCTTAACCTATGGTTAGAAAATGGACAAGCTGATCATCTTATGTACTCAATATATTAAAAAACTGACAGTACAATTCAAAAGCTTACATGGCTCTGGAACCATTTCGCAAATCCTACCATAACCAGTTTGTCAATGTTTCTTGGATTTTGCGGAAGTAACTCCTTTTTGTAGATGTTGCACAACATAGTGATCACGCCAAACATCTAAATATATAAGAATGTGCTACAAGTTTAGTACATTATGATGTATAAGTTGCAGTACTTAGCACTTACTTGAGGTAGTATCTTAGGATAGTTATTCAACACATACCAAACCATTTTGTCCAAATCTTTAGGTTTGTCCTCTTGTCGACTCTTCCCTGTAACTTGAACAGAATAATCGAAACCATTGAGTCTAGGATTGTCTTCACCCCACCTCTTTGCTAAGCTGATCAGCTATTTCAATGTATTTTGAGCAAAATGTCAACGCTTCTGTAGCAATGTAGGCCTCTGCAATGGAACCCTCGGGTCTAGCTCTGTTCCTAACATAGCCCTTGAAAGTGCCTAGTCGCCTTTCAATAGGGTACATCCAGCCATACTGTACTAGACCTCTAAGTAGTGCCTCATTAGGTAGATGAACAGTCAGATGCACCATCACATCAAAGAAGGCTAGATGATATATCTTCTCAAGGTCGCATAGGATAGTTGGTATCTTGTCTCTAAGACGCTCCAAAGCATCTATCCTGATATTTCTACTACAGAGTTCCCTGAAGAATTGTCCCAACTCTGCAACTGCTCTATATAAGTCAGGGCGGCCCAATCCTCTAAGGATAACAGGTAAACCCTTTGAAGTAGGACATGGTAGTCATGAGTTTTCAACCCTGGTACCTTGTTTCCATCTACACTAACTCTCCATTCAGGGTTGGAAGAAAATCCATGTGGCAATCTCACATGTAACAGGACCTCGCATAATTCTTTTCTTTTTACCTTGTCCAAGATGTACACAGCTGGTGCCATATCCCGTGCTTTACCATCATCTTGCACCTGCAAATCCTGTCTGATACCCAGGTGTGTCAAATCAATCCTAGATTTTAAGGTATTTTTCCCGATGTGCATCACATCAAGATTATGTCGCAGATCCAAATCTTTCCAATACTCCAAGTCCCACAAAGTGGACCTGCGGGTAAATAATAATCTCTCTTCTGCCCTGCTACACTTCCTTTTCCCGCTACCATTACCAGGATGGTTTCCTGGTGTAATATGCCTGACCTTCTCAAATTCCACTGCAACTCATCGATGGTGAGCCTCTTTGGCGCATCATGGTTTTCACGCTTTGCATTAAACACATGTCTTCGGTATTTTCTAGGATGCGGCTTGTCCTTGGCAAGGAAACGACGGTGTCCAATGTAACATATCTTGCTAAGTATTGCGTATGACAGCGGATTCCTGTCACAGCGAACACATGCATTGTAACCATGTGCCATTCGCCCTGACATAGTGCCCAAAGCTGGATAATCATGGATGCACCAAATTATAATAGCACCCAGAAAGAAATCAGCTGGTGGGCTGCTATATAGGTCTCGAGTGAGAACACCCCTCCATAGATGTTGAAGTTCCTCCACAAGAGGCTCCATGAACAAATCAAGATCCTTTCCAGGACTTTTTGGACCTGGGATGAGCAAGGCCATCATGTAGTTTCATTGTTTGGTGCAGACATTTGGAGGCATGTTGTAAGGGATAACAAGCACTGGCCACATGATATATGTGGTGCTCTGGTGGCCAAATGGGTTAAATCCATCTGAAGCTAGGCCAAGTCTAATGTTTCTCGGGTCAGCAGCAAACTTTTCATGTTTCTGATTGAAGCTTTTACACTCACTACCATGTGATGGATGGCCCATTACATTCCGATCTCTGTACTCCTGGTTCGTAGAATTCCACAGTACATCCTCTCTTGTTTCAGCATCATGAAACAACCTCAGCAATCTTGGTGTAATTGAAAATGTCTCAAAACATTATGAGGAATCCTCTTCACAGCATCACCATCTTTCCATCTTGATGATTTGCATTTCGGGCATTCACATAAGTTGGCATAATCCTTCCGGAACCGAAAACAATTATTCTTACAAACATGGATCATATCATATCTCATTCCAACTGCATGATGGAAATTCTTCATTTTACTGTAGGTGTGTGGCATCTCAGACGCATCTGGGAAAGCTTTGGGAAAGCAGCCAACATCGCATCGAATGATTTGTTGGTCATCCGCTCAGATGTCTTCACCTGAAGAAAGGTGACCATAGCTGAGAATACTGACAGCTTATTTCCTCGGGTGATAGCCACGTTGCATTGTTCCAACATGCGGGCCCAATGTTTTTCTTCTGCAGGTGGAAGTTCATGGAATGCGCGAGCATTTCGTAGCATTGTTTCAATGTTGGTCAAACTCATTGGCTCCGCCACCACCTCCTCCTCCTCCTCTTCCACCTGTGCATCAGGCAGTTCAAGATGGTGATCTGCTGCTTCCACGTAGTCAATACCATTGACATTCACAGCTTCACCATGATGAACCCACCTAGTATATGTGACCGACATCCCATACAAGTGTAGATAATTTTGCACAGTTGACTGGGGTCATGTAACTAAATTCATACAACTGCTACACGGGAAAAGAACATCTGATTTCGGACCACCGTACTCTTCTCTAATAAAGTTCATGAAGTTTTCAACCCCCTCGACATATGAAGTGGAGAATCTTCGAGCAGAAGTTATCCACGTCATGTCCATATGTTAAACATACAAATTAGTTCTTCTACTAGATATTACAGGAAAAACATATATGCTTTTTTATGAAGTCCAGAAAAAAATACCTAGGTCGATGTCTAAAGCTATGGAAAGATATTTGGATGAGGAGATCTAAGTAACGAAATATATGTCAAGCTAATTCAGCAAACAGATTTGAGTGCTAAATTATGGCAGGCTATTTTAGCAGTCAATGAGGCCGAGCACACAGCCATCAGACTATTGAAGTCCATCACAACAACAAAGATCGAGTATAAAACGGTGTAGAGTTATTTCACCTAACAGAATGGCTACTAGACCATGGCAATCTACGTCACAATAAATATATAGCAGGATATTTTAGCAACTAATCGGCCTTGGAATACCATCTCAGCTAAGCAGATTGAGTGTAGAATAGGGTAAGGAAGCTTCTTAAACAGAGCATATTGACTGTAAACTACTTCGGCAAACAGTGAGACTAACAGTGTCTATCAGCTAACATTCAGCGCTACACTGACATGCACGGGGCCTCGGTCTAGAATGCGCGTACCATGGGAGAAGTTGACCGCGTGCATCTCCACACGAACGTCGCCAGCGGTGGTGGCACTGACCACCATGCGCCTCCACAAGAACGTCGACAGCGGTGGCGGAGCGGCTAGAGGACGGCAGTCTACGGGAGCATACTGTGGGAGCGAGAGGATCGCCGTGCGTCCCCTCGACGAACCGCAGCGCCGACGTATCGACGCGGAGGGGAGGGCAGCTTTGGCGAAGCGAATGGAGTGGAGGGGGACGGGGGGTGGGGAATATTATTGGCTAGTTGGCTGAAGGGTGGTTGAATCTAGGATTTGGGGGAACTTTTGGGTGGGGGGGGGGGATTTTCGCGCAGTGGGCGGCGGGAGTTTGGCGCATGGTCGGTTTATCCAAGTGTAGTCCCACGTGTCAGTGAAGAGGCAAGCCGAAGCGCGTTCTGTTTGCGTGAGCCGTGTGCAGGACCGAACGTGTGTGGGGTGCAATGCGACCGCGACAGGAGTACTGTGAGTGTACCGCCTTTTTTCCTTCTAAACTAGGTGCTTCGCCCCCTAAAAAACTTGTTGCTTTGCACGATCCATCAATACTACTACTAGTAATCCGGTAATCCTGACTAAAACGGCGGGGCCGGGTCTTTTCCCGCGCGATATGCTGGGAGGTTTGCTTAGTTGGGTTTTTTAGGATGAGTAATGCTACACCTACGTAATCCTAGTTACGTAATTAATGTAATGTGAAACATGTGAGCTGTTGATTGTAGATTGGGGGGAGGGAGGAGCCCACCACCATGAAAATCAGGGGAGGAGAGAGAGAGAGACAATTTACGTTAACCCTTTTGTAGGTTCCTGTAGATGTAGAAAGATGTGAAATGCGTGAATGTGTAGTGGACGTACTATTAGAGTGCCTAAGATAAATTGTGTATGTATAGACCCTATGTGCTAATTTTACTTCGCATGTTAGCTTTGTCTCGGTTCAATAAAAAGCAGAGTTGGTGATGATGGTGTGCCTGTCATCCTGCAATATAGGCCATCCGATCTATATCTAACGGATAGGAAGGAAACTATGACAATTTACCCGAACTCCTATCCACGTTTGGAGATAAGGCCTTCCCTCGTTCATCCTTTTCTCCCACAAGATCTTGATCTTCCGTGCAACTCATGTTGGAAATATGCCCTAGAGGCAATAAATAAATTAGTTATTATTATATTTCCTTGTTCATGATAATCATTTATTATCCATGCTAGAATTGTATTGATAGGAAACTTAGATACATGCATGGATACATAGACAACACCATGTCCCTATTAAACCTCTAGTTGACTAGCTCGTTGATCAATAGATGGTTACAGTTTCCTGACCATGGACATTGGATGTCGTTGATAACGGGATCACATCATTAGGAGAATGATGTGATGGACAAGAAACAATCCTAAGCCTAGCACAAGATCATGTAGTTCGTATGCTAAAGCTTTTCTAATGTCAAGTATCGTTTCCTTAGACCATGAGATTGTGCAACTCCCGGATACCATAGGAATACTTTGGGTGTGCCAAACGTCACAACGTAACTGGGTGGCTATAAAGGTACACTACAGGTATCTCCGAAAGTGTCTGTTGGGTTGGCACAAATCGAGACTGGGATTTGTCACTCCGTGTAAATGGAGAGGTATCTCTGGGCCCACTCGGTAGGACATCATCATAATGTGCACAATGTGATCAAGGAGTTGATCACGGGATGATGTGTTACGGAATGAGTAAAGAGACTTGCCGGTAACGAGATTGAACAAGGTATCGGGATACCGACAATCGAATCTCGGGCAAGTATTGTACCGATAGACAAAGGGAATTGTATGCGGGATTGATTGAATCCTCGACATCATGATTCATCCAATGAAATCATCGAGGAGCATGTGGGAGCCAACATGGGTATCCAGATCCCGCTGTTGGTTATTGGCCGGAGAGTCGTCTCGGTCATGTCTACGTGTCTCCCGAACCCGTAGGGTCTACACACTTAAGGTTCGGTGACGCTAGGGTTATAGAGATATTAGTATGCGGTAACCCGAAAGTTGTTCGGAGTCCCGGATGAGATCCTGTTCGTCATGAGGAGTTCCGGAATGGTCCGGAGGTAAAGATTTATATACGGGAAGTCTTGTTTTGGTCGCCGGAAAAGTTTCGCGCATTATCGGTATTGTACCGAGAGTGCCGAAAGGGGTCCGGGGGTCCACCAAGGGGGTCCACCTGCCCCAGGGGGGCACATGGGCTGTAGGGGTGTGCGCCTTGGCCTATGTGGGCCAAGGGCACCAGCCCCAAGAGGCCCATGCGCCAAGAGATAAGGGAAATGAAGAGTCCTAAAGGGGGAAGGCACCTCCTAGGTGCCTTGAGGAGGATGGACTCCTCCCTGGCCGCACCCTTCCTTGGAGGAAGGGCCAAGGCTGCGCCCCCCCCTCTCCCTTGGCCCTATATATAGTGGGGGGAAGGGAGGGCAGCCGCACCTAAGCCTTGGCGCCTCGCTCTCCCTCCCATGACACATCTCCCTCCTCCCGCAGCGCTTGGCGAAGCCCTGTTGGAATCCCTCTACTTCCACCACCACACGTCGTGCTGCTGGATCTCCATCAACCTCTCCTCCCCCCTTGCTAGATCAAGAAGGAGGAGACGTCGCTGCTCCGTACGTGTGTCGAACGTGGAGGTGCCGTCCGTTCGGCACTAGGATCATCGGTGATTTGGATCACGACGAGTACGACTCCATCAACCCCGTTCTCTTGAACGCTTCCGCGCGCGATCTACAAGGGTATGTAGATCCACTCCTCCCTCGTTGCTAGATGACTCCATAGATAGATCTTGGTGACACGTAGGAAATTTTTGAATTTATGCTACGTTCCCCAACAGTGGCATCATGAGCTAGGTCTATGCGTAGTTTCTATGCACGAGTAGAACACAAAGTAGTTGTGGGCGTTGATTTTGTTCAATATGCTTACCGTTACTAGTCCAATCTTGATTCGGTGGCATTGTGGGATGAAGCGGCCCGGACCGACCTTACACGTACTCTTACGTGAGACTGGTTCCACCGACTGACATCCACTAGTTGCATAAGGTGGCTAGCGGGTGTCTGTCTCTCCCACTTTAGTCGGATCGGATTCGATGAAAAGGGTCCTTATGAAGGGTAAATAGCAATTGACATATCACGTTGTGGTTTTTGCGTAGGTAAGAAACGTTCTTGCTAGAAACCCATAGCAGCCACGTAAAACATGCAAACAACAATTAGAGGACGTCTAACTTGTTTTTGCAGGGTATGCTATGTGATGTGATATGGCCAAGAAGAATGTGATGAATGATATGTGATGTATGAGATTGATCATGTTCTTGTAATAGGAATCATGACTTGCATGTCGATGAGTATGACAACCGGCAGGAGACATAGGAGTTGTCTTTATTTATTATACGACCTGCGTGTCATTGAACATCGCCATGTAATTACTTTACTTTATTGCTAACCGGTAGCCATAGTAGTAGAAGTAATAAGTTGGCGAGACAACTTCATGGAGACACAATGATGGAGATCATGATGATGGAGATCATGGTGTCATGCCGGTGACGATGATGATCATGGAGCCCCGAAGATGGAGATCAAAAGGAGCAATATGATATTGGCCATATCATGTCACTATTTGATTGCATGTGATGTTTATCATGTTTATACATGTTATTTGCTTAGAACGACGGTAGTAAATAAGATGATCCCTCATTAAAATTTCAAGAAAGTGTTCCCCCTAACTGTGCACCGTTGCGAAAGTTCGTCGTTTCGAAGCACCACGTGATGATCGGGTGTGATAGACTCTTACGTTCGAATACAACGGGTGTTGACGAGCTTAGCATGTACAGACATGGCCTCGGAACACATGCAAAACACTTAGGTTAACTTGACGAGCCTAGCATGTACAGACATGGCCTCGGAACACAAGAGACCGAAAGGTCGAGCATGAGTCGTATAGAAGATACGATCAACATGAAGATGTTCACCGATGTTGACTAGTCCATCTCACGTGATGATCGGACACGTCCTAGTTTACTCGGATCATGTAATCACTTAGATGACTAGAGGGATGTCTATCTAAGTGGGAGTTCATAAGATGAACTTAATTATCCTGAACATAGTCAAAAGGTCTTCGCAAATTATGTCGTAGCTCGCGCTTCAGTTCTACTGTTTAGATATGTTCCTAGAGAAAAATTAGTTGAAAGTTGATAGTAGCAATTATGCAGACAGTAAAAGGCTTATGTCCTTAATGCACCACTCAGTGTGCTGAACCTCGAACATCGTCTGTGGATGTTGCGAATATCTAACATACACATTTTGATAACTACGTGATAGTTCAGTTAAACGGTTTAGAGTTGAGGCACCGAAGACGTTTTAAAACGTCGCGAAACATATGAGATGTTTCGAGGGCTGAAATTGGGATTTCAGGCTCGTGCCCACGTCAAGAGGTATAAGACCTCCGACGATTTTCTTAGCCTGCAAACTAAGGGAGAACAGCTCAATTGTTGAGCTTGTGCTCAGATTGTCTGAGTACAACAATCGCTTGAATCAAGTGGGAGTTGATCTTCCAGATGAAATAGTGATAGTTCTCCGAAGTCATTACCACCAAGCTGCTAGAGCTTCATGATGAACTATAATATATCAGGGACATATATGATGATCCTTGAGATATTCGCGATGTTTGACACCACAAAAGTAGAAATCAAGAAGGAGCATCAATTGTTGATGGTTGGTGAAACCACTAGTTTCAAGAAGGGCAAGGGCAAGAAGGGAAACTTCATGAAACGACAAATCAGCTACCGCTCTAGTGAAGAAACCCATGGTTGAACCCAAACCTGAGACTAAGTGCTTCTGTAATAAAGGGAACAACCACTGGAGCAGAATTACCCTAGATACTTGGTAGATAAGAGGGCTGGCAAGGTCGATAGAAGTATATTGGATATACCTTATGTTAATGTGTACTTTACTAGTACTCCTAGTAGCACCAGGGTATTAGATACCGGTTCGGTTGCTAAGTGTTAGTAACTCGAAATAAAAGTTACAGAATAAACAGAGACTAGCTAAAGGTGAGATGACGATATGTGTTGGAAGTATTTCCAAGGTTTATCAAATATCGTACGCTCGCTCTACCATCGAGATTGGTGTTTGCGTTGAGCATAGACATGATTGGATTATGTCTATCGCAATACGGTTATTCATTTAAGGAGAATAATGGTTACTCTGTTTATTTGAATAATACCTTCAATGGTCTTACGCCTAAAATGAATGGTTTATTGAATCTCGATCGTAGTGATACACATGTTCATGCCAAAAGATATAGGATAGTAATGATAGTACCACCTACTTGTGGCACTGCCACTTAAATCATATCGGTATAAAATGCATGAAGAAGCTCCATGTTGATGGATCTTTGGACTTACTCATTTTTGAAAAGTTTGAGACATGCGAACCATGTCTATTGGTGTATATGCATTAAGAAACTCCATGCAAATGGACCGTTTGGACTCACTTGATTTTGAATCACTTGAGACATGCAAATCATACCACATGGGCAAGATGACTCAAAGCCTCGTTTTCAGTAAAATGGAACTAGAAAGCAACTTGTTGGAAGTAATACATTTTGATGTGTGCAGTCCAATGAGTGCTGAGGCATGTAATGGATATCGTTATGTTCTTACTTCAAAGATGATTTGAGTAGATGTTGAGTATATTTACTTGATGAATCACGAGTCTGAATTATTGAAAGGTTCAAGTAATTTCAGGGTGAAGTTGAAAGATCGTCATGACAAGAGAATAAGATATCTATGATATGATCATAGAGATGAATATCTGAATTACGAGTTTGGCACAGAATTAAGACATTGTGGAAATTGTTTCACAACTAATACAGCCCGGAACACCATAGTGTGATGGTGTGTCCGAACATCATAACTGCACCCTATTGGATATGATGCATACCATGATGTCTCTTATCGAATTACCACGATAGTTTATGGGTTAGGCATTAGAGACAACCACATTCACTTTAAATAGGGCACCACGTAATTCCAATGAGATGACACCGTATGACCTATGGTTTATAGAAACCTAAGCTGTCATTTCTTAAAAGTTTGGGGCTGCGACGCTTATGTGAAAAAGTTTCAGGCTGATAAGCTCGAACCCAAAACGGATAAATGCATCTTCATAGGACACCCAAAACAGTTGGGTATACCTCCTGTCTCAGATCCGAAAGCAATAAGGGATTGTTTCTAGAATCGGGTCCTTTCTCGAGGAAAAGTTTCTCTCGAAAGAATTGAGTGGGAGGATGGTGGAGACTTGATGAGTTTATTGAACCATCTCTTCAACTAGCGTGTGGCAGGGCACAGGGAGTTGTTCCTGTGGCACCTACACCAATTGAAGTGGAAGCTTATGATAGTGATCATGAAACTTCAGATCAAGTCACTACCAAACCTCGTGGGATGACAAGGATGTGTACTACTTCAGAGTGGTACGTAATCCTGTCTTGGAAGTCATGTTGCTAGACAACAATGAACCTACGAGCTATGGAGAAGCGATGGTGGGCCTGGATTCCAAAATGGCTCGAGGCCATATAATCCGAGAGAGGATCCATGTATGAAAACAAAGTGTAGACTTTGGAAGAGCTACTTGATGGTCGTAAGGCTGTTAGGTACATATGGATTTTAAAAGGAAGACATACAATGATTGTAAGTGTCACCATTGAGAAAGCTCGACTTGTCGTTAAGATGTTTCCCGACAATTTCAAGGAGTTGACTACGATGAGACTTTCTCACACGTAGCAATGCTAAAAGTCTGTTGGAATTATATTAGCGATTACTGCATTATTTATGAAATCTTGCAGATAGGATGTAAAAAACATTGTTTCCTCGACGATTTTCTTGAGGAAAGGTTGTATGTGATACAACCGGAAGGTTTTGTCAATCCTGAAAGATGCTAATAAGTATGCAAAGCTGCAGCAATCCTTCTAAGGACTGGAGTAAGCATCTCGGAGTTGGAATGTATGCTTTGATGAGATGATCAAAGATTTTGGTGTATACAAAGTTTATGAGAAACTTGTATTTCCAAAGAAGTGAGTGGGAGCACTATAGAATTTCTGATGAGTATATGTTGTTGACATATTGTGGATCAGAAATGATGTAGAATTTCTGGAAAGCATATAGGGTTATTTGGAAAGTGTTTTTCAATGGAAAGCCTGGATTAAGACACTTGAACATTGAGCATCAAGATCTATAAGGATAGATCAAAACGCTTAATGGTACTTTCAAATGAGCACATACCTTGACATGATCTTGAAGGTGTTCAAGATGGAGAGTTCTTGCCTGAGTTGTAAGGTATGAAGTTAAGACTTAAAGCTCGACCACGGCAGAATAGAGAGAAAGGATGAAGGTCGTCCCCTATGCTTAAGACGTAGGCTCTACAGTATGCTATGCTATGTACCGCACCTGAAGTGTGCCTTGCCATGAGTCAGACAAGGGGTGCAAGAGTGATCCAAGAATGGATCACAGGACAGCAGTCAAAGTTATCCTTGGTAACTAGTGGACTAAGGAATTTTCTCGATTGTGTAGGTGATAAAAGAGTTCATCGTAAAGGGTTACGCCGATGCAAACTTTGACACTAATCCAGATTATTCTGAGTAGTAAACTGGATTCGTATAGTAGAACAGTTATTTTGAATAGCTCCAAATGTAGCGTAGTAGTTGCATCTACAAGATGACATGGAAATTTGCAAAGTACATACGGATCTGAAAGATTCAGACCCGTTGACTATAACATCTCTCACAAGCATAACATGATCAAACCCAGAACTCATTGAGTGTTAATCACATGGTAATGTGAACTAGATTATTGACTCTAGTAGACTCTTTGGTTGTTAGTCACATGGGGATGTGACCTTGAGTGTTAATCACATATCGATGTGAACTGAATTATTGACTCTAGTGCAAGTGGGAGACTCTTGGAAATATGCCCTAGAGGCAATAAATAAATTAGTTATTATTATATTTCCTTGTTCATGATAATCGTTTATTATCCATGCTAGAATTGTATTGATAGGAAACTCAGATACATGTGTGGATACATAGACAACACCATGTCCCTAGTAAACCTCTAGTTGACTAGCTCGTTGATCAATAGATGGTTACGATTTCCTGACCATGGACATTGGATGTCGTTGATAACGGGATCACATCATTAGGAGAATGATGTGATGGACAAGACCCAATCCTAAGCCTAGCACAAGATCATGTAGTTCGTATGCTAAAGCTTTTCTAATGTCAAGTATCATTTCCTTAGACCATGAGATTGTGCAACTCCCGGATACCGTAGGAATACTTTGGGTGTGCCAAACGTCACAACGTAACTGGGTGGCTATAAAGGTACACTATAGGTATCTCCTAAAGTGTCTGTTGGGTTGGCACGAATCGAGACTGGGATTTGTCACTCTGTGTAAATGGAGAGGTATCTCTGGGCCCACTCGGTAGGACATCATCATAATGTGCACAATGTGATCAAGGAGTTGATCATGGGATGATGTGTTATGGAACGAGTAAAGAGACTTGCCGGTAACGAGATTGAACAAGGTATCGGGATACCTACGATCGAATCTCAGGCAAGTATTGTACCGATAGACAAAGGGAATTGTATGCGGGATTGATTGAATCCTCGACATCGTGGTTCATCCGATGAGATCATCGAGGAGCATGTGGGAGCCAACATGGGTATCCAGATCCCGCTGTTGGTTATTGGCCGGAGAGTCGTCTCGGTCATGTCTACGTGTCTCCCGAACCCGTAGGGTCTACACACTTAAGGTTCGGTGATGCTAGGGTTATAGAGATATTAGTATGCGGTAACCCGAAAGTTGCTCGGAGTCCCGGATGAGATCTCGGACGTCACGAGGAGTTCCGGAATGGTCCGGAGGTAAAGATTTATATATGGGAAGTCTTGTTTTGGTCGCCTGAAAAGTTTCGTGCATTATCGGTATTGTACCGGGAGTGCCGAAAGGGGTCCGGGGGTCCACCAAGGGGGTCCACCTGCCCTGGGGGGCCACATGGGCTGTAGGGGTGTGCGCCTTGGCCTATATGGGCCAAGGGCACCAGCCCCAAGAGGCCCATGCGCCAAGAGATAAGGGAAAGGAAGAGTCCTAAAGGGGGAAGGCACCTCCTAGGTGCCTTGGGGAGGATGGACTCCTCCCTGGCCGCACCCTTCCTTGGAGGAAGGGCCAAGGCTGCGCCCCCCCTCTCCCTTGGCCCTATATATAGTGGGGGGAAGGGAGGGCAGCCGCACCTAAGCCCTGGCGCCTCCCTCTCCCTCCCACGACACATCTCCCTCCTCCCGCAGCGCTTGGCGAAGCCCTGTTGGAATCCCGCTACTTCCACCACCACGCCGTCGTGCTGCTGGATCTCCATCAACCTCTCCTCCCCCCTTGCTGGATCAAGAAGGAGGAGACATATCTGCTCCGTACGTGTGTTGAATGTGGAGGTGCCGTCCGTTCGGCGCTAGGATCATCGGTGATTTGGATCACGACGAGTACGACTCCATCAACCACGTTCTCTTGAACGCTTCCGCGCGCGATCTACAAGGGTATGTAGATCCACTCCCCCCTCGTTGCTAGATGACTCCATAGATAGATCTTGGTGACACATAGGAAAATTTTGAATTTATGCTACGTTCCCCAACAACTCACGGGCATCTTGCTAGTACTCCTACAATATACTATATTATTGTGAAAGTTCATATACACCGGCCGAGATTAATGCAAACACGACAGATTTTCATTACATTTTGAACTTTTATAGGACAAAAAAATAAAAGAAACCCGACCCTAAACCTATTCTATGGTGGCGACTGACGTCCTCCATCTGCGATCTCTATGTACGGGGGCGGGGTTCAAGACCCATGAAGTGAAGGTGCGGTCTCCGGCGAGGAAGAGTAGAACATGGGATACAGACCGGCCAGTTGGCACACCATGCATGCCCTGCCACCTCCCATACCCTATTCATCCTTGGAGGAGTCCCCGACCTCAGCGATGTCGGACGTTGGACGGCGGCAAGTAGGACGCGTGGCTGACGGTGCTCCCATCGTCGGCCTCCAGCGTGGACACCGCTTGTGCGGCCGCGTCCGCGTCTGGCTACGCCGCTATTGCGTCACGAGAGGTGACTTGAGTGAGGGCGGAGACCTCGAGCTTCATCCCTGAAGACAAGCTCTCCCGCAGAGCGTTCGCGCTTGCGGTCATGGCAGATGTGGTTCCAGGTAGGAGGACGATGCGCTATGGTGTGGAGGTTAGCTTGGCGTTGCCGCTTTAAGTAGCGCATTCCGGTGAGGCCAAGCGTCCTGGTGCGTCATTATGTCACCAGAGTTGGTTCCTCGGGCACCTAGCCTCTTAAGGACGGCATACGGACGGACGGCATGAATGCGGGCAGCTAGCGCCGGCTGGGAATGCACCGCGCGACGGCGCGAGGGACGAGGGTTTTTGGTGTGCCAGGGTAGTCAGTTGCGGTCGTGGCAGCATTGGAGATGCCCTTTGCTCACATGCGACCCCCGCATGGTCTCAGGTCTCAGGTCCTGAGGATGCAGTTGGCCATGCTACACCACTCCACGGATGCGTCCCGGCGCCCCATGCATCCTTGACGAGCCGTGTGTTAGGGTGTGTTTGGATTTTAGCCAAAGTGCACCTTACAAAATTTTGGTCATGACCCAAAGGTTGGTCTTTGTTTGGATGGTTGCCATTTTTTGGCATCCAATGAACTCTAGCCAACTCTAGTTCATTTTTCTTGCCAATGTCGGCCAAATCATGGGCAACCAAAAATTTGGCTACCCTATGCTTTGATGGGGCAACCTTGGGCACAAACCAAACATATTGTTGGTCGTGGCACCGCACTAACGCCACCCTTGGCACACTGAAACCGACCATGTCTAGTGATGATGAGCGTGTCGCTCACTGCGGTCACTGTGTCCAGAGGCGGTGCTGGAGCATTGCCACGTTGTTGGCCCCCACGACCCACATGAACGGTTTCCGGTGGCCAGGAGGTCGTGGGCCAGCTCCTCCATTGGACTAGTCTATGCTACGTTGTCCCGACAGGTGTGCCCCACATGTCGGTTTCCCTGTTTTCCCGGCCTTATTCAAGCGTCAGTGCTCCACGTTGCACATTAGGCCTTTCACTATGTAGGCCAAGCGAGACAACTTATTGTTTATTTAAGCCGTTCAAGTATAATCATGTGGCGTTTTCTTATTTCTCATTCCTCTCCAACCCTCTTCTCCATCGATCATGTCGCCCTCTGGTCGAGTCCATCCTCCTGGATGCCTCATTTGAACATTTCGCTGAGTATCATTCGCATGTGGGCCTAGACCATGCTTGTATTTCCAATGTTTTGTAATTTGTCCGACATGCATACAAACAAACGGTTCGTTCAAAGTTTCACTTTGCCGCCACTACGTGTCACTTCGCGTCTTAGTTTTGACATCCCATTCAGTTCATGCCTCTACACATGTTGACGAGATTTATTGATGTTCAAAGATCAATTGCGTGTCGTGCAAGGAGATAAAGGTGTGGTCTGTTTCTATGATAGAAATGACCCGCGGGGGGTCTGTGGGGATCAGCGGGAGTATATTGTACGTTCATAAGCGAAACGAACGTATTGTACCCACCCTAGTCCACTTTTAATCGATCTCCGGACCCCGAGATGAAATCGAGAGAGAACGAGTGGGGGCATGTGTGATACCTAAGGCGGATTCAAAATTTTCAATCGGTGATCATAGCATCCGCAAATCATATATAAAGGGTATTCAATGTTTGTTTCGTTTTTGAACGTACAATATACTCCCTCCTATCCTTTCTAGTTTACATATAAGTTTTATGTGTAGTCAAAGTATCTCTACTTTGATCAAAAGAGTATCAACATTCAACAACACCCAATCAATATCGTTAGATTCGTAAGTACTCCTAGATTTGTACTCGAGATGGTTTCCAATTTGCTTTCAACCACGTGAATGTGCTTGTTCTCGCGCATGCTCTTCCTACTAGGATTTCGCCACATATAGTCAGTCCAATAGTAACTTTTTTAAGCTCCCTATCCAATAGTACTAGTGGAGTACTAACAACATCTGTACTAGAGTATGCAGTGCTCATGGTAGTACTCCCTCCTTCCATTTATATAGGGCCTATGTGGAGGAGAGAGATGTGAAAAAGTAAGGGGAGTATGCTTTGTGTAAGTTGCATGTCATATATTATTACTCTTAACATTTGGTCAAAGTTAGCCTCGAAAAATGCATTAGGCCCTCTATAGTAAATGGAAGGAGGGAGTAGTAGTGGAAGTGGATCCTCTGACGTATGTATCCCTGCCTTACCCTCCCTTTCGGTCACTTACTGGCGGACCCCATGCTTGCTAGGCCCCGCATGTCAGTTACTCAATGGGTTCGGCCACGTCAGCGTATCCTCATCCATAGTATACTCCCTCTATTTTTATTTACTTTGCATAAAACGGAGGGAGTGGTAGTATAAATGACACGGGCGGGGAAGGGGGAGGGACGTCGGTTTGCTCTCAAGTGTGGTCCCACAAGCGAGCAAAAACGCAAGACGAAGCGTGTTCCATTCGGTGAGCGACGTGGAGGGTCCAGCTTGCCAGGCTGCAACGCGAACGCGACAAGAGCGATGTACAGTCAAAACCGATTGACCGGTCGTCACCGGAACCACTATTTACACCAGAACTTTCGCTGCTCGGCCTACGCCAGCCACTGCCCTAAAACCACACCTAATCTCCAGCCCCTTCCCCCCCCTTTTGATCCCCCAGGCCACATCAAGCGTCCCCTAGTTCGCCGGAAAGCCATGGTGCGCCGCAAGATCACGTACTACAAGGTGCTGACACCGGAGTGCCACGCAGAAATTGCGGCGGCGGTCCGCGCCACAGACCTCTGTTCCCAAGCTCACTTTGCGGCGGGCCAATCCCCGAGTTCTCTGGAGCCAAGCTACGAGGAGGAGGAAGCTGATCCAATGTTCATGGCGGAGGCGCGGCGCAGAAGGCCCCCGATGGGTATGAGACGATGGACGTCGACTTCGTGCCGGCGTCCGAGTCCCCCATGGTGCAGGCGGACCAGCGGTTCAGCCTGGTGATACTAAAGGAGGACCGGGAGGCAGAGGCTCAATTCGACATAGAGCGCGCGCGTGCCACTGCCATCGAGGCTCTCCTACAGGCGGAACTGGATGTCGTGGATGTGAACCGGGCGGCGGACGCTCAACTTGAGGCAGAGTGTGCGGATGCCACTGCCATCGAGGCCCTCCTGCAGGCAAAACCAGACGTCTTGGACTAGAACCGGGCGGCAGAGGCTCAACTCGACGCGGAGCGCGCGGATTCCGCTCTCATCGAGGCCCTCCTACAGGCGGAACCAGACGTCCTGGACTTGAACCTGGCGGCGGAGGCTCGACTCGACGCGGAGCGCGCGGATGCCGCTGCCATCGAGGCCCACCTACAGGCGGAACCGGACGTCCTCGACTTGAACCGGGAGGTTCTCTCATCCGTGCAGAGCACCCGCACGCTCCGCGTGAACGACTAGCTGGAGGCCGAGGACAACCACGGTGTGGGGACACACATCGGCAGTTATGGCTGGTTCACACCGGCAGTCAAACATGACGAGGTCGTCTCGTTCCGCGATCAGTGATAGTTTTTCTTTATGTTCTAGTTTTTATGGATCTTTTGCTGTGTAAAAACATATATTGTTATGCAAGTTGCCTAACTTGGGTTAGTCTACCATTTCAGGCAGTTGGATGAATATCCTACGTCTCCTAACCCTTCTTCCTCACCTCTTCTTCTTCCCCAACAGACCACCGCACGGGCCGTACTGATACTCCCCAACATGCGGTTCGATAAACATACTCTATGAATAAAAATTATGTGTCAGTGGTAGGATGGCTGAGTTTGGTTTGTTCACATGCGACAGAACGTGTCAGTGAGGGTGCGTTCCCTTGGTAGGGTTTGCGGCGTGCAGGAGCGACCGTGTGAGCGTGCGGTGCGACCGCGACAGTCGTGCGCAAGTGTACCTCCTTTTCATTTTGAAAACTTTAGGCAAGATTGGCAAAAATGTGTGGCGAAGTATGGCAATGCAAGGCCTAGAACCAAATAAGATAATTACGTACTAGGAGTACTAGTGTTAAAAAAGAAAGGCGGGTTTTCCTTCGCGGGACTAATCGATACAAATCCTCATTTCATGTGTCAATTAATGCATATATTTTTCTGCAAAGCCCAAAGAGCTAACCATCTCAATCCTCATCGCTTGATAAATGCAGCGCCATGCAAACCAACCTTCTCACTTCCACGTGCATGCAGGGGATATTAATGTCCTTGGTTGCTAGTATACTCCCTCCGTTGTTTTTTAGTTTGTGTATAACTCAGCGCATGCATACCAAGCAGACCACCCCATGCATTATTTTGGAAAATTTTACCCCTGCATGCAAGGACCTAGAGAAATGTATGGCTCTTAATACGCATGGAGTCATTGGCTCCTTTTCCTTGATTCCTGCTTGAGTCTTCTCGGATTCTCCGCAAGCGCGCTTCCCCTGCCTCTTATATGCATGTTGCATGCATGCGTTTGGTCTGTCATCACTCACGAGCTGCATGCACAGCTATAAATCAAGGGTAAAAAACCCCATCAATTTTTCCTTGATTAGTGTTAGTGGCCTTTTGCAAATTCTAATTTTGATATACTCGCCTTGTGTACAAAAAAATGGAGGTAGTAACTATTATATTTGACTTCCTTCACCATTGCGGTGACGTCGATGATATCTCGAACGTTGTAGTTTGGCGAAGTGCATTCGATGGAGAACACCATTAAGGGAGACCACGGTAAGTCGTTCGCAAGTGCCACCTGCAAGCCGAGACAACTGCCTTATTTGCATCCAGGAAGTCCGTTGAACCAAAGGACGCGTAAATGTACTAGTACTACTAGTACACAATAGCGTCGTCCGTCCATCTTAGTGCGGTGAGATGGTTTCTCGAAGAAGATGATGGAGAAGCGAAGTCGGCGAAGAGTGAAATGATGGTTGCTTCGTCCGTGCTTTGTGATTTCACGCCTCACTGCTTTGTTATTTGTGATAGAAGGGACAGGGGAGTAGACTCTATGCTCTATAATGTACATGCGTCCAAGCACGGGAGAAAGAGGAGAGACGTTGCATTTTTCTATTCCTTCAATCAATCAATCAGGGTGCTTCGGTTCCATCCTTTTGGCTTTGGCAACACTGTCCACAATGGTTCCCACGATGCCAAAAGCTATTTTCACATTTGTCTACACATTATGGATAACCGTACCACTTGGTTTTGCTCCTGTGTGCTATCTATACAAATCTCAATTATATTGATCTGAAAAATTGTAGAATCAAGATTAGTAAAATGAGGTGATTTTGCCGCGCGGATGGCGGGGGAGGTTTCTTATTTTTAGAGGATGTTGTCCTGGCGGTTTCCTAACATGTGGTCCCATGTGTCAGTGCTTTACCAAGCCGATCCGTGTCCCACATGAGGCTGAACAACGGCAGAAGCAACACGTGGTTAACTTGAAGAAGATGAGGGACAAGCGGATTCAGCAACGAGTGGAATGATGGTTGCTTCATCCCTCCAACTTCTTTTTTAGCATTATTACTATGTCCCTCCAACTTAACTACGGGAAAGGTGCAGCTTTGTGATTTGATGCCTCATTGCTCATTACTACGCAGGCGCCATGACTGGGTGCTTCACCCCGGCTGCTCTGCACTGTATTCACGTATGGCACGTGGACCGGGTAGCTTGATGTCCCACATGTCAGCGAAAGGGACTAGAAGATTTATCAAAGCAAGCACTCCACTCTTACGACGGAGGAGTACACGACACGACGGCCCATTGAACTGTCACTTGTACTGTATAGTACTATAGATTTGTTGTTTCGCACGATCCATCGATACAAACCCGATTCAACAGGAATGGGTGGGATTTTTCTCGCGTGGTATATGATACTAGCCATACATTTCAAAGGCAATTTTAATGTATGCAAACTGAATAATTAAGTAACAATATGATATCTAGTAAAACTAAAAACACATATGATTTATTGTGTTAGAGTGTAGTAGTAGTGTTGTATTGCATAGTTGTTAGATGTAACATGCGAAAACATGTAGAGATGTAGTTTTGGAGGGCCTATAGAGAGAAAAGTGTAATACGTTCACCGAACTTCAGAATAAGCTGATTACGGTCACTATATACGTTTTGTGGTGATTATACGGGCACTTGCTCATGGTTCAGCATCGGATTGCACTATGTTGACCGGCCAGATAGTCTGTGTGGCACCATGTTGACTAGTTAAATTGACCACGTTCCTTGTGGGTCCCACCTGTCAGTTCGCACAGGGAAAAGGTCAAATAAACACAAATTTACGCAGGCGCGACAAGACTCCAACCCGTGCGCGGGAATCACCTGGTTGTGTATGTGTCTGTCAGGGCCTGATCTGTGCGCATGCATGTGCAGGTTGAGCACTTGAGCGTGAGAGTGTGTGTTGGTCGTGTGGTGTACTGGTGTGTGCATGCATGCGTGCGTGTGTGCGTGTGAGTGTTGTGTGCATGCGTGGATGCGTGTGTACGTGTGAGTGTTGCACGCGTGCGTGGGTGCATGTGTTCGTGTGAGTGTTGCGTGCATGCAGTTCGTGTGCATGCGTGCATGTGTGCATAATTACCACACCGGCTCATGTGTGTTAAAACAGACGGCTCAGCATACCAATACAAGGCCACCTTGTTCGCTGTGCCCACAGTCATGACTTCGAACCACCGTCCAATATTTTTTTGTCGTTTGTTTTCATTCTTACTAGCAAGATGCCCGTGCGTTGCACGTAACATCAAGATGCATTGGTATTACTAGTTTATATTGTGAGAGAAAAGGATGAATGAGGGAAGGCCTTATTTGCAAATGTGGAGAGGTGTGTAGGTACCTTTTTGCATAATTGCCATAGTTTCTTTCCTATCCGTCAGATACAAATCGGACGACCTATCTTGCAGGATGGCAAGCACACCATCATCACCAACTCTGTTTTTTATAAGAGTGTGTTTTATATTTTATAAGAGTGTAGATGTAGAGTAGATACAAGCCGACAGGTGGGCCTGATGGTAGTGAAATAATGTGATGCAACACTAGAGGTGCCGCGTGGAGCGTTTAACTGGTCAACTAGTCATGTCTAGAGCAAATACAGAGTTGTATGGTGAGCCCGTGACCGTATAATAAGCACAAAACGTAAATGGTGACTGTAATGAGTGGATTCTGAAGTCCAATGTACCTATCGTGCTTTCGCTTCAAATACAATGATCGTCACTGTATATATCGCGAGAGAAAGATGAAATATGCGTGAATGTGTTGGGGGCTTACTTTTAGAGGACCTGGAGATAGTTTGTGTGCGTACGTGAAAGGGGCATAGAGGGGGGGTATGCGATGGAGAGAGAGATGTTCTTCCTTTCTCTTTATTATGACTAACTTTATATATAGTATAAAAATATAAAAATTCATAGTGCGGAATAAATATCATTGTGGGCACCATGCAATGCAAATTAGCGTTCATACTCCTCCTTATAACTTTGTAATGTTGTATATATGTAGAAATTCAAAAAATATTTTTTGGCCACACTTTATTCACAAGGAATGTTGTATGCGAAGTAAACGTGAAGAGAGGGCTTTTTAGATCAATGGGGTATGTGATGTAACATGTGTGAATGTGTAGTTGATGCATTTGGCAGGGCCATGGATGACTAGTCATACAAGACAAAGATAGCATAATTATGAAGGACTCTGTGTCCACTGACAAAGCCGGCTAGGATTTGTAACTCTAGGTTCTCGGACTAAGGTACCCATTTATCTCTGATAGTGCAATTCATCCAAACTAACTTTAAGGGGTATCCTACAGAATGCTCTGCTAGAATCATACTCGTCGATTAGGAAGAGAGGTGTGAGACAATGAGTGAGAGACAGGCCTAAAGATAATGTGCGTACATGAGACACATAGGCAGGTCTATGTATATAGGAAGGATCGATGGTGATTGTGCATGTGTATGCTTGCGAGAGGAAGAGTGCTTATGATAAAGGTTAGTGAAAACAGTCATAAATGGTTACGAGAGGGAGGGAGGGTTATATCGAGAGCATGTGTGTGAGAAAGGCACCTCGGGAGAGAGTGTGTGAGCATGTGTGAGAGACCACCGATGGAGAGTGAAACTACACATAAAAGATTGATGTACACATTGATTATAAAGATATAAATTGTATCCAAATATTAGGATGGATCATGATATTTGCAGTTCGCGTAAGGAACGGTCATTGATCCATCAGACATCTAGATTCTGTCTAATTTGAGCATGTCTATGTTATTATTCAACACAATTGATCCACATAGTTAGTATTTTGAACTCTAGACAATGCATCGCTTTAGCAATCGAATATAAACGTCAGTACAGTTCATGTTGTGTGTGTAAAGCACATTATACATACGAAAGTTACACAATGAACATTATAAATAGCTACCTATGAACTAGCATACATTTGAATTCAACTTAAGGTGGTTTAAAAAAATCAAATTCAACATGAAGTCCATTCAATTATTTGAATTTGATATCATGGCATTTATAAATCATACCTAAATTATGGGGGCACCAATGTCACATCCCTAGTTCTGGTATGACCTAGGCTAGCCCTTCATGTTTGCATCATGTTTAAATTCCATTTAAATTAGAAATGGGATTTGTGAAACCCTCAGAATCATTTCCGGAAATGACCCAAGTAAAAAAATTGCTCCAAAAAAGTCCAAGAAAATGCTCATGTTGCTCTCTGAAAATATTGGACAGAGATAAAAATCAAACCACTATTTTAAAGAGCTCATAAGTATTTATTTTGGGCATTTGGAATTAATCCAGTATTTATTTGCGTTGGATAAATATTTTTATATATACAAAAGATTGTCCAATAATTCTGAATTTTGGCGAGGGGCTTTGGATTAATTCCTCAGGTCCTTGCAAAATTTGACAGAATTAAATAAAATGGTTTAGTATTTTTATTAAGTCAAAACAAATGACAGAAATTAGAAAACAGAAAGAATTGGAGAGGACAGAGAGAATGCCTCACCTGGGCCTTACCTATGCCGGCCCAGCACTGTTGGCCCAGGCTAAGTCATCGCCTACCTCCTGCCAGGAGGACGGCGCGCGTGTGCCCGAAGCGCGCATGCACGCGCCGGCCACCTCCTCCCTCCCTGCCTGCCTGGCTCCTCCCCGGTGCGCCAGGATGACGCCACGGAGATGCACTCGACCCCCTGTGTCTCTCCCCTCTCGCTTTGGACCCCTCCCCCTTCTCTGCTCTCTTTCCCACGCACGCCCGAGCGCTGCCGTCGCCGCCGCACGCCGTAGCCGCAGCCACCGCCTCCCCCTCGCCCTCTCTCCGTGTCTGCAAGCTCCGCCACGTCTCCGTCTACCTCTCCGTCGAGCCAGGCGACGCGGGAAGCCTTGTGGAGCTGCCATCGCTGTCGTCTTCAACCTCCAGCATCGGAGATCGACATCGCCATTCCGGCTGCACCAAGCCTTCCCCGAGCTCGCCGACCCCGCCGTCGAACCCCCCTCTCCCCTGCTCATCTGGCGCCCTATACCCCTGTCTGCCAAACCGGCCGTAGCACCTCACCGCCGGCCATGGTGCCACCGTGGCCAGGGGCCGAGCCAGCCGCTCCCGCGCGCGTCATCGTGCTCCTGGTGACGCCAGGAGGCCGTAGAGGGCCTCCGCAGTTCCTACCGTGTCCCCGCAGCCCGTTTTCGCCCAGAGTCGAACTACAGCCGCCCCCACAGCCTCCCACTTGCTCCAAACGACGCGGACGAGCTCCAGCTCCTCGTCCATGGTCTCCGACGCCTAAATGGCCGCCGGAGGGCCTTTCCCGAGCCCTCCGCCGCGTTCGTCCTCGCCGGCAGTTAAACGCCGGTGGGGTTTCACCCTTTGACCTCGCCAGCCCATCAGGTGGGCCCCATGGGTCAGGTGATTAGCTTAAGGCTAATCTCCATTTAACTAAACATGACACTGACAGTGGGCCCCAGCGCCACTAATCCTATAATTAGGATAAACTAACCCCCTGTTAGCTAATCGGTCACTGACTTGTGGACCCCATACGTCAGGTTTGACCTGGTCAGCTCCATTGACCTGCTGACACAGGCATGACGCAATGCTGACGCAATATTTCATTTTCTGGTTTAAATTAATCAGGAAATTCCAGAATATATTCAAAACTTCAAAAATTCATAGAAATTCAACCGTAGCTCAGATTGAAATAATTTATATATGAAAATTGATCAGAAAAATTCAATCTATCCATATGTACCATTTTCATGCATGACAAACCAACTTATACTTGCTGAAGAGGTGAAAACATATAAATGGCATTTATAAATATTTAATTTAGAGTTGCATTTAAAACTTTGGTTCAAATGGACCTCTTCCAAATAGAATGCTAAATGCATTAGCACAAATCACATCACATACTCATGCCATGATCATGCATCATATTGTTGCATATGCTTGTGTTTGATTATCGACACCGTTCCTTCTCAATAGGTCCTGCTCCGGAAAGTGTTCGAGAGTACCTGTCTGAGGGGCAGTGCCCCCTGTTGATCTACTAGGCAAGCAACCCCCCTTGTTCATTCCGATACAATCCTACTCTCTTGCTCCTGGTCTCATTTATTGCATTAGGACAACAACGATTCAACTGCTACTTTATGCTGCGGTAGTTGAACCCATTCCTCTGCATGACCTGTCATTGCCACAGTAAATAGTTGAAACCCACTAGCATGTGTAGGAGTTGCTTGAGCCATGTTATGTTCTTGCCATGCCATGCCTGCTATTGATTAGAGTATGTCAGGTCTGATTCATTGGGAATGAATTAGAGTACTTTGCTATGTTCTGATGTTGAGAGTTAATCATGTGAACACGATTTGGTAAAAGGTAGCGGTGAGAGGCCATGTAGGAGTACATGGTGGGTTGTCTCACTGGAACCGTCCCTAAGAACTGAGTTCTGTGTATGTTGTCCAAGGAATAGCTACTACCACACATAGGGTTCCCGTAACTCAACCCCTCTCGACTTATTAACCAACTTGATCTCTGTCCAGGAGTTGCAAATAATTTCTGGTGTTTGTAGGTAGTGCTATTTTTCTACTGAGTGGCACCCGGCAGGGTGGACTTGGGACAGACTAGGCACACGTGTCCCGGTGTACCGAGTGGCACCCGGATGGTGGCTCGGGAACCCTGTACACATCGTTTGGGGCCGTGAGCGAACCCCGGCCGGATCTCCTTGCAGATGGAACCCGAATAGGCGATTAACCTGGACTAGAGTCTTGTGTGGTTAGTTAGGTCATGGTCGACACCCTCGCTAGGCTTCCGCTTGAAGGTTGCCGAGATACATGATGTGTATATGGTGATAAGTGGTGAGAGCGTGTGTGAAGAAGTACACCCCGGCAGGGTTATCATGATCTATTCGAATAGCCGTGTCCTCGGTTATGGACTTCTTGGATGCTTACGTAGTACACAGAGAACTTTAAGTGGATACTCTAAAATGCTCAAGACAAGTGTGAGTGCTATGGATGGCCTTCTCGTAAGGAGACGAGGATGAATCCATAGTAGTGTATTGATGTGGTGATTAGTGCACTCATGTGCGCTGCCTTATCTCAAAGAAGTTTCTCGTTGTCGTAGAACAGGATAGCCACTGAGTCAAAGCTGGCTTGCTGCAACTAAACCCCACATTACCTTCTTGATACAAATGCATGTATGATAGGATCTGATGTAAGTCTTGCTGAGTACCTTTGTACTCACGTTTGCTTTATTTATGTTTTGCAGGTGAGACATCTGTCTCACTAGTAGTACCGCTTGGACTTTGAGAGTAGCTTGTTACCTCAGCTACAATCTTGTACCCTTGGGAGGGTCTTGTAGATAGTCAGGCTTCTAAGCCTTTTTCCTTGGCAGCCTCTCTTATGGGGAAATGTAGTCTAGTGCTTCCTTGAGGCATAGTAGTCCGCTATAGCCCGGTTCACCAGAGTCCTAGTAGCCTAGCACTACTGCTCAGGACACTTGACTGGCCGGAATGTGTTTCACTTCGTTCCTGTGTCTGTCCCTTCGGGGAAATGTCACGCAGTGACATCCGGAGTCCTGTTAGCCTAGTGCTACAGCCCGGATTCACACGCTGCTGACCGACACGCTCGATGTGAATCATGTATGCCTGTCCCCATAGGTTAGTGCCGCTCTGGGTTCACGACTAGCCATGTCGGCCCGGGTTCTCTGCCATATGGATGCTAGCGACACAATCATATATGTGAGCCAAAAGGTGCAAACAGTCCCGGGCCAGGGTAAGGCGACACCCATGGGAATACCGTGTGTGAGGCCGCAAAGTGATATGAGGTGTTACCAGCTAGATCAATGTGACTCGGAATCAGGGTCCTGACAGCCTTGGTATCAGAGCCAAGTTTCCTGTAGGATTACCAAGCCAACCTGGTCGAAGTTGAGTCTAGAAATTCTTTAGCTATATAAGGGAATTGATTGTGGAAGGGAACATAAGGCTCTTTTTACTCCTTATGCCTCATGCCTTTTGATCTGAGTCATCCTATCTTTCCTACGAGGTTAAGGAACTAGGCATTCTCTTCCATCTATCAGGATCACGTGTTACTACTCCGTAGTCTCTAAGGTTTAGTTGATCTGAGTCATATCCCAGTTTGAGTACCTCTGGTGTAGCCTATTTAGTAATATCTCAGAACCATGAGTAATGATGTTGAGTATGGTGCTACCCCGTCTTTTGCAGAATGTCTCATTTCGAGCATTTTACTGCCGTTATGCTGCCGGATTTCTCCTAGGAGTTCAAGAGATAGTACATTCCTCGTACTATAATCTACATCCTTATGATGATGCTGACTCCATCTTTGTTTCCATCGTTGGTTTTTCAGGATGTCGTCAGTTAATCGAAGTTCTGTTGCTCGTAGCCGGAACCACGGAGATGGTAGGGATGAGGATCCTCCCGACCACCCTTCGTTGGCAGGTTCATGTTAGAGATGGAGAAGAACAAGCGAGAGTCTAACCGCTTGTTAGCACGTATTTAGGAGAACACCTCCCATCAGTGCAAAGAGTCAGCGTCCATCTATGATTTCATTGGTCTGAAACCACCTACATTCCATCTTTCCATTGAACCACTCGATGCAGATGACTGGCTCTGTAGTATCACACACAAGCTGTGCTCTGCGAACGTAGCTGAAAGTGACAAGGTCACCTACGCTGCTTATCATCTCGAAGGTCCTACTAGTATTTGGTGGCAGAACTATGAGGCTATGCTTCCAGCTGGCCAGATACCCACCTGGAGAGTTTTCACTAAGGCTTTTCGCGAGCATCACATCCCTCTGGCTCTCATTGACCGCAAGAGAGAAGAGTTCTGTAGTTTCACCTAGAGTAAGATGGCTGTTGATGCTTACAGTAGAGAGTTTGAGAACCTTGCCCGCTATGCTACAGAAGAGGTGTCCACGGACGCCAAGAAGCAGGCTAGGTTCCGAAAGGGTCTCAACCCCAAGTTGTGTCGTGATCTCCACTTGCATCATTGCAATACATTCCAGGCTCTTGTGAACAAGGCCATTAATGCAGAGACACCTCAACTCACTTACGAGGAGTCTCGTAAGCACAACCGTGGTTTGGGTTCTTCTTTCGGTTCTACTTTGCAGAAGCGCTGGATTTGGGTTCCGAACTCCGCTCTTCCACCCGGTTATTCACCGAGGCCCTCTTATGTGGCGCCTCACCCAGTTCAGTTACATGCTCCACCCAGGCCTATTGGTAGACCGCTTGTCAATGCGGGTCCACGTCCTACCTCAGGGACTTGATTCACATGCGGAGAGCCAGGACACTATGCACGTGACTGCTCTCAAACCAACTATGCTCCACCTCAGCCTGAGAAGTCTGTTGGCCGTGGTAAGCCATCACGCAAGATGATCAGTGTTAAGCAGCTCCCACTGAAGGTGGATGTGTGCATCACGTCTCAGCTAAAGACGCTCATGATGATCCGGATGTCGTTCTTGGTACACTCCTTGTCAACTGTCATCCAGCTTCGGTTCTGTTCGATACTGAAGCATCTCACTCCTTCATCTCTGAAGTCTATGCTCATTTGCACAACATGTCATTTTGTGATATGCCAACTCCACTTGAAATCCAAACTCCAGGGTCTAGATGGCAAACCACCAGAATAAGCCATGGTAATGAAATCCTTGTTGACAGACTTGTATTCCTTGCATCACTTATAGCCCTCAAGTCTACAGATATTAACATCATCTTGGGTATGGACTGGATTAAAGCTCATTATGCCAAGATTGATTGTTACACAAGGTCTGTTCAGCTTAAACACCCATCTGGCAAGATAGTCACCGTCTCCACTAGAGTTGCAAAGCGTCAGCTCTATTCTCTTAATGCCAACCCTCTTCCAGACTTTGAAGATATTCTGATAGTCCATGACTTTCCGGATGTCTTTCCAGAGGAACTGCCAGGTATTCCACCTGACAGAGATGTAGAGTTTGTCATAGATCTTATCCCAGGAACCGCTCTAATCTCTAGGACACCTTACAAGATGGCACCCTTAGAACTAGTTGAGCTTAAGAAACAACTCGATGAATCCTTGCAAAAGGGTTTCATCCGTCCTAGTTCTTCTCCCTGGGCTTGCCCCGTCCTCTTCGCCAAGAAGAAGGATGGTACGGACAGAATGGTTGTAGATTATCGTCCTGTTAATTTGGTCACGATAAAGAACAAGTATCCGCTCCCCAGGATCAACGACCTGTATGATCAGCTCGCTGGATCCTCAGTCTTTTCCAAGATGGATTTCAGGTTAGGCTACCACCAAATCAAGATCAGAAACAGGGAAATTCCTAAGACATCTTTTGTCACTCGTTATGGCCAGTATGAGTACACTGTCATGTCCTTCGGTCTAACCAATGCTCCAGCTACATTCTCCCACTTGATGAACTCGATCTTCATGGAGTACTTAGATAAGTTCGTCGTGGTTTACCTCGATGATATCCTTATTTACTCAAAGAACGAGGAAGAGCATGCCTAACATCTTAGACTTGTGCTAGAAAAACTCAAAGAGCACCGCCTTTATGCCAAGTTCTCCAAGTGCGAATTTTGGTTGCCAGAAGTGACCTACCTAGGCCAGATGATCTCAGGTAAGGGCATTGCCGTCAATCCCGAGAGAGTTCAGGCCTTTCTTGATTGGACTCCACCTGAAACAGTTAAGCAAGTTAGGAGTTTCCTAGGTCTAGCCAGTTATTGTTGCCACTTCGTTGAGAACTTCTCTAAAGTGGCCAAACCTCTCACGGAACTTCTCAAGAAAGATAAAAAGTTTGAGTGGTCCCCACAGTGTGAGCACAGTTTTCAGGAATTGAAAAGACGCCTGACTTCTGCTCCCATACTTGTGCCACCAGATTTCACTAAAGACTTTGTTATCTACTGTGATGCCTCATGAAAGGGACTAGGTTGCATTCTTATGCAAGATCGCCATGTGATTGCCTATAAATCTCGACAGTTGCATCCACATGAGGAGAATTATCCTACACATGATCTAGAGCTTGCAGCCGTAGTCTATGCACTTAAGACCTGGCGACATTACCTTCTCGGTAAATGTTGCGAGATTTACACCGACCACCAGAGTCTCAAGTATATCTTCACCCAACCAGATTTGAACCTTAGGCAAGGACGTTGACTGGAGCTGATCTCAGATTACGACTTAGGGATTATCTACACCCCAGGCAAGGGGAATGTCATGGCTGATGCACTAAGTCGTAAGTCCTATTGCAACAATCTCATGTTGCAACAAGGCCAACCACTTCTCCATGAGGAATTATGTAAGCTTAACCCTCACATTGCTCCTCACGGATTCCTTTCTACCTTGGTGGCGGAACCTACTCTTGTGGATCATATCATAGAAGCCCAGAAGCATGATACAGGGATTACCCCGATCAAGAGAAACATTGCCAAGGGCATTGCTGGTAGTTTCTCTATAGATGTTCGAGGTGTTGTTTTCTTCGGGAATCGCCTGGTGGTCCCCAAGAAGCAGCATCTTCGGAAATTAATCCTTAAGGAGGCACATGAATCTCCTCTCACGATTCATCCCCGTAGTACTAAGATGTATCAGGACCTACGCCAGAGGTTCTGGTGGACTAGGATGAAGAGAGAAATCGCTCAGTTTATTGCTAACTGTGACGTTTGTCGTCACGTGAAGGCAGAGCATCAGAGACCTGCTAGCACCCTTCAGCCTTTAGCTATTCCTGAATGGAAATGGGATAAAGTTGGTATGGACTTCATCACCGGCTTTCCCAGGACCAAGAAAGGGAATAATGCTATCTTCGTAGTCATTGATCGTCTTTCTAAAGTGGCTCACTTCCTACCTGTTCGAGAGAGTATCACTGCTAGTCAACTCGCTGACTTATATATTTCTCGGATAGTGTCACTTCATGGTGTCCCACTAGAGATCAATTCAGACCGTGGTAGTCTCTTCACTTCTCATTTCTGGGAGAGTTTCCAAACTGCCATGGGCACCCATCTTTCCTTCAGTACCGCTTTCCACCCTCAATCAAGTGGTCAGGTGGAAAGTTCAATCAAATTCTCGAAGACATGCTTAGAGCTTGTGTTATCTCATTCGGTATGGATTGGGAGAAGTGTCTTACTTCGCCGAGTTTGCTTATAACAATAGCTACCAATCCAGCCTCAAGAAAGCTCCTTTTGAGGTTCTGTATGGACGAAGATGGCAAACACCTTTGAACTGGTCAGAAACTGGTGAAAGACAATTCTTTGGACCGGATATGATCTAGGAGGCAAAAGAGCAAGTTCGCATCATTCGTGAGAATTTGAAAACAGTCCAATCTCGTCAAAAGAGCCAGTATCACCGTCGTCATAAGGAAGTGGCTTATGAAGTTGGCGACAAGGCTTACCTTTGGGTTACCCCTTTGAAGGGTACCCATCGTTTCTGTATCAAGGGCAAGTTGGCTCCTCGTTACATTGGTCCTTTTTGCATTCTCGCTAAACGAGGAGAGGTTGCCTACCAGTTGGAACTACCCCCAAATCTTTCTCGAGTTCATGATGTCTTCCACGTCTCTCAACTCAGGCATTGATTCTCGGATCCCATCCGTGGAGTGGACCACGAAGCACTTGATCTTCAAGATAACCTCACCTATCGAGAGTACCCTATTCGTATCCTTGATCAAGCAGAGCGTATCACTCGACGTCATAACATCAAGTTTCTCAAGGTTCAGTGGTCTCATCATTCCGAGAGAGAAGCTACCTGGGAGCGTGAAGATCGTCTTCGACTTGAGTACCCCGCTTTCTTTCCGCCGACTCCTGAATCTCGGGACGAGATTCTTCCGAGTGGGGGCGAGTTGTCACATCCCTAGTTCTGGTATGACCTAGGCTAGCCCTTCATGTTTGCATCATGTTTAAATTCCATTTAAATTTGAAATGGGGATTTGTGCAACCCTCAGAATCATTTTTGAAAATGACCCAAGTAAAAAAATTGCTCCAAAAGAGTCAAAGAAAATGCTCATGTTGCTCTCTGAAAATATTGGACAAAGATAAAAATCAAACCAATATTTTAAAGAGCTCATAAGTATTTATTTTGGGCATTTGGAATTACAGTATTTATTTGCGTTGGATAAATATTTTTATATATACAAAATATTGTCCAATAATTCTGAATTTTGGTGAGGGGCTTTGGATTAATTCCTTAGGTCGCTGCAAAATTTGACAGAATTAAATAAAATGGTTTAGTATTTTTATTAAGTCAAAACAAATGACAGGAATTAGAAAACAGAAAGAATTAGAGAGGACAGAGAGAGAATGCCTCACTTGGGCCTTACCTGTGCCGGCCCAGCACTGTTGGCCCAGGCTAAGTCATCGCCTACCTCCTGCAAGGAGGACGGTGCACGTGTCCCCAACGCGCGCGTGCACGCGCCGGCCACCTCCTCCCTCCCTGCCTGCCTGGCTCCTCCCCGGTGCGCCTAGACGACGCCATGGAGACGCCCTTGACCCCCTGTGTCTCTCCCCTCTCGCTTTGGACCCCCTCCCCCTTCTCTGCTCTCTTTCTCACGTACGCCCGAGCGCTGCCGCCGCCGCCGCGCGCCGTAGCCGCAGCCACCGCCTCCCCCTCGCCCTCTCTCTGTGTCTGCAAGGTGCGCCACGTCTCCGTCTACCTCTCCGTTGAGCCACGCGATGTGGGAAGCCTTGTGGAGCTGCCATCACTGTCGTCTTCAACCTCCAGCATCGGAGATCGACATCACCGTTCTGGCTGCACCAAGCCTTCCCCGAGCTCGCCGACCCCGTCGTTGGATTCGCTGTGAGCCCCGCCGTTGAACCCCCCTCTCCCCTGCTCTTCTGGCACCCTCTAGCCCTGTCTGCCACCCCGGTCGTAGCACCTCGCCGCCGACCATGGCGCCACCGTGACCAGAGGCCGAGCCAGCCGCTCCCGCGCGCGTCACCGTGCTCCTGGTGACGCCAGGAGGTTGTAGAGGGCCTCTGCAGTTCCTGCCGTGCCCCACAGCCCGTTTTTGCTTGTAGCCGAACTCCGGGCCGCCGCCTCGAGCTTGTTTCGGGCGAGATCAGGCACCCCCACAGCCTCCTGCTTGCTCCAAATGACGCGGACGAGCTCCAGCTCCTCTTCTGTGGTCTCCGCCGCCTAAATGATCGCCGGAAGGCGTTTCCCGAGCCCTCCGCCGCGTTCGGCCTCGCCGACGGTTAAACGCTGGTGGGGTTTGACCCTTTGACCTCGCCGGCCCGTCAGGTGGGCCCCATGGGTCAGGTGATTAGCTTAGGGCTAATCACCATTTATCTAAACCTGACACTGACAGTGGGCCCCAACGCTACTAATCCTATAATTAGGATAAACAAACCCCCTGTTAACTAACCCGTCACTAACGTGTGGACCCCACCCGACCTAGTCAGCTCCGTTGACCTGCTGACGCGGGCATGACGCAATGCTGACGCAATATTTCATTTTCTGGTTTAAATTAATCAGGAAATTCCAGAATATATTCAAAACTTCCAAAATTCATAGAAATTCAACCGTAGCTCAGATTGAAATAATTTATATATGAAAAATGCAGAAAAAATCAATCTATCCATCTGTACCATTTTAATGCATGACAAACCAACTTATACTTGATGTATAGGTGAAAACATATAAATGGCATTTATAAAGATTTAATTTAGAGCTGCATTTGAACCTTTGGTTCAAATGGACCTCTTCCAAATAGAATGCTAAATGCATTAGCTCAAAGCACATCACATACTCATGACATGATCATGCATCATATTGTTGCATATGCTTGTGTTTGATGATCGACATCGTTGCTTCTCGATAGGTCCTGCTCCGGAGAGTGTTCGAGAGTACCTGTCTGAGGTGCAGTGCCCCCCTACCAGGCAAGCAACCCCCCTTGTTCATTCCGGTACAATCCTACTGTCTCGCTCCTGCTCTCATTTATTGCATTAGGACAACAACGATTCAACTGCTACTTTATGCTGCGGTAGTTGAACCCATTCCTCTGCATGACCTGTCATTGCCACAGTAAATAGTTGAAACCCACTAGCATGTGTAGGAGTTGCTTGAGCCATGTTGTGTTCTTGCCATGCCATGCCTGCTATTGCTTAGAGTATGTCAGGTCTGATTCATTGGGAATGAATTAGACTACAGTGCTATGGTCTAATGTTGAGAGTTAAGCGTGTGAACACGATTTGGTAAAAGGTAGCGGTGAGAGGCCATGTAGGAGTACATGGTGGGTTGTCTCACCGTAACCATCCCTAAGAACTGAGTTCTGTGTATGTTGTCCAAGGACTTGCTACTACCACACATTGGGTTCCGATAACTCGACCCCTCTCGACTTATTAACAAACTTGATCTCTATCCAAGAGTTGCAAATAATTTCTGGGACAGACTAGGCACACATGGCCCGGTGTACCGAGTGGCACCCGGATGGTGGCTCGGGAACCCTGTACACATCGTTTGGGTCCGTGAGCGAAACCCCGGCCGGATCTCCTTGCGGATGTAACCCGAATAGGTGATAAACCTGGACTACAGTCTTGTGTGGTTAGTTAGGTCGTGGCCGACACCCTCGCCAGGCTTCCGCTTGAAGGTTGCCGAGATACATGACGTGTATATGGTGATAAGTGGTGAGAGCGTGTGTGAAGAAGTACACCCCTGCAGGGTTATCATGATCTATTCGAATAGCCGTGTCCTCGGTTATGGACTTCTTGGATGCTTACGTGGTACATAGACAACTTTATGTGGATACTCGAAAATGCTCAAGACAAGTGTGAGTGCTATGGATGGCCTTCTCGTAAGGAGACGAGGATGAATCCATAGTAGTGTATTGATTTGGTGATTAGTGGACTCGTTTGCGCTTCCTCATCTCAAAGAAGTTTCTCGTTGTCGTAGAACAGGATAGCCACTGAGTCAAAGCTGGCTTGCTGCAACTAAACCCCACATTACCTTCTTGATACAAATGCATGTATGATAGGATCTGATGTAAGTCTTGTTGAGTACATTTGTACTCACGTTTGCTTTATTTATGTTTTGCAGGTGAGACATCTGTCTCACTAGTAGTACCGCTTGGACTTTGAGAGTAGCTTGTTACCTCAGCTACAATCTTGTACCCTTGGGAGGGTCTTGTAGATAGTCAGGCTTCTAAGCCTTTTTCCTTTTGTAGTTGTCTGTACTTAGACATGTAATGCTTCCGTTGCTTGTATGCTCTGAATGATGGGTCATGTGACCCCTGTTTGTATTTAATGCTATGTGGCTCTTCTAGGCCTTTATCTATATGAGTTTGCATTATGTTGTGATGCCATGTTGTACAACACATACTTGCATGTTATGCGTACGTGTGACGTGTATTGCTATGTGTGGGATCCGACAATATAGTTGTTTATCCTTGGTAGCCTCTCTTATGGGGAAATGTAGTCTAGTGCTTCCTTGAGCCATAGTAGTCCGCTACACCCCGGTTCACGGGAGTCCTGCTAGCCCAGCACTACTGCTCAGGACACTTGACTGGCCGGCTTGTGTTTCACTTCGTTCCTATGTCTATCCCTTCGGGGAAATGTCACACGGTGACATCCGGAGTCCTGTTAGCCCAGTGCTACAGCCCGGATTCACATGCTGCTGACCGACACGCTCGATGTGAATCATGTATGCCTGTCCCCATAGGTTAGTGCCGCTCTGGTTTCACGACTAGCCATGTCGGCCCGGGTTCTCTATCATATGGATGCTAGCGACACAATCATATACGTGAGGCCAAAAGGCGCAAACGGTCCCGGGCGAGGGTAAGGCGACACCCGTGGGAATACCGTGCGTGAGGCCGCAAAGTGATATGAGGTGTTACCGGCTAGATCAATGTGACTCGGAATCGGGGTCCCGACAACCAATCTTTGCTCTGATTTTGTACATAATAGCATATGTAGTCGTGTACAAAATAGATTCAAATTTAGCTCCTCCATTCCAAAATAATTGTAGTTATAGGATTTTCAAGAGTCAAAATTTCAAAAAGAAGCGGATAATGTAATGAGGTTTTCAAACATACAAGGTCAAATTTAACGTTGTCTATTCAGGTCAATCCTCAAAGTTCAAGAGTACTCTAAACGTGAATGCTTGTGTTTCAAAATTTTGAACGAAGCGGCAAAAGAGCCTCTACACACCCGAAACTGCGCGAGACCAATGTTTGGTAGTACAAGGAAATTACTTTCTAATAACTCCGACCCATGAAACCTACCGCCCCGACGTGCAAAGGTCTAAACCGGGGTAGGTTTGTAGCTTCATCTAGACGCCACGCAACCGCCTCCAAAAAACATTCATACACAATGGCCGCCTAAGCACACATGCGCGCGGCCAAAATCGCTCCCGCCCACTATTTAGGACACCTGGGATTACCATCCTACTCCTGACCCGCAGTTGGTCCGAAATTTAAGACGGGGGCAAAGTTTGTACTTTCCCCAAATTTCAAACAAGCGCGGCCCATCTTCTGTTCAAAAAATCCAAAAACAAGCGCGTCCCAGACCGAAATATGGTTCTCCCCCTCCCCCACCGCCCACCCGTCCGATTCCCCATTCGTACTCCGTTGGCGCAAAAACTACTCTCCACCAGTTGTGAAATCCCGGTGTCCTTTGTCCGCCACCCCATCCCAACCATCAACCGCCGCCCTCCTCCATCATGCCGGAGCCGATACCCCGACGCTGTCGTCCACCACAACCTCAACCGCAACGCCCTCCACGGCTAGTAGTTGAAGCCGAGGCCGAGCCGTCCGTACCCGAGCCAGTTCAACCATGCCGTCCTGCGCCTCACCGCTGCTGCTCCAACTTTGCCACCCTCCACCGCACCGGAGTTGTTCCTTCTACACCGTCCTTCGCCGCCTCAGATCTGCTTCCCCTCTGCTGATATACGGCTAAGTCAAAATAGTCAACAATTTGGCCATGGGTTTATCCAAGGATCGACGGTTCTCCAAAACATCGGTTCCCCGGGAGAAAAAAGAAGATCGTCGCGACATATGGAGGAGACCACACTGGCAACCGATAAGGGTACTCCTCTTCCCTTATTCATGCAAATCTTAGTGTCTGCTTGCACGGTGTTCATCCCACAGAAGACACTAGTTGATCGCTTCTTCTTGATACTAGATGTTCCTAGTAACTCGCGATGCACAAGGTTTCTCCTCATATACTATTTCACCTTAGCTAGAGGTCCGTCGCCCCCCTGAATTTCAATTCTTGGTCAGTTGATTCCCAATTAACGGAAGTATTCCCCAGCATAATAGGCGCTAGTCCGCCTATTACGCCGGGGAAGTAGCACCTCGGTGTTTATCTTAGGGGCGTGTGGGGCCTAGAGCTACTGGCGCCCGATCTGGAGGTCGGTCGGGATTAAAGGGATGGTCTGGGGGCGCTGCCAAGCACGGCGGTGGTGTGAGGGAGGGGCGGCGGAGGCGGGGGTTTGGGCCGGTGGTCGCTGGCGGTTTGAGAAAGATCGTCAACAGTGACTGTAGGGAGGTAGACGAAGGCCATCTGCCCACTCTTTAAAAAAATCGGCTGACCTATTTATTTTCAGTTGGCTGTTATCTTGATATGACCACATGTGGTGGTGTGCTGGAGGAATACATGCATTTCCTATGCTCATATATTACAGAATCATACAGAGTAGAATCTAATTTTGTTTGCCATTGAATGTTGTAGAGCTATCATATGTCTCTTGTCATTTATTTTTCAGCCACCTGCTATCTGCTACTTTTATAGTGCACTAGTTCTGCACACAATTCACGCATACTCTCACTATTGTGTTTTTATGCAAGGGTATTTCAGAGTCTGCCTCGAGAGAAGCAGAAAAGAAAAAAGAGAAGTTGCTCCAGCTTTCTACACAGGTAAGCATGTCACGTTACAGCGCTATAAAGGGTGCAGTGTCAGCAGATGGAGATGGTAAACGTAGCTCTAGAGTTGATGACCTCGCTCGTAATGAACCACCATCCCAGGTGCTTGCTTTAACTTCGCGGTGTCATATGTGGTTGCATGTTCCATATGGTGTCCAACTTGTATTTGAAAGGCCGTAGTCGGTCTTTATTAAGATAAGGAAATATATTTTTTACATGAACCACCATCCCGTGAGCACCAGAAGACAAATAGCTAGTCAGGGCAGACAGGCATCACCTGGAAGCCAACCAAAAAGCCGCGATGGTGGCGAAGCATCCCGCCTCCCACCAGGCTCTCAGATCCTAGATGATCATGCTCACTGTCGGTGTCAAAACCGGCGGATCTCGGGTAGGGGGTCCCGAACTGTGCGTCTAGGCCGGATGGTAACAAGAGGCAAGGGACACGAAGTTTTACCCAGGTTCGGGCCCTCTCGATGGAGGTAAAACCCTACGTCCTGCTTGATTAATATTGATGATATGGGTAGTACAAGAGTAGATCTACCACGAGATCGAAGAGGCTAAACCCTAGAAGCTAGCCTATGGTATGATTGTTGATGTGTTTGTTGTCCTACGGACTAAAACCCTTTGGTTTATCTAGACACCGGAGAGGGTTAGGGTTCCACAAAGTCGGTTACAATGGTAGGAGATCTACATATCCGTATCGCCAAGCTTGCCTTCCACGCCAAGGAAAATCCCTTCCGGACACGGGACGGAGTCTTTAATCTTGTATCTTCATAGTCCAGGAGTCCGGCTGAAGGTATAGTCCGGTTGTCCGAACACCCCCTAATCCAGGACTCCCTCAGTAGCCCTTGAACCAGGCTTCAATGACGACGAGTCCGGCGCGCGGATTGTCTTCGGCATTGCAAGGCGGGTTCCTCCTCCATGTACTTCATAGAAGATTTTGAACACAAAGATAGTGTCCGGCTCTGTAAAATAAGTTTCCACATATTGCCATAGAGAGAATAATATTTACACCAATCTAATCTATTGACGTATTCCGTAGCGTGACACACCACGGCCAAGCCTTTATCCGAGTCGTTTTATTATCCCACCTCAGCGCATCATGCGAGGCGGTTTCCTTGGCACGTCTTGTTAAAGCAGAGATCGTGTCCCCTTATCCCGGGATTCTCATCAATACGGGCATGGGTAACCCAACCGCTTCTAGGACTCCTAGATTATAGGCAAGTCCAGGGGACAAGGCTTTTATTTTCCCCTCCCGTGCACAATCGAATCCTTCCCCCACCTCAAGCTCAAATGCCCGAAGTTCAGGTCAGGCGCTCCGAACCTTCAGTCATATCCGGATCTAGCCTTCAAGGCTGATGGATGCCTTCCTCCGTCACGGAAGAAGACATCAAGAAGTTGAGGGAGGCCAGATATCTGACCGCCGAGATTTTGCACCAGCTACCTCCCCGAGGGCAGGCCGTCCCCACCCCCGATCCTAACAAGAACGTCGTGTTCATTTCCCACTTCCTCCGAGGTCTAGGCCTTGCCCTGGATCCTTTCGTCAGGGGTTTGATGTTTTACTATGGGCTAGATTTTCATGATCTAGCTCCGGACTCCTTTCTTCATATCACGACATTTATTGTCGTGTGCGAGGCCTTCCTCTGGGTTACCCCTCACTTTGGCCTATCGCTCAAGACCTTTGAAGTGAAGCCGAAGATGGTCGAGGGGCAACATGCAGCGTGCGGAGGTGCCTCAATACGCAAGATGACGGGAGCTCCGTGGCCCAAAGGTTCCATCCCAGAGGTGTCTGAATTGTGGCAACAAGAGTGGTTCTACATCACGGCTCCTAGAAGTGCCAAGTGGGCGGCCCCCTGTTTTCCGCTCGGGCCCTCCACCACAGCTGATGTCATGGATTAGCAGAGGACTGAGCTGGGGTCCAGTCAAGGACGTTCCTACACTGCAAGGCCGCATTCGATATCTCTTCAATGGAGATTTCAGTTTGGTTGCGGTAATACAGGTTATGCTGGTTCGTCAAGTCCAGCCTAGCAAACGCCGGCCTCTTCGCCTGTGGGAGTTCAATCCCGAGGGACCGCGTGCCATTCCAAATTTTCTCGGCCTGACGCACGAGGATATGTACAAGTCATTCTTCGGACCTCAGGTGGAGTGTCCGGAATTCACCGACGACATGGGCCTGAGTAGTAACCGCACCACCGAACAGGTAAGGCATCTTCCAGCCAAACATACTATCTCTACTTTGTTACGAAGTTATTTCAGAGAGTTTGCTTTTTGACCAGGACTGGCTAACAAAGTCGAAGTTGATTCGGTGTTCGGCCCCCCTCCCTGAGGGTTTGGAAAATCCGGTATTGGAAAAGATGCTCCAGACCGCACCTTGCCAGGAGCCCTTGAAGGAAGATACTGTGGAGGATAATGCGGGTGGACGCGGGCCCCCAACGCTGCCCATTCCAGCCGAGGGAGTGAGCGTCTCCATGAGGGAAGGCGACCAGAAGAGGAAAAGGACTGCGCCCGGGGATTCAGAAGCCGAAGCTTCCAAACGGGAGAAGAAGTCTCCCATAGAGGGTCCTACGTTGGGGGGCGCTGTTGCCGCACAAAGTCCGTAGGGGGATCAATTCTCCCATGAGTCGTAAGTGACCCGAAATACTTTTAATAGTACAGATATGCCATCTTTTTCCTCTGAGAAAATAACCACCGCATATATTTTTGCAGTTCGGGCCTTAGTCCCTCTCAAATGAGCTCATCTTCGGGGGATCTTCTGCCAGAGATGATGGAGAGCAAAACGCCTCCTCCGGACTCCTCTGCTCCAGAAGCGGGCGACCCTGAAGTGTCGTCGCGGAGGGCCTCTCCGAGTCCGGTGAGGCCAGAAGATAATCCCATTGACCCCGGAAGCTCCCAGTGTCCGGCTCACGAAGAGAGCAGACAAAAGAGTCCGGCCCCGTCTAGTGTGCGATCGGATGTTCTGAGGGAGTTGGTGGGGCGAGCGGCCATCTCAGATGAACACCATGTGATGATGAATACGGTGATGGAGAGAATATCGTCCGCCGAAAGCGGATTGCATGAAGCTTTTATGAGTCTACTGACAGGCTTTGAGGTATGTAAACGAATGTATGATAATCCTGCACATGCTAGGTGTGCCCTGTGTAGATAGTAGCCCCTGAGACTCTGGTTGTCGTCGGAAACAACGACGAACAGAGGATCATATTCCCAGGAAATAACCATACTGCCTCTATGTGGAGGTGATGGAATCTCCGGTGGCTAGCCGGACTAGCGAGTTTGTCCATTTAGAACGGTAGTTGGATGCGGCAGACGCCGACATCGAGCTTGTTAACAAAAGGCTTGACGAGGCACAGGGTAAGTGTCAATATCTGGTAAACGCCACATAGGAAGAGCAGCATGATGCCAGTATCTTTAATATGTTGTGATTGCAGATGGAGCTACCACTGTTGAAGCCTTGCGGGCAGAACTTGCCCGAGCCAAGGAACAAGTGAGGTTGGGTAATGCGGCTGCTATGAAGGCGGCCGAAGAGTTGCAAGCCGAGAAGGCCGCGCATGGCGAGACCCGAGACAAGATGGCCAAGATGGCTATAGAATTAAAAGCCGCCGCCGACCGTTGCCGGGTTCTTGAAAAGGAAAACCAAGCAAAGGCATCGGACCTTGAGAAGGCTGCTGCAACGAAAAAGGATCTCCGCTCTGCTATGAGGGCAAAGAAGGAGGAGCTGCGGGAAGCCAGGGATATTGTAGCTGGGAAATCCTTTATGTTGCGGAGGAAATTCGGAGATCTACGGTATGCCCCTCTAGATCGGCTGTGAAGTTCGGAGGATGTGTATATGGATTTGGCGGCGAGCGCTGCCGATGCGGCCAAGTACTTCCAGGGTCAGACGGACCATGGAGTAGACGAGCTGTTTTGGAGACAATTCCATTCTCCCGAGCGTCCACTTTCATTGACTGACCAATTAGCCGAATAGGCCAAACTAAATAGGTTGTCCGGACTCTCTATGAGGTCTGTTGTGGATCAGCTATGGCCGGGAAGGTCAAAACCGAACAGCTATTTCAGCTTGGTGCAGCAGGTCCATGACGTGGTGCCGCGCATTAATGCGATGAGGAGGTCGGCGTGCATAGAGGGCGCACGGATGCCCTTTGCCCGTGTTAAGGCATATTGGGTGGAGATGGATGCTACCAATGTTGCAGCGCGGGATTCGGCTATAGGTCGAAAGGCTGCCGAGCACTACTTTGAAGAAGTTCTTGAGGGTGCCCGTTTGATAGAGACCCAGTGCTCAAAAAATATTACGTTTGAGTGATATGTAATCTCATTGTTAGTGAAATGCTTTTATAAATTTTTATAAGGCTATTTTTATACTTTTGCCTGAACGTAATATGATGCCTCCTGAGCGGCCGTTTATGTATACATGTGTATAACCTAAAAGAATGTAGCCGTCGGCTTCAACCCTCACGCATATAATGCGGAGGTGCTCGCAAAAACACGCATTCACACTTAATCCAATGTCTTGGTCCTATTATATTAAGGAGGTGATAGCGGAGCGAGCAAGGCAACCGGACTATAATGTTTTAGCACTTTCACTTAGCCATAGGAGTTTGATAGTGGGGCTACTAGATAGCCTCTTGTGGCTCCGCACTTTCCCGATCTCGGGGTGCATACATGCCTGGCTGGGAAACGGCCTTTCGTTAAGGCAGAGGAATTCTAACATTCCCACAGGTCATCGAGTGGTTGACCAGTCTCACGCTATATCATGACAGTCAGTTTTTGGCTTTCTCTACTGAGGTGCTCGTCCGGATGAACCAGGGCACAATCGCAGTAGTTCTCCTGGTGCTACCTTAGCCGGCAAGGCGGAACGTAAGGCACCAAAACACAGGAGCCAGGCAAACCCAACATTTGACCAAAGACAATGATTCGGAGCTGATGCATATAGGGCCAAACTCACGACGCCGAACACTCCCTAAGGTATTCGGTCTTTGTGGTATAAACCGGGCCTAAATAGTGGCCTTTGTAAGAAGCCCCGTTTGTCCAGGTACGTGCATTTTTCTGGCGTGGCCACATGCCAAGACGTCAGCATCCTTCTCAATGGTGGATATGTGTCAACAACAGACAGTAAAAAAGGTTTACGCAGGATCTTAATCTAAAAAGAATCCTTGGAGCGGGTCCCTGCTGCACGTCTGCGCCTATGTCTCCATTGTGCCGTATCCTAGACGGGTGTAGCACGATGATCGTCTGTAAAAGAGAGGAAGTTAAGTGAAAAAGTTGTCGTGCAAAAGGATAGTTTTTAAAGAAACCATGTATAATTCAAGATGATAAGAAATTGCCACTTGTCTGCGCGCGTTGAGCCCCTTGTATTGACAAATAGGGGTGTGACCACTTATTTCCGTATGAATAGCAGCGCTGGAATTGATTAGTTGTATCTGAGGTCTTGACGACCTATTGGATGCTTTCGCTTGTCCCGGCGCCTTTAGTGTGAGGCGGCCAAGGCAGCCTCACTCTTTTTGGTGCGCAGAGATCGCTTGATATTTCCGTGCACTGTAATGATGCCACGTGGATCGGGCATCTTGAGTGTGAGGGAGGCGTAGTGTGCTATTGCAGTAAAGCGAGCGAAAGCTTCGTGTCCGAGCAGTGCTTGATAGCCACTTTGAAATGGAGCGACGTGGAAAGTTAAATGCTCGCGACGGAAGTTATCGGGGGAGCCGAATGTAACTTGTAGTAGGTGGGAGCCCGTACAACGAGCCCCTGAGCCTGGCGTTACTCCTTTAAAGATAGTATTGCGATGGTGAATTTGTGTTGGGTCTAACCCCATCCCACGGATTGTATCCTGATATATTAGGTTTAGGCTACTGTCGTCGTCCATCAAGACCCTTGTGAAGTGATATCCGCCAATTACTGGGTCTAATACCAGGGAAGCCCATCCCGCGTGTCGGATACTTGCTGAGTAATCGCGATGGTCGAAAGTGATCGGTTGAGATGACCAGTGGCAGGACTTCGTGGTGACAGGCACTTGGGTATACTTTCCTGGGAGTGCCGCATTGTTTTTTCCCTTGATTATGTGTAACACGTTTACTATTTTGACTTCTGGTGGAAATTGCTTTTGTTCCACCGTGTCTTGCTTGGGGGGCTCGTCCTCGTCTTCACTTGGTGTATCCTCCCCCTTGTGTACGGCATTGAGCTTGCCGGACTACTTGAAGACCCAACATTCTCCGTGGGTATGGTTAGCAGGATTACCAGGGGTACTATGAATCTGACATACTTGGTCCAGAATTTTGTTGAGGCTGTACAATTCGTCCCTGGTGCCTTTAGGGGGCGGCTTTTGTCTTGGCCGAGAGCTTTTGAATCCGGCATTTACTGTTGTGCCCTTCGTGCTGTCTTCTTTATTCCGGCGTTTGTTATTGCTGTTGCGCCATGATTTCCCGTTTCCATCTCTAACTTCAGATGTACTAGGGTCACTGGTGCTGCATCTGGCTAGCCAGCTGTCCTCTCCCGCACAAAAGCGGGTCATCAGGTTTGTTAATGCGGCCATCGTTCTCGGCTTATTTTGGCCGAGGTGTCTAGCGAGCCATTCATCACGGACGCTATGCTTGAAAGCTGCTAAGGCTTCGGCGTTCGGACAGTCGACAATCTGGTTCTTTTTAGTAAGAAACCTGTTCCAAAGCTTTCGGGCTGACTCTTCGTGCTGTTGAGTTATATGACTCAAATCATCCGCATCCGGAGGTCGGACATAAGTCCCTTGAAAATTTGCCCAAAGGGCGTCTTCGAGCTCTTCCCAACTTCCAATGGAGCTTTCAGGGAGGCCTTTGAGCCAGTGACAAGCTGGCCCTTTGAGCTTGAGGGGTAGGTACTTGATGGCGTGGAGATCATCTCCTCGAGCCATATGGATATGAAGGATGTAGTCCTCAATCCAGACCCTAGGGTCTATTGTTCCGTCATATGCCTCTATGTTTAAGGGCTTGAATCCCTCTGGAAATTCGTGGTCCAGCACCTCATCGGTGAAACATAGGGGGTGTGCGGCACCCCTGTAGCTGGGTGTACCGCGTTGTTCGGATGTTTTTTGTGTTGCATTGTATGCTGGGGCGCGCTTGCATGGTGCATAGATGGATCTTGTTGCACCGTTCTTTGGGTGCGAGCCCTCGCATTGGTTGCGTGTTGTATGGTGAGCGGCGTTGTATGTCGCTCTGTGTTGGTAGAGGGGTCGTCTATCCGACCTGGTGGCTGCTTTGATATTTGGTTGTGGGGGGTCTGAGGCCTCCTCATCGAATTCGGGTAGCAGCTTCCACTTTGGGTAGCCCTTGTAGGGGCGATTGTCGCCGTACCTTGCTGCTGTGTTGAGTATTTCACTACATCTGATTTGGAGTGTGTCTTGCACGGCCTTGAGCCTTTGCTTCTGCTTTCTCAGACTCCTCGCGGTGGCAACAAGCCTTTTAGGGGCAGTCTGCTGCTCCGGGTGCCTGTCCGGCGTTATGTCGTCCGGACCATTATCCTTGATAGGATTTGTTTGTTCGGTTTGATTATCCGGATTGCCGTTTTCCGGCAGCGGTTCGCCCTGCTCCATCGCTGGGTCTGTGTCATCGCTATTTCTGTCGAGGCGGGATTTGGGGCGGCGCTTGCGTCGCCGCTTGCATCGCTGCTTTGACTGCTTTTCGAGGGAACAATCCTTCGGTGCGTCCTTCCGCTCCTCGTCGTCATCTTTTGGTGCGTCCACCATGTATACGTCATATGACGAGGTGGCGTTCCAGGGCCCAATAGGCGCTGGTTCTTCATCGTCTCCTTCATTGGCGTCCATACCGTCGATGTCTTCGGAGACGAGGTCGAGCATGTCGGTTAAATCGTTTACAGTGGCTACAAAGTGGGTGGTGGGTGGGCTTTGAATTTCTTCATAGTCCGTATCCCAATCTCGCTAACCGTAGTCCGGCCAGGGCTCTCCTGATAAAGAGAGAGACTTTAGTGATTTCATAATATCGCCGAAGGGCTAGTGCTGAAAGATGTCTACAGGAGTAAACTCCATGATCGGCGCCCAATCGGATTCGATTGGCAGAGGCGCGAATGGTTCGGAGTCCGGAGAGGAGTCCGGCTCCTTGGAACCATGAGTTTCATGGAGTGCGGGGCTGGTGTTCGGCTCAATCGCCGTTAAGATTGCAGCCCCCGAGGTGGCGTCCAACCATCTGTTCACGATCAGTGCGGTTGGTTCCGAATTAAGGGTCGAAGCTGATGCAGGTGCGGCCTCCAGGGCACTGTTCGGTGGCAGAGCTAGATCATGCTCGTCGGGACAGTGCGGCGCGCTCGGCAGTGGCTCGAACCCGTCGAAGATCAAGTCCCCGCGGATGTCAGCCGTGTAGTTTAGACTTCCAAATCTGACCTGACGGCCAGGGGCGTAGCTTTCGATCTGCTCCAGACGGCCAAGTGAATTGGCCCGCAGTGCGAAGCTACCGAAGACGAAGATCTGTCCGGGGAGGAAGGTCTCACCGTGGACTGCATCGCTATAGATGATCGTAGGAGCCATCGAGCCTAACGGCGACGACACAGAGGAACTCTCAATGAAAGCACCAATGTCGGTGTCAAAACTGGCGGATCTCGGGTAGGGGGTCCCGAACTGTGCGTCTAGGCCGGATGGTAACAAGAGGCAAGGAACACGAAGTTTTACCCAGGTTCGGGCCCTCTCGATGGAGGTAAAACCCTACGTCCTGCTTGATTAATATTGATGATATGGGTAGTACAAGAGTAGATCTACCACGAGATCGAAGAGGCTAAACCCTAGAAGCTAGCCTATGGTATGATTGTTGATGTGTTTGTTGTCCTACGGACTAAAACCCTTTGGTTTATATAGACACCGGAGAGGGTTAGGGTTACACAAAGTCGGTTACAATGGTAGGAGATCTACATATCTGTATCGCCAAGTTTGCCTTCCATGCCAAGGAAAATCCCTTCCGGACACGGGACGGAGTCTTTAATCTTGTATCTTCATAGTCCAGGAGTCCGGCTGAAGGAATAGTATGGCTATCCGAACACCCCCTAATCCAGGACTCCCTCACTCACCACTCCAGCCGGATGTCTAGCTTGTATTGCTTCCAATTTGGTTAAATTGCATCTGCTTAGCTTACACATTATACCTTTGAATATGACATGCCTTTCTGTTTTTGGTACATACTAGTGCATCTTTGTATTAACCATGTTCTTACATCAAACTAGTGTTCTTGTGTTTCCCTCATCAATCACTTATGATGAGGCAGTCAAGCAACTGGACTACTCATTTAAAGAATGCAGCGTCAGCCTCCCGACATGATTCTCAAGAAATAGCAAGGCTAGATGAAGATAGTGAACATAGCTCTATAGTTGATTACCGCATTTCCCCTACACTAGCATCGCAGGTGCTTGCTCTAACTTGGCAACGTGATATGTGGTTGCATGCTGCATATGGTGTCTATATTGTAATTCTTCCAATCTGGTTAAACTGCATGTGCTATTCTGTTTATCTTATACATTATACCTATTAAAGTGACATGCCTTCCTGTATTTAGTACATAGTACATCTGTCTATTAAGCATGTCCTTACAAAAAACTATTGTTTTTTTGTATCCCGCATCAATCAATATGACGAGACACCTTTAGTATATGGAGTGCGATATTAGTTGCATCTTTCATATGATTTATAGCATGCGCTGCTTCTAATTTGTTGAAATTCCAATTATGTTGGGACGCTTTTAACTTGGCAGAGTCATATTGGTTGCATCTTTCATGTGGTGTCTAGCTTGCCTTGCTTCTTATTTGTTGGAAAGATTTCTGCTTAGTTTACACAAACAGTTGTGAACATGCCATGTCGTCCTGTTTTTCGTACATATTCCATCCTGGTATCATGTGTTTGCCTTACATCAAAGTAGTGATTGTCAGTATCATACATGAATGAGTTCTGAAGAGAGAATTTTATTGCTTTTTCTTGTCAGTTTTACTTGACAATTCAAAATCACTAGAGCGGAAGGAAGTTAGCAAGGCAGTGGATAAAGGTGGTCCTTCCAAACGGAGGGCCTCTACAGTTTCTACTCCTCCATCCACCCAAGATGATTTCCAAGACAATACATGCATAGACACTCAACGTAGCTATGTTTGCGATGAGCACGTCTCCCCTAGTGCACCATCACCGGTGCTCCCTCTAACTTGGCACTGTTATATGTGGTTGCATTTTATGTGTGATGTCTAGCTTGTATTGCTTCTAATTTTGTTGAATTCCATCTGCTTACTTTACACATTATACTTGAATAAGACATGTGTTCCTGTTTCTAAAACATACAATATCTGTCTATCACACCATGTTCTTACATCAAATTGCTACTGTTGTGTAACCTGCAACAATCACTTATCATAAGACACGTTTGACTTCGGAGTGTGATATAGGTTACATCTCACATTCTTTTCTAGCTTGTACTACTAATTTGTTGAAATGGCACTTATGACGAGACGGTTTTAACTTGGTAGAGTGATATTCGTTGCATCTTTCATATGGTGTCTAGATTTCGTTGCTTCTAATTTGTTGAAATGCCTTCTCCTTAGTTTACACATCATAAGCTGTGAATATGCAATGCCACTAATAATGAGAGACCTCTAACTTGGTAGTGTGATGTTGTTTGCATCTTGCATATGATTTTTTTGTATAACTTCACATTTGTTTAAATGTCATTTATGATGAGACACTATTAACTTGGCAGAGCGATATTTGTAGCATCTATCATATGGTTTGTACCTTCCATTGCATTGCTTCTAATTTAGTGAAATGTCTTCTGCTTAGTTTACACATCATAGTTCTGGTTATCTCTTTCGTCTTGTTTTTCATACATATTACATCCTCCTATCATGTGGTTGTCTAACATCAAAGTTTAGTTCGTCTGTATCACACATCAATTTGATGTGAAGAACTAAATTGTTATTCATTTTTCTTGTTGGCTTGACTTAATATGGCACAGAGAAAGAGGAAGAAACACAGAATGGCAGGGAACGGGAACAGGAAGAGTCCTGCAGGTTCTGCTGGTACCGATGGTGGAATAGAAGGTCAAAGTCCAGCAGAAAATTCTACAAACAGGGTATCCCATGCTACACGAGCTGCAGAAAAAAGCCAAACAGAAACAAATAGCTGCCACCAAACAAGCAGAGACAACCCTAGTTCTTGCAACACCTTCCAAAATACTACCAGTTGCACGAGTTACTCGTGCGTCAACTGAGCTAGCAGCACGTTTCCAAGCTCCCTTGCCACCTGACACTACTTCCCAAGCACTCTTGACACAAGACGAGTTGGCAAGATCAGATTAACCTTGTGAGCTTCAACAGCAAGAAGGTAGTTGCTCGAGTCAAGTTACAGTTGCATGCTTCTTTATATGCAGTCTCACAGTTTGATGTACACTAACACTTCCTTTGTTTTTTGGACAAGCACCTAGGCGTGAGATGAAACAAACATCAGGGATAATGCTCGATAGGTTAACTAAATCTAGAGGAAGAAGAACGGAGATCCATTTTGAGGCAGGTTTAAAAAGGCCACGTGATGCTACAGAATCAGCCAAGGTAGTATCAGAGGCAGCGGTTGCTGTTAGGTGTCATGTACATATCCTCCCAACATGGATTCAGTACAGGAATGACAAAGACGAAACCCAGTTCAACACCTTCCTCGACCATCTATCTGTAAGTATGGTTATCTATGGAAACTAGTAATATCGTCTTGCTCTGTCCCATACTTTCTAGGTTGCTGATAATGAGACTCCCATAATTTTCAATAGATGAGGGGCAAGTTGGATAGCCAAGATGATGCAACCAGACAAGCTTGCACCCATGTTTTCAAGTCTGCTCTGCGACAATATCGGTATGACTTGAGGAAAACTCACTTTCAAGGCAAGGCTGACAGTGAACTTTCCCAAACATCTCCAGTGGAAAATATATTGGATGAAGATTGTAGGGTCCTCGTTAAACACTGGTCTGATCCGAAGTATCAGGTACATTAAATATATGTGATCAGATCACATGTTGAAGTCCTATTTATGCATGTGCCACACAAATCTATCTTCTTGTAGGTGAACTATTCAAGGAACAAGGCCAACCGTACGAAAGTGAAATTCCAACAGATGACAGGATCTCGTAGCTATATTGCACACTGTGAGGCTCTTGTAATTAGCTGATGTTTCACTCTTTTGATTGTACCATATTATCAGATCCATATTGAATTGTTGCAAATGCAGAGGAAAGCCCGCAAGGACCAAAAAGTACCTGAACCAAATGATGTGGGAATCTTCAAGGACTGTCACACCAGCAAGAAGAAGGGCATGACTACACCAGTCAAAGCCGTTGTTGTAAGTCCTTAATCCTCATGCCTTTTAACTACTACTTACTCTGACTTGTGCCTTGAACTGAATGGTTTGCAGCCAGTGTCTATTACTCTTTTCAATTTTATACACAATTTTCTTAGCGTATCATTGCACCTTACAAGGTTTAAAAGAGAGGAGTGATGTCCCTTTGATCTTGACCTGTAATCTAGTTCCGTGCAGGACTTGCCCACACAACGTTACAATTGCCTGTTTGTCTGTTCTCAGTTGTTTTGTGATATGAATGTTGTCATACTATGCTTACTGTATTATAAACTTCATCTCTTTATCCTTAGCCCTCAATACAATGTGAAGAAATAGACAATACATTAGCGATGGTACATGGTCATATGTTCGGAACCTGGTTTTATTATGTACTTTGCAATAAAAATACAACTAATATTTTACATGGGTTCACCAGAATAAGTTCTGTATATAGACCAAAGCTATTTTGTTTGCTTTTGCTGCCTCCTTAATATCTTCTGTTCTGGTACTACTAATGTAAAACCTCAACTTTTCAGCGAGCTATAGAAAAAATGGTGGAACCACCACCTTCTGAAGGTGGCGAGGCAACTATAACCGCAATGTCAACTCTTGCTACAATGGGTCAGTACATGTCCACTAACAGTGCCAAAAGCATGTTCATGTGTAATATTGGGTTGGTTGTTAAGGCAAACTCGCCCAAACTGCATCATCATCAAGATATGCAAGCTCAAAACAATGTTGTATCTGCGCTTCAGACACAAGTCCATTCCATAACAGAGACCCTTTGTGAAACAAGGAGAGACATTGTTCGATGTTGTCAAGATATGCATGGTTTTGAAACCATACTATCAGACATTTGCTATGTTGTTCGGGGGCCTAGGAGAACTGAAGGCGAAGGTTATGGTGCTCCATCGGACAATACAGCATGAAAATGTAACAGTCAGGTTAAATGAACTGAGCTTCTGAACTTTTGGTGGTGCATTTATCTGCTGGACTGTTAACTTTTATGCCAACCTTGCTTTTGTTTTATAGTTGTAATTTGTTTTGGTGTGATACAAAATTTGTTCTTAACATGCACTAGTGAAGAAAACAACAAGCCATTTTTGTATAGTGTAGGGTGTTCCCTATATTTGCACTAGTGGCGAACTTTGATGCCCACCGGCTGTAGTTAACATGGGCCTCCTACGGGCCGTAGAAACAATGGTCATTCTAAGGTCCGTAGAAACAATGGGCCTTCTACGTGGCGTAGATACAATGGGCCTTATACGGGTCGTAGACACAATGGGCCTTCTACGGGCCGTATCATCAATGGGCCTTCTACGGGCCATATCATCAATTGGCCTTCTACGGGTTGTATGATCGGTTGGCCAAACATGGGCCAATAACAGACCACATTATGGTTGTAAATGGGCCAGAGTTGAAATCGTCCGTTCATGGGCCGACCATAACTGGCCGTCGTTAATCGGCCGTATTTGATGATGCTATGAAAACGGCCCAACGTATTAACAGGCCACAAATGGGCCGACTGTAACCACGGGCTGAATTTGACCCACAAGCAGAAAATGACAGTAACGGGCCGTAAGTAAACGAATGTTGGAAATGAGCCCAAGAATAAATGGGCCATGAGAAGGCCGAAAGATAACATGGGTTGGAAATGGCCCAACGGAATAATGGGCCGTTAATGGGTATAAAGTGATACACTGTTCATTACAGGCCAGTTTCACCACGTGCCGTTAATGGGTATGAAGTGATACACTGTTCATTATGGGCCTGTTTTACCACGGGTCGTTAATGGGCCGGGATTAATAAGGGCATCATATGGGTCGAAAGACATCATGGGCCATACATGGGACGGAAGTTAAAACAGGCTAGAATTATATTAGACGGCCCAGATGACGCTACTGGGCCTAATTCGGATAGGCCGTAAACATGCCCTGGGTTAGCGGCTGTAAATGGGCTATATGCGAATAGGTTGTTAACAGGCTTGCCATGGGCCAGCCCGCCACCTTTTGACCAAGTCAAACGGGCCGGCCTTTTCACAGGAATGGGCCTCTTTTGGGCCGTGCCACATGTTGATGTATCATAGGTGCGTTGGGTTCAATGAGTGGATGACATCTGTCCCAACGGTGAGCCAACATGTGTATCCTCCAGCCAATCATGATTTGACATGTGGAAAATCCCCGTTGGTCAGGGCTGTTAACGGGTTATCGGATCCAAAACCGGACCCGATAGCTTAACGGCGTTCCGTTACGGTGGGTGCCACGTGTCGGTCACCCTTGATGAAAGCACTTCTGTGACGCGCGATTTATCGTCATGGTAGTGGACACTTTTGTGATGATAATTTTGGTAATGTCATCGAACACCTCTACGACAACACAGGTATGACTATCTTGATTCTGTCATAAAATTGTCATGGATGTACATGCATGACAGAAAACGTGACCTACTATGACAAACACGTATCATCATAGAAGTGTATTTTTTGTAGTGTATATTCGGACATCGGAAAGGTTCCGAGTGATTCGCGTATTTTTTGGAGTACCGGAGAGTTACGGGAATTCGCCGGAGGAAGTAGTGGGCCTTAATGGGCCATACGGGAAAGGAGAGAAGGGCCTCAAGGGGTGCCCCCCACCATGGAAAGTCTGAATTGGACTAGGGATGGGGCGGCCCCCCCTCTCTTTACTTCTCCCTCTCCTACTCCTTCCCTCTCTCCCCTATTGGAAAAGGAAGGGGACTCCAACTAGGATTGGGAATCCTAGTTGGACTCCCCCTATAGGCGCGCCCCTCCTAGGCCGGCCACCTCTTCCCCCTCCTTTATATATGTGGGCAAGCGGGCACCCCAAAGGCACTCCTAGATTTTTCTTAGCCGTGTGTGGTGCCCCCCTCCACAGTTTTCCACCTCAGTCATATGGTCATAGTTCTTAGGCGAAGCCCTGTGTCGGTAACTTCATCATCACCGTCACCACGCCCTCGTGCTGACGAAACTCTCCCACGGCCTCTACTGGATCAAGAGTTCATGGGACGTCATCGAGCTGAACGTGTGCAGATCACGGAGGTGTCGTGTGTTCGGTACTTGGATCGGTTGGATAGCGAAGACGTTCGACTACATCAACCGCATTACTAAACACTTGCGCTTTCGATCAACGAGGGTACCTAGACACACTCTCCCCTCTCATTGATTTGCATCTCCTAGATAGATCTTGCATGATCGTAGGTAAAAAAATTGAAATATTGCGTTCCCCAACAGTGGCATACGAGCCAGGTCTATGCGTAGATGTTATATGCACGAGTAGAACACAAAGGAGTTGTGGGCGTGGGTATATACATATTGCTTGCCATCACTAGTTGTTTCTTGATTCAGTGGTATTGTTGGATGAAGCGGCCCGGACCGACATTACATGACCACGTTCATGAGACTGGTTCTATCGACGTGCTTTGCACACAGGTGGCTGGTGGGTGTCAGTTTCTCCAACTTTAGTTGAATCGGATTCAATGAACAAGGTTCTTTCTAAAGATCAAAGAGCAATCACTATACCACGTTGTGGTTTTGATGCGTGGGTAAGACTGGTTCTTACTAAGCCCATAGCAGCCACGTAAAACTTGCAACAACAAAGTAGAGGACGATTGACTTGTTTTTCCAGGGCATGTTGTGATGTGATATGGTCAAGAGGTGATTATATAAATTATTGTATGAGATGATCATGTTTTGTAACATAGTTATCGACAACTGGCAGGAGCCATATGGTTGTCGCGTTATTGTATGAAATGCAATAACCATGTAATTGCTTTACTTTATCACTAAGCGGTAGCGATAGTCATAGAAGAAATAGTAGGCGAGACGACAATGATTCTACGATGGAGCTCAAGGTGTCAAGCCGGTGACGATGGTGATCATGACGGTGCTTTGGAGATGGAGATCAAAGGCACAAGATGATGATGGCCATATCATATCACTTATATTGATTGCATGATGTTTATCCTTCATGTGTCTTATTTTGCTTAGTACAACGGTAGCATTATGAGACGATCAATTACTTAAATTTCAAGGTATAAGTGTTCTCCCTGAGTATGCACCATTGTGACAGTTCTTCGTGCTGAGACACCACGTGATGATCGGGTGTGATAAGCTCTATGTTCACATACAATGGGTGCAAGCCAGTTTTGCACAAGTAGAATACTTAGCTTAAGCTTGACGATCCTAGCATGTGCAGATATGGCCTCGGAACACTGAGACTGAAAGATCGAGCGTGAATCATATAGTAGATATGATCAACATAGTGATATTCACCATTGAAAACTTCTCGATCTCACGTGATGATCGGACATGGTTTAGTTGATACGGATCACGTGATCATTTAGATGACTAGAGGGATGTCTATCTAAGTGGGAGTTCTTAAGTAATATGATTAATTGAACTTAAATTTATCATGAACTTAGTCCTGATAGTATTTGCATATCTATGTTGTAGATCAATTGCTCGTGTATAGCATCCCCGTTTTATTTATGATATGTTCCTAGAGAAAACTATGTCGAAAGATGTTAGTAGAAATGATGCGGACTAGCTCTATGATCTGAGGATTATCCTCATTGCTGCACAGAAGAATTATGTCCTTGATGCACCGCTGGGTGACGGACCTTTTGCAGGAGCAAATGCAGACGTTATGAACGTTTGACAAGCTCGGTATGATGACTACTTGATAGTTTAGTGCGCCATACTTTACGGCTTAGAACCGGGACTTCAAAAACGTTTTGAATGCCACAGAGCATATGAGATGTTCCAAGAGCTGAAATTAGTATTTCAGACTCATGCCCGTGTTAAGAGGTATGAGACCTCTGACAAGTACTTTGCCTACAAGATGGAGGAGAATAGCTCAGCTAGTGAGCATGTGCTCAGAATGTCTGAGTACTACAATCACTTGAATCAAGTGGGAGTTAATCTTCCAGATAAGATAGTGATTGACAGAATTCTCTAGTCACTATCACCAAGTTACTAGAACTTCGTGATGAACTATAATATGCAAGGGATAACAAAAACGATTCCCAAGCTCTTCGCGATGCTGAAATTGGCGAAGGTAGAAATCAAGAAAAAGCATCAAGTGTTGATGGTTGACAAGACCACTAGTTTCAAGTAAGAGGGCAAGGGAAAGAAAGGGAACTTCAAGAAGAATGGCAAGCAACTTGCCACTCCCGTGAAGAAGCCTAAAGCTACACCTAAGCCTGAAACTGAATGCTTCTACGGCAAAGGGAATGATCACTCGAAGCGGAGCTACCCCAAATACTTGGCGGATAAGAAGGATGGCAAAGTGAACAAAAGTATATTTGATATACATGTTATTGATGTGTACTTTACTAGTGTTCATAGTAACCCCAGGGTATTTGATACCAGTTCAGTTGCTAAGATTAGTAACTCAAAATAGGATTTGCAAAATGAACAGAGACTAGTTAATGGCAAGGTGACGATGTGTGTTGGAAATGATTCCAAGGTTGATAAGATCACCATCGCGCACTCCTTTTACCTTCGGGATTAGTGTTGAATCTAAAATAAATGTTATTTGGTGTTTGCATGAATATGATTGGATCATGTTTATTGCAATACGGTTGTTCATTTAAGTCAAAGAATAATTGTTGTTCTGTTTAAATGAATAAAACCTTCTATGGTCATACACTTAATATAAATGGTTTATTGAATCTCAACCATAGTGATACACATATTCATAATATTGATGCCAAAAGATGAAAAGTTGATAATCATAGTGCAACATACTTGTGGCACTGCCGTTTAGGTCATATTGGTTTAAAGCACATGAAGAAACTCCATGTGGATGGACTTTTGGAATCACTTGATTATGAATCATTTGATGCTTGTGAACCATGACTCATGGGCAAGATGACTAAGACTCCGTTCTCCAGAACAATGGAGCGAGTCACTGACTAATTGGAAATAATACATACCGATTTATGCGGTCCGATGAGTGTTGAGGCTCGCGGCGGGTATCGTTATTTTCTGGCGATTTGAGCGGACATGAGTATATGTACTTAATGAAACACAAGTCTGAAATGTTTGAAAAGTTCAAAGAATTTCAGAGTGAAGTAGAGAATCATCATAACAAGAAAATAAATTTTCTACGATTTGATCGGGGAGACGGAATATTTGAGTTACGAGTTTGGCCTTTAGTTGAAACAATGTCGAATAGTTTCGCAACTCACGCCACTTGGAACACCACAGCGTAATGGTGTGTCCGAACATTGCAACCGCACTTTATTAGATATATTGTGTGATCTATGATGTCTCTTACCGATTTACCACTATCGTTTTGGCGTTATGCATTAGAGACAGTTGCATTCACGTTAAATAGGGCACCGTCCAAAATCCGTTGAGATGACACCATATGAATTGTGGTTTATCAAGAAACCTAAGCTGTCATTTCTTAAAGATTGGGGTTGCGATGCTTATGTGAAAAAGTTTCGGCCTGATAAGCTCAAACCCAAATCGGAGAAGTGCGTCTTCATAGGTGATACGTCTCCAATGTATCCATAATTTTTGATTGCTCCATGCTATATTATCTACTGTTTTGGAATATATTGGACTTTATTTTCCACTTTTATATTATTTTTGGGACTAACCTATTAACCGGAGGCCCAGCCAAGAATTGTTGTTTTTTGCCTATTTCAGTGTTTTGAAGAAACGGAATATCAAACGGAGTCCAAACGGAATAAACCTTTATGGAACGTGATTTTCTTCCCGAATATGACCCAGGAGACTTGGACCCTATGCCAAGGAAGCTTCAAGGTGGGCACGAGGTAGGGGGGCGCGCCCTATACCCCCAGGCGCGCCCCCACCCTCGTGGGGCCACCGAAGCTCCACCGATGTACTTCTTCCTCCTATATATACCTACGTACCCCCAAACAAACAGAGGGGGAGCCAAAAACCAAATTTCACTGCTGCAACTTTCTGTATCCACGAGATTCCATCTTGGGGCAGTTCCGGAGCTCCGCCGGAGAGGGCCGTCATCACGGAGGGCTTCTACATCACCATAGCCTCTCCGATGAAGTGTGAGTAGTTTACCTTAGACCTTCAGGTCCATAGTTATTAGGTAGATGGCTTCTTCTCTCTTTTTGGATCTCAATACAAAGTTCTCCCCCTCTCTCGTGGAGATCTATTCGATGTAATCTTCTTCCTTTTGGGCTGTGCTTGTTGAGACCGATGAATTGTGGGTTTATGATCAAGTCTATCTATGAATAATATTTGAATCTTCTCTGAATTCTTTTATGTATGATGGGTTATATTTGCAAGTCTCTTCGCATTATCCGTTTGGTTTGGCCAACTAGATTGGTAGTTCTTGCCATGGGAGAAGTGCTTAGGTTTGGGTTCGATCTTGCGGTGTCCTTTCCTAGTGACAGAAGGGGCAGCAAGGCACGTATTGTATCGTTGCCATCGAGGATAACAAGATGGGGTTTATTTCATATTGCATGAATTTATCTCTCTACATCATGTCATCTTGCTTAAAGCGTTACTCTGTTTTTAACTTAATACTCTAGACGCATGCTGGATAGCAGTCGATGAGTGGAGTAATAGTAGTAGATGCAGAATCGTTTCGGTCTACTTGTCACGGACATGATGCCTATATACATGATCATGCCTAGATATTCTCATAACTATGCTCAATTATGTCAATTGCTCAATAGTAATTTGTTCACCCACCGTAGAATACTTATGCTCTTGAGAGAAGCCACTAGTGAAACCTATGGCCCCGGGTCTATTCTCGTCATATTAATCTCCATCACTTTAATCTTGCTTTGCTTTTACTTTTCACTTTGCATCTCTATACCAAAAAATACAAAAAATATTATATCTATCAGATCTCACTCTCGTAAGTGACCGTGAAGGGATTGAAAACCCCTAATCGCGTTGGTTGCGAGTAGCTACCGTTTTGTGTAGGTACGAGGGACTTGAGCATGGCCTCCTACTGGATTGATACCTTGGTTCTCAAAAACTGAGGGAAATACTTACGCTACTCTGCTGCATCATCCTTTCCTCTTCGGGGAAATCCAACGCAAGCTCAAGAGGTAGTGTTGGTGTCAAAACCGGCAGATCTCGGGTAGGGTGTCCCGAACTGTGCGTCTAGGCCGGATGGTAACAGGAGACAAGGGACACAATGTTTTACCCAGGTTCGGGCCCTCTTGATGGACGTAAAACCCTACGTCCTGCTTGAGTAATATTGATGATATGGGTAGTACAAGAGTAGATCTACCACGAGATCAAGGAGGCTAAACCCTAAAAGCTAGCCTATGGTATGATTGTTGTATGATGAAGTTGTCCTACGAACTAAAACCCTCCGGTTTATATAGTCTGGCTACCTGAACACCCCCTAATCCAGGACTCCCTCAGTAGCCCCTGAACCAGGCTTCAATGACGACGAGTCCGGCACGCAGATTGTCTTCGGCATTGCAAGGCGGGTTCCTTCTCCAAATTCTTCATAAAAGTTTGTAAACACCAAGAGTAGTGTCCGGCTCTGCAAAATAAGCTTCCACGTATTGCCATAGAGAGAATAATATTAACACAAATCTAATCTGCTAACGTATTCCGCAGCGTGACATCACACTACGGCCAAGCCTTTATTCGAATCGTTTTCACTTCTCCACCTCAGCGTGTTTTGCGAGGTGGTTTCCTTGGCATGTCTTGTCAAAGCAGAGATCATGTCCCCTTTGTTTACGGGATTCTCGTTAATACGGACGTGGGTAACCCAACCGCGCCACTTATCATGGTGCTTGGGAGGCAAGCGAGTTTTACTAGGCTGGCGGGGACGCATAGTCGCATCCGCCCATATAAGGGGATAAGGATCCACCTTTTTACCTACGCCTTCTTCGTCCTTTGCCTACCCATCTTCTACGCACCCGAGCTCCAGCGCCCAAGCCCGCACTTCCTACCTCAACCCTCTCCAACAATGTCCGGAGCGGGAGGCAAGTGGATGGTCTCCTCCGTCATGGAGGGCCATGTCAAAAGGTTAAGGAAGGCCGGATACTTGTCCAAAGACATCGCACACCGGCTTCCTGAGGAGGGGCAGCTTCTTCCCACCCCAAGGCCCCATGAGAGGGTAGTATTTCTTCCCCACTTCCTCCGCGGACTGGGTTTTCCTCTCCACCCATTTGTCTGCGGGCTCATGTTCTACTATGGCCTAGATTTCCACGATCTGGCCCCGAACTTCATCCTCAATATCTCGGCGTTTATCGTCGTGTGCGAGGCTTTCCTCTGCATTCGCCCCCATTTCGGCCTCTGGCTCAAGACCTTCAACATCAAGCCTAAGGTGGGGCGCGGCAACCAGGTGGAGTGCGGAGGTGCCATGGCGGGCAAAATTGCCAACGTCCTATGGCTCGAGGGCTCCTTTGTGGAGACCTTGAAGGGGTGGTAGTCAGGGTGGTTTTACATCACCGAGCCACGCGATCCGAAGTGGATCGTAGCCCCTGAATTCCGATCCGGACCCCCTACGCGGCTCACGTCCTGGAAGGAGACGAGCTTGTCGTGGGGCGACGAAGAAGAGTTGACCGGACTGCAAAAATGCATCCAGTCCCTGGTGAACAAGCAGCTCAAGCTTGTCAACGTAATCCAGGTCATGCTCCTCCACCAGATCCTTCCGTCTCAAGAACGGGACTTCAATTTGTGGGAGTTCAACCCGGCGCAACTCCGCACTCTGAGCAGGCTCTTCGACACGACGTACGAAGATGTATGGAGGGGGCTAACCAAAGGCGCCGAGGCTCCCACATCCGCCTCCGAAGACCGCGGATTCGGCTCGCATAGTCCTGCTGGCGAGGTAAGATATTTCCATCCTTTACAGGATCTTAAGTTTTTTCATAGTTTGACTCTATGCGGGATCTAAACTCCCTCACCTTTGACAGGATTGGCGGGAGAAGTCCGGACAGATTAACTGTCCGGCTCCCTTGCCCGAAGACCCAGCCCCTGCACTCCTAGAGAAGATGCTGGTTCCGGCACCTCATGTGGTGCCGGAGAAGAAGGCCAAGAAGAAGAAGGCCATGGGGACTCGAAAGAGTTCCCGGCATATGGTGGTGTCGGACTCGTCGTCCGACGAGTCCGAGACGCACTCCTCCCGTGAAGACGAGGAGGAGGAAGAAGAAACCTCTCCCCCTCCATCAGGGGGAGGAAAGAAGAGGGAGGCCGCCCCAGTAGGGGAGGTCGAGGGGTCCAAGAAGAGGAAAACCCCTACGCCGGACTACGTCCCCGACGCCGACGAGGGCGAAGAGGAGTGGCCGGACAAGGCCAAGCGTCTGGCGAGATCGTAAGTGTTCGGATACCAGAGTAACTCATGATATTCCTTTTGTTGCACAGCTTTCCCTAATGTCGGATATAATCGTGCAGTCCGCCCAAGGACGGGCTCGAGGAGTCATCGAGCGGCTCCCTGGATTCATCGGACGTGAATTCAGTTCTGCCCGCTGCTTCCCCCTGTGCTGCGGATGACGCCGAAGTGGCGTCGCGACAAGCTCCGGGGCGAGAGGAGGTGGTCCAGGAGGAGCCGCGAGGCGACCTCCCGGACTCCAGGAGTGAAGGGGACAAGACCCCCCTGGGCTCCAAGTCCGGCTTTAAGCCGGACACTGCGCTGGAATCATCAATGTTTCCGGACCGCGGTAGGCGAACTCCTGCCAAGAGGAGCAAGCCTACTGAGCAGGCGTCCTCCGTCCAACCGGAGGCGCCGGACAATCTGTTGGAGGAGCTTAAGGGCGCCTCCATCGATGAGGAGCACCGTGCCATCATGAGTACGGTGGTCCAGAAGGTTCGGTCTGCCAAAAGCGGACTGACTGAAGCTTGTGCTAGCCTTCTACAGGCTTCGAGGTAAGTAAAAATATGTAAAAATATTACCGTATAGACAGTAGCCCCTGATGCTCTGTTTGGCGTTCGGAAAGAAAAGCCGAATAGAGGATCTATTAAATATCGCAGGAGTCTAACTAAAAAGGAGTCAATATACGTATGCAAGCTTCGCTGCTGGCCACCGCCGCACTGACTGTGGAGGTGGGTGCCCTGAAGCAGGGCCTCGAGCGGACCGAGCAATAGCTCGACCTTGCCAAATGGCAGCTCGAGGAGAAAGAAGGTAAGAAATACCTTATAGAAAAAATGCCTATAGGAAGGCGCAATTGGAAAAAATGGTAGGAGTATACTGCTTATTGTAGGGGCCACAACTGAGGTGGCGACCCTCAAGCAGGCGTTGTCCGAGGCCGAGAATAAAGCGGCCACGGAGCGCGCCGAGCGGGAGAAATTTGAGGCGCAGGTCGGTGAGGTGCGGCAAGAGCTTCAGGTTCTCATGCAAAAACATGAGAGTTTGGAGCTCGACTCGAAGACGCGAGAATCCGAGCTTGCTGCGGCCCTTAAAACTGCCAAATCTACCATGGCCGAAGCCCAGAAGGCCCTCCAGGAATTGGATGCGGTGAAAAAGATAGCGGCAGGTAAGGCATTCTATATGCAAAGCAGACATATAAAAGTAAACTACTTGTTACTTACCCGAATCCGGAGATCTCCAGGGGCATTCGCAGATCTTCCACGCAGCGTATCCGATGCCGCCGCATTCTACCGAGCCGAGGAAGGAAGCTCGACGGAGAAGGTGTTCTGGTCTCAGTATGCTGAGGCCGGACACCCTGTGCCCTTGAGCGACCAGCTGAAGCAGCTGGTCGAGCTCCACAAGGCGGCCGAACAGGCCCTGAAGGGCTTCATAGTTCGGCTGTGGCCTAGAGAGGCCCTGCCTGGGAGCTACTTCAGACTGGTGCGGCGGCTGGTGGAGGCTTGTCCAAGGCTCGAGGTCATCAAGCGCTCCGTCTGCATTGAAGGTGCCCGTAGGGCCCTTGCCCGTGGAAAGGTGCATTGGGGTAAGCTGGACGGTGAGAAGCTTGTGAAGGACGGGCCGCCGCCGGGGAAGGAGCATCGCAAGCCCGAGAACTATTACAAGGATGTTCTTGCTGGTGCCCGCCTTGTGGCGGATGAATGTACCATGGATGTAATTTTTGAATGAACTCGCTCGTGTTATCCTATGCACTGACACTTGTTCATATGCGCTAAGCAATGCTTGAATTTAAAATATTACTTTCTATGCGGCCGTTTATCAAAAAATTGAGAGATGGCCAGTCGTCGGCTTCTGCCCCCATGCCACTAGTGCTGGGGTGTTCAGGATAAACCTGAGTGCTCTTTTTCCCATGATTGGGTCCGTCGAGGGAGGCGGTCAGCACAACGAACAAGGCAATAAGACTATAATGCTTGAACACTCTCACTTAGCCATAGAACTCTATAATTTTAAATTTCGGCGAAGCCCCTAGTATTCGGAAGACCGAGTTCGGGGCGCTATCCATGCCTTGGCCGGACAAAGCCGGTTCCTCGCTCAAAGTGGCATAAGCCTTTAAGGACTCGAAAAACCTCTCGAACAGCAACCGGTCTCTCGCCTCATCATGACAGTCAGTTTTAGCTTTCTCCACTGAGGTGCTCGGCCCAGCTCAACTGGGGCACAATCGCAGTGGTTCTCCTAGTGCTACCTTAGCCGATATAGCGGAACGTAAGGCACCAAAACATAGGAGCTGGGCAAACCCAACTATTGACCCAAATCATGATTCGGAGCCGATGCATATAGTGCTATAAGTTCGGGGTGCCGCACTTGTGAAAGTGGACGGACTTCTCACGCCATATTGATGGGTACTGAAGCCCCTGGCGTATTTTTCCGTACCACAGTGTACGGATGCAACATGTTATTAATAAACATATATATAAAAAGAGGGTAATGCAAAAAATAGACAAGAAGCTATGCATTGTTTATAGAAAGGCTGCTATGAAAGCGGAACGATACAAATGGTGCGATAAGCAAAATAAATTGGACTATTTAACATGTCCTGGCTAGGGGCAGGCCGCGGAATTGTATTAAAAAACAGGTATACTGCTCGCAATAGAGACCACCTGGGAGTTCCATAATGCGGCATGGCTTGTCTGCTTCCTTGGATCTTGCATCATTTGTGTGGCAGTTGAATTGCCGAACGGGTCGTCCGAAGTATGGAGTCCTGAGAGTAAGAGAAAAAAAAGAAGGAATCCGGCAGCCCCTGGTGCGGTTTAAGCCGTACTTCGGGCGTGCCGTGATAGTGCCCCTTCCCCTGTGCCCATGGTATTTCAAGAGTGTAGTTATGTACGCGAAGCGCTGGTTTCGCTATATCGGGAGGGCTAGGGTTGGGGCCGCATTGCTATGCTAGCTTGGAACGTGCTAGGCAGTCTTGTTGTAGGGTACTCCGGGCGCGCTTGACAGTGTCCGGCTTTTTGAAGGCCGAACTGGAGAACTGCCTAGAGAGGCTGCTTTGTACTTCTCCTGCGAGCGCTGCCGTGTGCTCCTCCATTCGGAGGGAGCGTTCAGTGTTCCCATTGACCGTGATTACTCCTCTAGGGCCTGGCATCTTGAGCTTGAGGTATGCATAGTGCGGTACCGCGTTGAATTTTGCGAATGCGGTTCACCCGAGCAGTGTGTGATAGCCACTACAGAACGGGACTATTTCGAAGATTAAATCCTCACTTCGGAAGTTATCCGGAGATCCGTAGACCACTTCCAGTGTAACTGAGCCTGTACAGTTGGCTTCTACACCTGGTATGACGCCTTTAAAGGTCATTTTGGTGGGCTTGATCCTCGAGGGATCTATGCCCATCTTTTACACTGTATCCTGGTAAAGCAGGTTCAGGCTGCTGCCGCCGTCCATGAGGACTCTTGTGAGATGAAATCCGTCAATGATTGGGTCTAGAACAAATGCGGCGAAGCCGCCGTGATGGATGCTAGTGGGGTGGTCCCTTCGGTCAAAGGTGATCGGGCAGGAGGACCATGGGTTGAAATTTGGGGCGACCGGCTCCATCGCATATACGTCCCGTAACGCACGCTTCCGCTCCCTCTTGGGTATGTGGGTTGCGTATATCATGTTCACCGTCCGCACTTGCGGGGGAAATCCCTTCTGCCCACTATTGTTCGGCGGCCTGGGCTCCTCCTCGTCGTTGCTATGCAGCCCCTTGTCTTTGTTTTCGGCTCTTAACTTGCCTGCCTGCTTGAACACCCAACAATCCCTGTTGGTGTGATTGGCTGGCTTTTCGGGGGTGCCATGTATCTGGCACAAGCGGTCGAGTATTCGGCCCAAACTGGACGGGCTCTGAGTTTTTCTTTTGAATGGTTGTTTCCGTTGACCGGATTTGTAGCCTCGGAATCTGGCATTAACTGTCGTATCCTCATTGCTGTCGCTGTTAACGTGGCGCTTTTGTTTGTTCCGACGCGACCTGTCACTTTTGTCCTTGGTATTCGAATTACCAGTGTTCTTGGTTAAGTTGTTACTGCGAGCTAGCCAGCTGTCTTCTCCCGCGCAAAAGCGGGTCATGAGTGTCGTGAGGGCTGCCATAGATTTCAGCTTTTCCTGTCCCAGGTGCCGGGCCAGCCACTCATCACGGATATTATGCTTGAAGGCCGCTAAGGCCTCTGCGTCCAGACAGTCGACTATCTGGTTTTTCTTTGTTAGGAACCGTGTCCAGAATTGCCTGGCCGATTCTTCTGGCTATTGAATTATGTGGCTTAGGTCATCGGCGTTCGGTGGTCGCACATAAGTGCCTTGGAGGTTGTCAAGGAATGCGGCTTCCAGGTCCTCCCAAGAACCGATTGAGTTTGCTGGCAAGCTGTTAAGCCAATGTCGGGCCGGTCCCTTAAGTTTGAGTGGGAGGTATGTGATGGCGTGTAGATCATCGCCGCGGGCCATGTGGATATGAAGGAGATAATCCTCGATCCATACCGCAGGATCTGTTGTGCCATCGTACGATTCGATGTTTACGGGTTTGAAGCCCTCAGGGATTTTATGATCCATTACTTCATCTGTGAAGCGTAGTGGGTGTGCGGCGCCTCTGTATTGGGCTATATCACGATGCAGCTCGAAGGAGCTTTGTCTGTTGAGTTCGGCCCGGCTGGATTCATTGTGTCCGGAGTGACAATCACCGTCACATGCCGTGGGGCGCCTGCACGATCCGTACATCGATCTTGTTTGCCTTGCCTTGTCCTCCAGGATGTCGCGCAGGTCGGGCGCATTTTCCCGTGCCTTAGTATGCTTGACGCGGTGCCGGGGCATGGCTTGAGTGGAGGGCCAAGAGGCCTCTCTGTTGCGGCCACGAGGTGGTCGGTCGGCCATGTCATACGCTGGTGATGTAGGTGCTTCCTCCTCTAGTCGGGGTAGTAGCCTGCGCTTTGGGTAACTCTTGGAGGGGCGTTCGAGTTCATACTCTTCGACCGCAAGGACTTCAGTCCATCTGTCAGCTAGCAAATCCTGATCAGCTCTAAGCTGTTGCCGCTTTTTCTTGAGGCTGCTTGCCATGGCCATGAGCCTCCGTTTAAAATGCTCTTGTTCGGCAAGATCTTCTGGCACGACGAACTCGTCGTCGTCGAGGCTTGCCTCGTCTTCGGAGGAAGGTGTATATTTATCGTCCTCAACCTCTTGGTCTGCCGCCCTCTCGTCGGGGCTGGCTTCTCTGTCCTCCTGTGTCGAATTTTGCTGGAGGGGGTGTTCTTCGGTGCTATCCAGAGTAGTATTATCTCCCGTGCAGGAATCACCATTTTTGCTTTGGCGGGATTTAGAGCGGCACCGCTGACGCTGGCGCTTGGGCTGTTTCTTAGAGGTATCGTCCACCGCTATTCCATCGCCATCTCCATCCTTTGGAGTGTCCACCATATGACGAGGTGGCCTTCCAACGCCCTACAGGTGCTGGTTCTTGTTCGTCTCCTGCATCGTCGTCCATGCCGTTGATGTCTTTGGAGTCGAAGTCAAGCATGTCGGTTAAGTCGTCGACAGTGGCTACGAAGTGGGTGGTGGGTGGGTTTTGAATTTCTTCATCGTCCGTATCCCAACCTTGCTAACCGTAGTTCGGCGAGGGCTCTCCTGATAAAGAGAGAGACTTTAGAGAATTTAGGATGTCGCGAAGGGCGAGTGCTGAAAGATGTTCGCGGCGGTGAACTCCATTATCAGCACACAATCAGATTCGATCGGTGGGGGCGCGGGGGGCTCGGAGTTTGGAGAGGAATCCGGCTCCTCGGAGTCACGGGCCATGCAGAGTGCGGGGCTGGAGTTCGTCTCGATCGCCTCTGAGATCGCAGCCCCTAAGGCAGCGTCCAACTGCTGATCCTCGATTGGCGCAGTGGGCTCCGAATCAATGGTTGGAACCGATGCGTGTGCGGCCTCCGAGGCGCTGTTCGGCGGCAGAGCTATATCATGCCCATCGAGACAGTGCAGCACGCTTGGCTGTGGCTGGAATCCGTCGAAGATCAAGTCCCCGCGGATGTCAGCTGTGTAGTTTAAGCTTCCAAACCTGACCTGATGGCCAGGGGCGTAACTTTCAATCTGCTCAAGGTGACCAAGCGAGTTGGCCCGCAGTGCGAAGGCGCCGAAGACGAAGATCTGTCCAGGGAGAAAAGTCTCACCCTAGACTGCATCGTGGTTGATGATCGAAGAAGCCATCGGGCCTGAAAGCGACAACACAGAGGAACTCTCAATGAAAGCACCAATGTCGGTGTCAAAACCGGAGGATCTCGGGTAGGGGGTCCCGAACTATGCGTGTAGGCCGGATGGTAAGAGGAGACAAGGGACACAATGTTTTACCCAGGTTCGGGCCCTCTTGATGGAGGTAAAACCCTACATCCTGCTTGATTAATATTGATGATATGGGTAGTACAAGAGTAGATCTACCACGAGATCAAGGAGGCTAAACCCTAAAAGCTAGCCTATGGTATGATTGTTGTATGATGAAGTTGTCCTACGGACTAAAACCCTCCGGTTTATATAGACACCGGAGAGGGTTAGGGTTACACAAAGTCGGTTACAATGGTAGGAGATCTTGAATATCCACATCGCCAAGCTTGCATTGCACGCCAAGGAAAGTCCCATCCGGACACGGGACGAAGTCTTCAATCTTGTATCTTCATAGTCCTGGAGTTCGGCTGAAGGTATAGTCCGGCTACCTGAACACCCCCTAATCCAGGACTCCCTCAGGTAGCAAGAAGAATTTCTGGCGCCGTTGTCAGGGAGTCTACGCAAAAAGTCGACATACCAAGTACCCATCACAATCTCTATCTCTCGCATTACATTAGTTGCCATTTGCCTCTCGTTTTCCTCCCCCCCACTTCACCCTTGCCGTTTTATTCGCCCTCTCTTTCCCAATCTCCTTCCCCTTCTCCTTCTCTTTCTCCATTTGCCTTTTTTCTTGCTTGCCTTTTTGTTTGCCCGTGTGTTAGATTGCTTGTTTGTCGCGATGGCTCAAGATACTACCAAACTATGTGACTTTACCAATACCAATAATAATGATTTCCTTAGCACTCCGATTGCTCCTCTTGCCAATACTGAATCTTGTGAAATCAATACTGCTTTGTTGAATCTTGTTATGAAAGATCAATTCGCCGGCCTTCCTAGTGAAGATGCCGCTACTTATCTGAATAGCTTTGATGATTTATGTGATCTACAAAAGAAAAAAGATGTCAATAATGATGTCGTTAAATTGAAGCTATTTCCTTTTTCGATTAGAGATCGTGCTAAAGCTTGGTTTTCGTCTTTGCCTAAAAATAGTATTGATTCTTGGAACAAGTGCAAAGATGCTTTTATCTCTAAGTATTTCCCTCCCGCTAAGATCATCTCTCTTAGAAACGATATTATGAACTTTAAGCAACTTGATCATGAACATGTTGCACAAGCTTGGGCGAGAATGAAATTAATGATACGTAATTGCCCTACTCATGGTTTGAATTTGTGGATGATTATACAAAATTTTTATGCCGGATTGAACTTTGCTTCTAGAAATCTTTTAGATTCGGCCACGGGAGGCACTTTTGTGGAAATCACTTTAGGAGATGCTACTAAACTCCTAGATAATATTATGGTTAATTATTCTCAATGGCATACTAAAAGATCTTCTAATAAAAAAGTGCATGCGAGAGAAGAAATCAATGTTTTGAGTGGAAAGATGGATGAACATATGAAATTATTTGCTACTAGGAGTGTTTCTTCTGATCCTAATGATATGCCTTTGTCTACTTTGATTAAGAATAACAATGAATCTATGGATGTAAATTTTGTTGGTAGGAATAATTTTGGTAACAACGCGTACAGAGGGAATTTTAATCCTAGGCCATATCCTAGTAATCCTTCTAATAATTATGGGAATTCCTACAACAACTCTTATGGAAATTATAATAAGATGGCCTCTGGATTTTAGAATAGTGTTAAAGAGTTTATGAATTCACAAAATAAGTTTAATGCTTTGCTTGAAGAGAAATTGCTTAAAGTTGATGATTTGTCTAGCAACATTGATAGAATTTCTCTTGAGGTTGATTCTTTAAAGCTTAGATCTATTCCTCCAAAGCATGATATCAATGAGTCTCTCAAGGCCATGAGAATTTCCATTGATGAGTGCAAGGAAAGAACCGCTAGGATGCGCGCTTCCAAAGATGCCTTTACTAAAGCGTGTTTTTACGATTCCTATGAAAATGAAGATGAAGATCTAAAAGTTATTGATGTGTCTCCTATCAAATCTTTGTTTTGCAATATGAATCTTGATGAAACATAATATGATCTTCCTTTACCTAGAAGGCATTGTAAAAATTCGGAGTATTTAGATCTTTATGATGAAATTGATGAAAGTGGGATTGAAAGAAATAAAAATATAGATGTTGCTAAACCCACTGTCGGGGAAACTGATCCACGAACACTTATGGGGATCGGCGGACCGAACCCCTTTCGGTTCGGTGAGGGTGGAGGTTGAACAAAGAGCGGATCGAGGCAGTACACGCGGGCGGTTTTACCCAGCTTCGGGCCGCACGGATGCGTAAAACCCTACTGCTGCTTGTTTGTGTGTATTGAATCTTTGCTCAGGAGCGATCGACGCTACTCGACTGAGCATGGGAGTGTTTCTGGTGTCTCGAATGAGCCGAACCGGCCCAACCCCTTCTACGTTGCGCTTGGGCCTCCTTTTATACTCTCAAGGGGTCACCGACAGGTGGCAACGTAGACTAGAAGGGTAAAAATAGAAAAGGATGCGGTAGGTGCAGCTACCGCTACTGTGGATACAGTGCACCCTACCTAACTCTGACGGCAGGGGACAAGGGCATTAAATGCCTGTCTGAGTCTCCTAAACAGTGCAAAAGGTGACCGTTAGGAGCGCCACCATTTGCCACGATGGGCTTCTCTTCATCTCCGCTCGCCACCACGTACCCCTAGCTGCACGGCCTCCTGCCACGTGTGCTTGGGAGAGTCCTAGAGCGACACGTTAGCAGGTGTGCTGGAGCGCGGGCACGAAGTGGGGGTTTCCCGCGGCAAGCTCCTTGCCGCGGCCGTCGTCTCGTCGCGTCCGTAAGCTTGTTGTTTGCCGGATCTTGCCGGGACGCAGGGCGCGTCGTGGCAAGCTTTCTTGGTATGCCTTGAGTGGCCTTCCCGACAAGCTCCTCTTGCCGGGATCTTGTCTCTTCCCGGCAAGATCCTCTTGCCGGGGCCTTGGTTGGCCTTCCCGGCAAGCTCCTCTTGCCGGGGCCTTAGTTGGCCCTCCCGGCAAGCTCCTCTTGCCGGGGCCTTGGTTTGTGTACTTTGTTCTTGAATGGTCTTCAAGGGAACCACGGAGGGTCTTGGCGGTCACCCGGCAAGCCTTGTCGCGGGGTGCTGCAACTGCCCGTGCACGAGTTCGGGATACTAGGGTACCCCTACTCTAGTACACCGACAGGAGCCCCCGGGCCTGGGCCATACACGGTGCCGAGCGCTGATGGGCCAGGCCCAAAACAGTGCACGGGCACGCGCGGCCTGGGTCCACACCAAATCTCGCTCCGTATCCACCGCACCCCCCGCAACGGCACGCGTCAATCACGGCGTCGTGGGGGAGATCATGGGTGGTTCTTTATTCGGAGAGAGCGCAACGTCCGCCCCTTTCTCCTTATAAGCAGGGGAAACAGGGGTATTTCCCCTATCTTCGCCATTTGCTGCTGCAATCTCAGAAACCTCCGCCGCCCTCTTCCACTTCCAAAGTCGAAAGAGAGCAGCGCTCCGCTCCCATCGCCGTCGCCACCACCAGCGCTGTCGATCTCCCCCACCGCCTCCGCCATGCCTCCGAAGCCAGGGAAGGGGAAGGCCACGAAGGCCGCGGCCGCGAAAGCTGTGAAGTCGACCGAAGCGCAGTGGCTTGAGGCGCTGCGGAAGGAGCGGGCCGCTTTCCCCCCCGAGCTCTCCGCGGAGGAGCTGAGGGAGTGGTACTATCTCTTCTGGTCGACGGAGACGCGGGCGCATCCGCGCACGAAGGTACTCTCCGCCGCCGCCTCGCAAGCAGCTCCAGTTGGCGGATATCCTTTCTTCGCCGTGTTCTTCTACTGCGGGCTCTGCCCGCCATTCTATGATTTCTTTTGCGACGTCATGAACACCTATGGACTCCACCTCCTTGACTTTACCCCCAACGCCGTTCTGACCATGGCAGTTTTCGCCCATCTATGCGAAAACTTTGTCGGAGTCCACCCCAACGTAGCTCTCTTCCGCCATTTCTTTATGCCTCGTGTCGAGAGAGGGGAACCTCTTGTCGGCGGGATCGCCTGGATCTCGCGGGCCGGCAAGGAGACCTATCTGGAGGGGGAGCTCCGCAGCAAGTGGGACGAGTGGAGAGCTGATTGGTGCTGGGTTGTAGAAGAGAGCCCGCAGCCGTTCACCGCCCTGCGCCAAGCCCCAGCAGTTCATGGCAATGATTGGAGCGCTCTGTCCGTGGACGACGACAAGCTGACGATCGCCACCACTCGGATCTTGCGCATCAGGCTTGCCGGGCTGACTGTAGGAGCTGTTGGCGCAGATTTCCTTCGTCGGCGGATCGCCCCTCTGCAGGCGAGGGGGAGACCCGTCTGGGAATTTGGAGGCCCGGCAGATATCACGAGGTTGCGCCCAGGCCTCAACTTCAATTTCACCGTCATAGAGTTGGACGGGATACTTAAAGAGATATTCAAGCATGACCCACAGCATCCCGAGTGGTTCAGGTTGCCAGCGGGCGTCGTTCCTCTGTGCAACAACTCCTCGCGCGACCGCATCTGCGCCATGATGCCGTTGTGTGACTCGCACGGGATTGCTCCAACTTGGCAAGAGCCCTCCGGCGACGTCGTGCAGCAGTTCTTTGACAGCCTAGTAGAGGTGGCGGTCAATGCTGACGAGAAGAAACTCCTCACCCGCGACACCACTGAGCAAGAGATGGAGCGCATCGCCACCAGGGCGGAAGAGGCAGCGGCAGCCGCGGCCGCGGGTGAATTCGGGTTCACCGTGGAGGAAGCGGATGCGGCGTTGGCGATGAGTATTGCCAAACGGGAGCAGCCCGAAGAGGAAGAAGAGCTCGCCGTGCCCGACGCCGAGTCGAACGAGCCCGCCGAGGGTGCGAGCGGCCCGCCATCTCCGAGGAGCTTGCCGCGAGCAGGGCCCGCAGCGCAGCCAAGAAGGCGCCTCCGCAGGGTTGACGACGTAGCAGGGCGGCAAGTGGGCCAACAGCCGCAGCGTCGCGCGACGTGCTCTACCGCGGCAAGTACGGTTGCCGCGGGAGCGCCTCCTGCCGCAGCGACAACTGAAGCGGGGTCGTCTCGGGCTGGCGCCGCAGCCCCCGCCAAGCGGCCAAGGGATCCCCCCCCTCTACCTCGTCATGCCAGAGGTGGGCCGAACTTCGACCTCTCCGCGCTCAGCTCCGACGAGGAAGAGGAAGAAGAGTAAGATTCCCTTGTTGTTCTTGTAGTTCTTCAACTTGCTGGTGTTATCTTGCATCTGATGTGACCCATCCTGAACTCTCCCTTTTCAGGACTCTGGCCCAGAGGGCGGCGAAGAGGGCCAAGGCTTAGGTGGTGGTCATCGAGGACGAGCCCACTGCGACGACAGGAGGCACGCCCGAGACCACCTTGCCGGATCCGGCCATCACTTCGCAGAGCAGCCCCCAGCGTGAGCATATGGTTTACTTTCTGTTTCTGGGTGCGCGTGGTTGCTCTTTTTCCTTTTTTGACATCCGATCACTGGTTTGTTTGTGCAGGAGCAGAACGGCTTCATCAGGAGAGCGTGGTTGTCACCTCCGACTCGTCGTCTACTTCGACTACGCCGCTAAGGGCGGACTCCCCGGCAAGGGAGCGTTCTCCGGCAAGGAAGCGATCTCTGGCAAGGGAGGAGTCTCCGGCAAGGGGGAAGTCTCAGGCAAGGGACAGCGTCAACGATCCCCCGGTGGTGGAGGTCATGACAGCAGATCCCAGCACAGGTAGTCCTCCTTGTCCGAAACTTTCCTTGTAGTCTTCCGCTGATTTCTTTTCTCGGATACTTGTTTGATTTCTCCTTCTTCTCCGGTCGTCAGACCCACCCTCCGTGAATCCGATGGAGACCGAAGCGGGCGGCGAGGGGGACGCGCGTGGCAATACTGATGATGCCGCGGCCACCGAAGAAGGAGCCGGTGCTGACATGCCCGCCGGCGAAGAGGCCGCCAAGGCTGCTGCCGAGGAAGCTGGCGGGGGATCTGGCGATCGCACTGACGGCCCTGAGGCCACAGGAGTGTCAGGCGCTGCACCGACCGCCGATCCCTCCGCCGATGCCGCAGCGCTAGGCTCCGAGGAGCCCCAGCCCGGCGCCTATCTGAAGGCTGGCGAAGGCATCTTCATCAAGCTCCCCTGGGCGTCGAGCTCCAGGGCGCCGGTGGAAGGAGAAGCTCTGGATGGGGAGGTGCTTGCCTCCGCCGGGTTGTCGATCGTCGACGTGCCGGGAAGCAGCAGCGGCGAGCCTGAGGAGGAGCGGCTGCTACGGAGGCTGCTGGCGCTCTACCGCGCCCGCCAGGTCAAGTTGGAGTCCCGGGAAGCGCTTGTCGCGAGGGCGAGCATGGACATAGAGAAGCGCGCGGAGGAGCTCCGGGGTCTTCACCAAGAAACTCTCCGGGCCTTGGCGGAGGAGCGGGAGCAGCTCGCTGAGGAGCGGAAGGCCTTCCTCCTCGAGAAAGCTGAGGCCGAAGAGCAGCAGCGGCTCACCGGCGAGAAGCTGTACGCGCGAGAAGGCGAGCTGACTCAGCGGAAAGTGAACCTCGACAGCCACGAAGAGGAGCTTGCCGCGCGCGAACGGGCACTTGGCGGGACGCTCCAAGAGGCAAAGGATGCGGCTGCGGATGCCGAGGCCGCCAAGAAAGAATTGGAGGTAAAGGTGGCGCAGCTAGAAGCTGATCTGAAGGTTGGTGGCGAAGAGCTTGCCGCGCTCAAGCTAGAGCGCGAGAAGGATGCCCTTGCTCACGGTGAGCTGCAGGGCCAACTCTCCGAGAAGGGCAAAGAGCTGCGTGCCGCCAAGGATTCCAATGCTGATCTGGAGCTGAAGCTGGCCACCTTGACAGAGACGTTGGACAGTGCTAGGAAACGGGAGGCAGACTTGAAAAAAGACATCAAGGCCAACGATGCGCTGCTGGCGAGGGCCGCCGAAACCTAGAATCTCCTCAGAGATACCGTGGAGCTCTGGACGGAGGGCCTCGTGAATATTGCTGCAGTCATCGAAGAGGAGCTGGTGCATTTGGGGGTGGAATGCTTCGGGTACTCCTCCGACGAGAACCTCCAACCCAGCGCCAAGCTCACTCTGTTCTTCAAAGGCGTGGCGGCGGCGCTCCAGCAACTCCGGGAATGGATCCCAAAGCAGTTGGCCGACGAGTCACGCTCGATTTGTGCCGGAGTTCTGGAGAAGGTGCTGGTGAAGGTGGCCTTCCGCAATCCGGGCCTCAACCTCACCAGCGTCCTCAAGAAGCTGCCGGCGGACGCTGATCTTGACGCACTTAAGGCCCTTGTCGCACCCATTGTGGACAGGGTGAACGAGGTCAAAAGGGTTGACGGCGGCCGCGTAGATTAGGCCCTCCGTTTTCTTCTTTCCTTGTCGCTGCCAGCCATGTCATGGGAACACTTTATTAGAGGCGCGACAAGTTATTTTTGTAATATAACTCTATCTTAGGCAAAAAATTGATGTGTTACTTCCTTTACTCGACTCTTGGCCTTGTATGGTTCTGCCCTACGCTTTCTAGGGAAACTTGCCGGTGCAGGCACCCTTGCCGTGAGCGCCGAGTGCGGAACTTCAATAGCCTGCTGGCGGGGTCGCTACCGACAAGCAACCTTGTCGCAACTAGTTGCAGCTCTCTTAAGTTGTTGAGCGAACTCGAAACAAAGTAAGGGCGCTAGCAGCTCACTTAAGTTGCTGAGCGGACTCGAAGCAAAGTAAGGGCGCTAGCAGCTCACTTAAGTTGTTGAGCGGGCTCGAAACAAAATAAAGGCACAACTAGCTACGAGTTGGTTCCTCCGCGCACAGGTTTTCCATACTAAGCACGGTCGTTCAAGGAAAATAACTCAAAAACTTAAAAAACTGATTGCTCAAGGTTTAGCAACTTAGCTTTTCTGTCGTCTGCTTCCCGGCAAGGAGAAACTTTCTTGAACGGCTTGGTCCACACCATTATCTTCTCCTTCCCCCCGGTAAACCTTGTGGGCGAGGGAACCTTCCTTCTTTTGAGAAAGAAACAGAGAAATAAAGTAATGATATGGAGCATTGGGCTCGTTATCGCTTACCGGGGTCTGGTGCTGCACAAAGTGTCAGATAACATATGCGAAAAAGAATTATAGCATAAAAGAAAGCTGACAAGATGTGCGGGGCACATGAACTTTACTGGTGCACGGGGTCTACGCCCGGCTTTGTACAAAGGATTACATGCAACAGCGGCAACACTTGTACAAAAGGTGGTTGCCGGAAAAGCTTCCGGCAACTGCGCCTTACGGGTAAAACTTAGGAAGATGTTCAATGTTCCAGGAGTTGCTCACTGGAATGCCATCTTCGGTCTCAAGGCGGACAGCGCCGGGCCTAGTGACTCGTTTCACCCGATAAGGGCCTTCCCACTTTGGCGTCAACTTGTTGGAAAACTTGGTGGACTGAACGCGCCGAAGAACAAGGTCGCCTTCCTCGAAGCTTCTGGCTTTTACTTTGCGGCTATGGTAGCGACGCAAAGCTTGCTGGTAGCGAGCGGCTCGCACAGCAGCCTGAAGACGGTCTTCCTCAAGGAGCAGCGCGTCATCTTGTCGCAGCTGCTCTTGCTCGAGCTCATCATAAGCGAGCACTCGAGGTGACCCGTATACGAGTTCCGTGGGGAGAACTGCCTCCGCTCCGTAGACTAGAGCGAAGGGCGTCTGGCCAGTGGCTCGATTTGGCATCGTTCTGATCGACCTAAGAACCACCGACAGCTCCTCGATCCAGTTTCTTCCGCACTTGTGCAGCCTGTCGGAAGTTCTGGTCTTGAGGCCTCGCAGCACTTCAGCATTTGCCCTCTCTGTTTGACCGTTGCTTCTCGGATGAGCAACAGAAGCGAAGCAGACCTTGGCGCCAAGGTCTTGGACGTACTGCATGAAGGTGCGGCTCGTAAATTGCGTGCCGTTGTCAGTGATGATCCTGTTCGGGATCCCGAAACGGCAAACAATCGACCTGAAGAACTTGACTGCTGACTGTGCTATCACCTTCCTCACTGCTTCCACTTCCGGCCACTTTGTGAACTTGTCGATTGCAACGTACAAGAACTCAAAGCCCCCGACAGCTCGGGGGAAGGGGCCGAGGATGTCGAGCCCCCAGACCGAAAATGGCCAGGATAAAGGGATCGTCTGGAGAGCTTGAGCTGGCTGGTGTATCTGTTTGGAATGGAACTGGCACGCTTCACACTTGGTTACTTGTGCAGTTGCATCCTGGAGGGCTGTCGGCCAGAAGAAGCCTTGTCGGAATGCTTTGCCGACAAGTGCTCTTGCGCCAATGTGGTGACCACATATGCCTCCATGTATCTCTGCCAACAGCTGTTGTCCATCTTCCCGGCGAATGCACTTCAATTTCACACCGTTGAGTCTTATTCTGTACAGTGTGTTGTCGACAAACTTGTACATACTTTACTGCCGGGCTACTTTTTCAGCTTCTTCTTGCTCTTCGGGAAGCTCTCCCGTCTGAAGGAAACGGACAATCTGCTGCGCCCATGCTGGAGCTTGCGGCTTGACAACAAGGACTAAAGGCATATCTGTTGCTGCGGCAACATCCGCTTCTACGGCAAGAACCTGCGGTTCTGCCGGAGCGTGATGTTCCCCGGCAAGCTTGCCGGAGCAAAACTTGTCGGGAGCGTTTGCTTCGACGGAACAAACCATAAGGTTTGCCGGAGCAGACTGCCCCTCAGCATCCTTGGTGTTGATCTTGGGGACTTTCTTGGCGGCGGCTTCGGGGAGCTCTGCCGGAGAGTAGTCACCAGAAACCAACTTCCTCTTCTTATTCTGTCCAGTTGATGGTGTCACGGATGGTTGAGTCAGCTTGAGCACAAAGATCCGTGGTTCAACAGGCAACTTTAGTGCAGCGCACTTTGACAGGCCATCTGCAATGTCATTCTGAGCTCTTGGAATATGCTCCATTTGTAGGCCGTCAAAGCGCTCTTCTAGCTTCCTCACTTCATCAACATATGCTTCCATCAACGGACTCTGGTAGTTCTTGTTCACTTGGCGGACGACAAGCTGTGAGTCACCCCTGATAATGAGCTTCTTGATCCCAAGGTCGGCTGCGATTCTGAGACCGGCAAGCAATCCTTCATACTCTGCAGTATTGTTGGTTGCTTGCTCTTTGGGAAAGTGCATCTGGACTACGTACTTGAGGTGCTCTCCGGTGGGTGCGACAAGCAGCACGCCAGCACCAGCGCCTTGCAGCGAAAAGGCACCATCAAAGTACATCAGGCACTCTTTGCTTGTCTCCTTGACGGGGATGCTCGTCTCTGGTATTTCTTCGTCCGGGATTGGCGTCCACTCTGCTATGAACTCCACCAATGCCCTGCTTTGGATAGTTGCAGTGCTCTCAAACTTGAGGCCAAAGCCTGACAGTTCCAATGCCCACTCGACAATCCTGCCTATTGCTTCTGGATTCTGCAGTATCCTCTTCAGCGGAAAGCGAGTGATGACTGTGATCTCGTGTGCCAGAAAGTAATGGCGCAGCTTTCTCCAGGCCATGAGAAGGCCGAAAAGCAATTTTTGCACACCAGGGTACCTCGACCTAGCCCCCTGGAGAAGGGAACTGACAAAGTAAACTGGGCGCTGCACCATCTTCTTCTGCATGTCCTTGCACGTCTACGCAGATCCATCTTTGTCGGGACCAGAGCTTGCCGGGCCAGAGCTTGCCGGACCAGAGCTTGTCGGAGAAGCCCCCTGCTTGTCGCTGGATTCACTTGCCGCGGTTGCTGGCTCATTTTCCGCCTCCCTCTCTGCTACTAACGCAGCACTAACCACTTGATTGGTTGCCGCTAGGTACAGCAGCAACTTCTCTTGTGGCTTAGGTGCGACAAGTATTGGAGTGGAGGACAGGTACCTCTTCAAGTCCTGCAGGGCAGACTCCGCTTTCGGAGTCCATTTCATTGGTCCTGCCTTTTTCAATATTTTGAAAAACGGCAGGGCGCGCTCAGCAGACTTAGAGATAAACCTGCTGAGAGCAGCCACGCAACCGGCAAGTCTTCGGACATCCTTGACGCGCTTCGGTGCTTCAATCTGCTCGATGGCCTTAATCTTGTCGGGGCTGGCTTCAATTCCCCGCTGAGACACAAAGAACCCAAGAAGCTTGCCGGAAGGGACTCCAAACACGCACTTCTCGGGGTTGAGCTTGAGGTTGATCTTGCGCAGATTTGCAAAAGTTTCTTCTAAATCTTAGATCAGGGTAGCCTTGTCTTTACTCTTGACCACTATATCATCCATGTAGGCTTCCACATTTCTGTGTATCTGTGGCTCAAAAGCGACATGGACTACCCTTGCAAATGTTGAACCAGCATTCTTCAACCCAAAGGGCATCCGTACAAAATAGTATGTGTCACAAGGGGTGATAAATGCGGTTTTTTCCTCATCCTCTTCTGCCATGAAGATTTGATGCTATCCTGAATACGCATCAAGAAATGAAAGCAAATCACATCCAGCTGTGGAGTCAACAATCTGGTCAATGCGCGGCAAGGGAAATGGATCTTTGGGACAAGCTTTATTGATATCAGTGAAGTCTATACAAAGCCTCCATTTCCCGTTCGCCTTGTGCACAACTACAGGATTGGCCAACCACGTGGGATGGAGCACTCCCCTGACAAGGCCTGCTGCTTCCAATTTCCTGATCTCTTCTGCGATGAACTCTTGGCGCTCCACTGCCTGCTTCCTGACTCTCTGCTTGACGGGCCGCGCATGAGGACAGACGGCAAGGTGGTGCTTGATTACTTTCCTGGGAACACCGGGGATATCTGACGGTTGCCATGCAAACACGTCGACATTCGCCCGCAGGAAAGCAATGAGCGCGCTTTCCTATTTGGGGTCAAGCGTGGCACTGATGGTGAAGGTACCACCAGTGCCGTCCTCCTTGGCGGACACCTTCTTGGTCTCGGGTGGAGCTGCCATCGTCTTCTTGCACTTGCCGGTGGAGCTCGATGGTGCGTCCTCGACGGTAGCGCAGCACTCCGAAGAGGTGCGCTTGCCGGAGTGGGCATCAGAGCTCTTGCCGGACTTGGCCTTCTTCTTCCCCCCGGTAGCTTCAGCGGCAAGTGTGTGGTGATCAGCTGCGGCTGCTGCTTCCCGGTAGATCTTGTCGGCGCAGATAAGGGCATCCTTCTTGTCGCCGGGGACAGAGATGACACTTATCGGGCCTGGCATTTTGAGCACGTTGTATGCATAGTGAGAGGCTGCCATAAACTTGGCGAGCGTTGGACGACCAAGGATCCCATTGTAGGGCAATGGAAAATCGGCAACGTCAAATGTGACCCTCTCAGTTCTGAAATTCAGCTCGCTGCCAAATGTGATCGGCAGCGTGATCTTCCCTTTCGGCTTGCTCCTTCCCGGGTTGATTCCTTGGAATATGCCGGTCTCTTCGAGCTCGCTGTCAGGGATCTGGAGTTTTTGAAGGACCGCGGAGGAGATGAGATTCAAGCCGGCCCCGCCGTCAACTAGCATCTTTGTGACCTTGAGGTTAGGGATAGTTGGTGAAACCAACATCGGCAAGCACCCGACCGCAGTTACACGATCAGGGTGATCCCCAATGTCGAAGATGATAGGCGTGCTGGACCATTTCAGGGGCTTGCGTGACTCTATGGATGGCTCCGCTGCATTCACTTCCCGCATCCACTGCTTGAGCTGGCGGTGCGAAGTATGCAGAGAGGCGCCACCGTCAACGCACAGGACCTCTGTGGCTTTCTGAAATTCCTGCTCATCGGCCTCATCATCATCCACGTCTTCGTCATCGTCGTCATCTTCATCCTTGTCGCGGCCGCGGGGAGGTCTGTCTCCTTGCCGCTGCTTGGCCTTGCCGCGGCGTCCTCCCCGGCCGGGGCATTTCTTACCGGATCCACTGGTTCCTTCCTGGGCCTTCTCTTTGTCGCGTCGCTCGTATTCAGCTTTCTGCTGCTCAGCAAGTTGTTCGACCTTCTTGCAGTTCTGGAGATCGTGACCCTAGGTGCGGTGAATCTTGCAATACTGCCTGCCGGAGCTGTCCTGCTTGTCGGCGGCCGCCACAGGATGGGCCTCCTTGTCGGAGCCACCAGCCTTAGCTTCCTTGGCGCCACCTCCGTTGCTGGTCTGCTCGACAGCTAACACTTCCTTGCCCTTATTCCTTCTGTTGTTCCGCCGCCGGCCTTTCCTTGCCGGGGCGGCATCCTCACTGTCAGATCCTCCTGCTCCTGTACTCTCTCCGGGGAGCCTCCTCCCCTCTTCAGCGCGTGCACACTTGTCAGCCAGGGCGTAAAGCTCGCTGACGTCTCTGATCTTACACATCGCGATCTCCTCCCTCATCCTTTGGTTTTGCACGTTCTGATGGAACGCGCTGATGATCGCGGCGGGGTGGACGTCTGGGATGTTGTGCTGTACGCGGCTGAATCTCTGAATGTACTTGCGCAGTGGCTCTCCTTCCTTCTGGGTGAGTAGATGAAGATCGCTCTCTTGGCCATGTGGCTTGTAGCCGCCTGTAAAGGTGCCGACAAACTGATGGCACAGATCAGCCCAGGAGGATATGGAGTTGTCCGGCAAGTGCATGAGCCAGGATCTGACATTGGGCTTGAGCACCAGCGGGAAGTAGTTGGCAAGGATCTTGTCATCTCGTCCCCCGGCAGCCTGCACCGCAATGGTGTAGATGCTGAGGAACTCTGAGGGGTGCGTCTTGCGTCGTACTTCTCCGGCACGTCTGGCTTGAAATTCTTTGTGCTGGGCCACTGGACTTGCCGCAGCTCACGGGTAAACGCAGGACAACCTACCGCGTACGGCAGATCGCCTGGTTCCCCTGGCGCATGCATGTCAACAGAGAGCCCAGCGCGCTTGTCAGATTGACGTCGCGCTTCTCTTCGGCACTCGATGCGGGTTCGAGTGTCTTCTTGTTGTCGTTCATGGAGAACTTGGCGCTGGTCGTGACGAGCTCGTGGGTCCGACGACGCGGTGGAGCCGCTGTTGGGGTGGACCCGGCGAGTCGGCGATTTTGGCCTTCGTAGTGGAGAGTGCATGGAAGTCGCACCTCCCTCAGTCTTGTTGCCATCGGCTCGCGTCTGGCTGTCCTGCCGCGGCAGCGAGGTGCTTGGTCGCCGCGCAGTGTCGCCGTTGGCGAAGCCGATGAGGCTCTGGATAGTGGCCCTCCATTCGTCGGTCGTGTCCACTGTCGGAGGATAGTCCAGGAGTAGCTGGGCCCGCGCCAAGGCTTCTGCTGGGGTGGTGGGCGGCGGAGGTGAACGGTGCGAGGAGAGGGGCGTGCTCGGACTCCTAACCAAGTTAGAAGGAGCAGCGTCCCGTCCTGGCGACCACACCTCGCTGGGGCCGGCATGCTGGCGTGCATGCTGGTCTTGAACGCCACGCGAACCACCATCTTGATCTTGGGTCAGCGGACGTATGGCACTGCGAACGCTATGACGCTGCTGGTCCCGCGCCTCCTGAGAGGGACGCGGTGCGCGCATGGACGCCGAGGTCTGTGCCGCCTTGTCCTTGGACTTGGCAGCGCTGTGGGCACCATCGTCGACGCCCATTCCTCCGCCGGCGTCCACTCCACCACCCGTTTGTTCCGGAGGTGGTGGAAGCGACGCAGACGGAACAGCTGTCTCCGAATCCTTCTTCTTCGGTGGCATGTCGATGAAGACGATGAAGATTTAGCTTGCGTGCACGCCGGATCGGGTTCGCACAATCTCGACGCCCCCTACCTGGCGTGCCAAAGATGTCGGGGAAACTGATCCACGAACACCTATGGGGATCGGCGGACCGAACCCCTTTCGGTTCGGTGAGGGCGGAGGTTGAACAAAGAGCGGATCGAGGCAGTACAAGCGGGCGGTTTTACCCAGCTTCGGGCCGCACGGATGCGTAAAACCCTACTGCTGCTTGTTTGTGTGTATTGAATCTTTGCTCAGGAGCGATCGATGCTACTTGACTGAGCGTGGGAGTGTTTCTGGTGTCTCGAATGAGCCGAACCGGCCCAACCCCTTCTACGTTGCGCTTGGGCCTCCTTTTATACTCTCAAGGGGTCACCAACAGGTGGCAACGTAGACTAGAAGGGTAAAAATAGAAAAGGATGCGGTAGGTGCAGCTACCGCTACTGTGGATACAGTGCACCCTACCTAACTTTGACGGCAGGGGACAAGGGCATTAAATGCCTGTCTGAGTCTCCTAAACAGTGCAAAAGGTGACCGTTAGGAGTGCCACCGTTTGCCACGATGGGCTTCTCTTCATCTCCGCTCGCCACCACGTACCCCTAGCTGCACGGCCTCCTGCCACGTGTGCTTGGGAGAGTCCTAGAGCGACACGTTAGCAGGTGTGCTGGAGCGCGGGCACGAAGTGGGGGTTTCCCGCGGCAAGCTCCTTGCCGCAGCCGTCGTCTCGTCGCGTCCGGAAGCTTGTCGTTTGCCGGATCTTGCCGGGACGCAGGGCGCGTCGCGGCAAGCTTTCTTGGTATGCCTTGAGTGGCCTTCCCGGCAAGCTCCTCTTGCCGGGGTCTTGTCTCTTCCTGGCAAGATCCTCTTGCCGGGGCCTTGGTTGGCCTTCCCGGCAAGCTCCTCTTGCCGGGGCCTTGATTGGCCCTCCCGGCAAGCTCCTCTTGCCGGGGCCTTGGTTTGTGTACTTTGTTCTTGAATGGTCTTCAAGGGAACCACGGAGGGTCTTGGTGGTCACCCGGCAAGCCTTGCCGCGGGGTGCTGCAACTGCCCGTGCACGAGTTCGGGATACTAGGGTACCCCTACTCTAGTACACCGACACCCACTATATTGGATTTCAAGGAATTTAATTATGAAAGTTGCTCTTTAGTTGATTGTATTTCCTTGTTGCAATCCGTGCTAAATTCTCCACATGCTTATAGTCAAAAGAAAGCCTTCACCGAACATATTGTTGATGCCTTGATGCAATCTTATGAAGAAAAACTTGAGTTGAAAGTTTCTATCCCTAGAAAACTCTATGATGAGTGGGAACCAACTATTAAAATTAAAATTAAAGATCATGAGTTTTATGCTTTGTGTGATTTGGGTGCTAGTGTCTCCACTATCCCCAAAACTTTGTGTGATTTGCTAGATTTCCGCGATTTTGATGATTGCTCTCTAAACTTGCATCTTGCGGATTATACTATTAAGAAACCTATGGGAAGGATTAATGATGTTCTTATTGTTGAAAATAGGAATTATGTGCCCGTAGATTTCATTGTTCTTGATATAGATTGCAATCCTTCTTGCCCTATTATTCTTGGTAGACCTTTCCTTAGAACGGTTGGTGCGATTATTGATATGAAGGAAGGGAATACTAGATTTCAAATTCCATTAAAAAAGGGCATGGAACACTTTACTAGAAAGAAAATAAAATTGCCATATGAAACTATCATGAGAGCCACTTATGGATTGCCTACCAAAGATGGCAATACCTAGATCTATCCTCGCTTTTATGCCTAGCTAGGGGCGTTAAACGATAGCGCTTGTTGGGAGGCAACCCAATTTTATTTTTATTCCTTGCTTTTTGCTCCTGTTTAGTAATAAAGAAATTATTTAGCCTCTGTTCTGGTTGTGTTTTTTGTGTTTAATTAGTGTTTGTGCCAAGTAGAACCATTGGGAAGACTTGGGGAAAGTCTTGTTCAACTTGCTGTAAAAACAGAAACTTTAGCGCTCACGAGAACTGCTGTAAATTTTATTTCGAGAGTGATATTTAGTTAATTATTTTTGCAGATGATTAATAGACAAATTACTCACGTCCAGAAATTTATTTTATAATTTATGGGGCTCCATATCTTGCGTTAGCTACATATTACTACAGACTGTTCTGTTTTTGACAGATTCTGTTTTTCGTGTGTTGTTTGCTTATTTTGATGAATCCATGGTTAGTAAAATACTTTATAATCAATAGAGAAGTTGGAATACAGTAGGTTTAACACCAATATAAAGAATGAGTTCATTACAGTACCTTGAAGTGGTCTTTTGTTTTGTTTCTCTAACGGAGCTCACGAGATTTCTATTGAGTTTTGTGTTGTGAAGTTTTCAAGTTTTGGGTGAATTCTTTTGACGGATTATGGAACAAGGAGTGGCAAGATCCTAAGCTTGGGGATTCCCATGGCACCCCCAAGATAATACAAGGACACCAAAAAGTCAAAGCTTGGGGATGCCCCGGAAGGCATCCCCTCTTTCGTCCAATTCCATCGGTAATTTACTTGGAGCTATATTTTTATTCACCAACATGATATGTGTTTTGCTTGGAGCGTCTTGTATTATTTGTGTCTTTGTGTTTTAGTGTGCCACAATCATCCTTTCTGTACGCACCTTTTGAGAGAGCCATACATAAATTAAAATTTTATAGAATACTCTATGTGCATCACTTATATCTATTGAGCGTTATAATTTTGCTCTATGTGCTTCACTTATATCTTTTGAGCTGTGTAGTTTTGCTCTGTGTGCTTCACCTATATCTTTTGAGTGTTATAATTTTTCTCTATGTGCTTCACTTATATCTTTTAAGATCACAGTGGTGGATTTGTTTTAAAGAAACTACTGATCTCTCATGCTTCACTTAAATTATTTTGAGAGTCTCTTAATAGCATGGTAATTTGCTTAATAATAATATGCTTGGTATTCAAGATTTGTGAAACTTTCTTTTGAGTGCAATTAATACTAAGAAAAGATTGAAACATGATAATTGTTTTGAGATATGGAGGTGATAATATTAGAGTCATGCTAGTTGAGTAGTTGTGAATTTAAAGAATACTTGTGTTAAAGTTTGTGATTCCCGTAGCATGCACGTATGGTGAACCGTTATGTGATGAAGTCGGAGCATGATTTATTTATTGATTGTCTTCCTTATGAGTGGCGGTCGGGGACAAGCGATGGTCTTCTCCTACCAATCTATCCCCTAGGAGCATGCGCGTAATACTTTGCTTTGATAACTTCTAGATTTTTGCAATAAGTATATGAGTTCTTTATGACTAATGTTGAGTCCATGGATTATATGCACTTTTTCCAATCCTTCCACCATTGCTAGCCTCTCTAATACCGCGCACTTTTCGCCGGTATCATACACCCACCATATACCTTCCTCAAAACAGCCCACATACCTCCCTATCATGGCATTTCCATAGCCATTCCGAGATATATTGCCATGCAACTTTCCACCGTTCCATTTATTATGGCACGCTCCATCACTGTCATATTGCTAGCATGATCATGTAGTTAACATCCTATTGTGGCAAAGCCACCGTTCATAATTCTTTCATACATGTCACTCTTGATTCATTGCATATCCCAGTACACCGCCGGAGGCATTCATATACAGTCATATTTTGTTCTAAGTATCGAGTTGTAATTGTTGAGTTGTAAGAAAAATAAAAGTGTGATGATCATCATTTTTAGAGCATTGTCCCAAGTGAGGAAAGAATGATGGAGACTATGATTCCCCCACAAGTCGGGATGAGAGAAAAGGAGAGAAGGGACAATGTTACTATCCTTTTACCACACTTGTGCTTCAAAGTAGCACCATGATCTTCATGATAGAGAGTCTCTCGTTATGTCACTTTCATATACTAGTGGGAATTTTTCATTATAGAACTTGGCTTGTATATTCCAATGATGGGCTTCCTCAAAATGCCCTAGGTCTTCGTGAGCAAGAAAGTTGGATGCACACCCACTTAGTTTCTTTTGATGAGCTTTCATATACTTATAGCTCTAGTGCATCCGTTGCATGGTAATCCCTACTCACTCACATTGATATCTATTGATGGGCATCTCCATAGCACATTGATATGCCTAGTTGATGTGAGACTATCTTCCCCTCTTTTTGTCTTCTCCACAACCACCATTCTATTGCACATATAGTGCTATATCCATGGCTCACTCGCATGTATTGCGTGAAGATTGAAAAAGTTTTGAAGAAGTTAGAGTATGAAACAATTGCTTGGCTTGTCATCGGGGTTGTGCATGATTTAAATACTTTGTGTGGTGAAGATAGAGCATAGCCATACTATATGATTTTGTAGGGATAACTTTCTTTGTCCATATTATTTTGACAAGACATAATTGCTTTGTTAGTATGCTTGAAGTATTATTATTTTTATGTCAATATGAACTTTTGTCTTGAATCTTCCTAATCTGAATATTCATACCACAATTAAGAAGGTTTGCATTGAAATTATGCCAAGTAGCACTCCGCATCAAAAATTCTCTTTTTATCATTTACCTACTCGAGGACGAGCAGGAATTAAGCTTGGGGGTGCATGATACGTCTCCAACGTATCTATAATTTTTTATTGCTCCATGCTATATTATCTACTATTTTGGACTATATTGGGCTTTATTTTACACTTTTATATTATTTTTGGGACTAACCTATTAAACGGAGGCCCAGCCCAGAATTGCTGTTTTTTGCCTATTTCAGTGTTTCGAAGAAACAGAATATCAAACGGAGTCCAAATGGAATAAACCTTTCTGGAACGTGATTTTCTTCCCGAATATGACCCTGGAGACTTGGACCCTACGCCAAGGAAGCTTCGAGGTGGGAACGAGGTAGGGTGCGCGCCCTATACCCCCAAGCGCGCCCCCACCCTCGTGGGGCCACCAAAGCTCCACCGACGTACTTCTTCTGTCACATCCCTAGCTTCTGGTAATGCTCTAGGCTAGCTTCGTGTGTGCATCATGTTTAAATTCTGAAATTTGAACTGAGGAAAATTGGAAGCCTCAAAACTTAAATAAAAGAGGGGCAAAAACCCTAGAAATCTCATTCATTGCTCCAACATGCTCTCCTTAAATGTTTGATAATTTTTGGTAAGGGTTCTGGTCCCAACCAAAATATTGAACATTTTTAAGGAATTATTTTTGGGACTTTGGATTTAATTCATTAGCTATTTGAATTTGAATTATATTCATATAATTAGAATATAATTTCAAATACCCCTGAAATATTTTATAAGCTTTTGGAAAAGTCCATCTAGCAATATAAAATATTCAGAGGAGTTTTTGGCATTGTTTGAATTATTTTAAATTCAAGACAGTGGCAAAATAAATTAAATAAAACAAACAGAACAAAAAAATAAAAGAGCAGAAGCCTACCTGGCGCTTACCTGTCCAGCCCAGCCGACCCAGCTCCTCCCGCTGGCCCAGCCCACCGCCGCCTCCCTCCCCTGTCGTCTTCCTCCCTGCCAGGAGGACGGGCACGCGCCCGGCGCGCGCGGCCACGCGCCCCGGCCACCTCCTGCTTCCCGGCCACCTCCTGCTTCCCCCCGGCCTCCCTAGCGATGCCACGACGAGGCCTCGTGTCCCCTCGCCCTCTTCCTCCCCCGCTGCATCCCCTCTCTCCTCTGCTCCCTCTCTCTCACCCGAACCCGAACGCAGCCATCGCCGCCGACTAGAACCACCGCGGCCACAGGCCCTCCCTCGCCTCGCCGACGTGTCCATGGCCTCCGCCTCGACGCCCTCATCCTCCCCGTCGACTCACTCGACGCCGGACGCCCCAAAACACCGTCAGCGGTCTCTTCTTCATCGCCGGCCGCCGCGGATCCCCATCGTCGACTCGTCACCGTCCGGCCTTCCCCGAGCCCGCTTCAACATCTGCTGCAACCGCCGTGAGCCACCGAACCTTTTCCCCCTCTCCGTTCTCGCTCTCGTGCGCCGTAGCCACCACACCTTGCTCGCCCGTACGCGCCGCCGCCTGTGACCGCCACCGACGAGTCTCCGGCCACCTAGCGGTCCGGCCGTCGTGCTCAACTCCCTTCCCGCGCCACGTAGAGCACATAGGTGCCCCGCATGAGTCTCCCCGGCCACCGTAGCGTCGACCCCGAGCTCACCCGAGCTCCGGCGACCGCCAAGGTCGACGCCGGCGACAACTCCGGCCACCCCCGCACCCAACGCCTGCACCACTCGACGCGCGAGTCCACCAACGTCACGTAGATGCCCTCCGCCGGCCGTTTGGTCGCCGGAGATGCAAACCCGAGGCTCACCGCCGCGGTTGGCCTCGCCGGCGTCAAGTCGCCGGTGGGGTTGACCCCGTTGACAGTTGACTTGCTGGGCCCAGTTTGACCCTGGGTCACTGACGTGTGGGCCTCTGGCCACTAACTAAATTAGGATTAGCACTAGTCGGATTAGTTAAACTAATTACCCCCTGCTGACACTGACATGTGGGCCCTAGTGCCCTAATCTTTAATTAAACTAAACTAAACCCCCCTGTTTAACCCGTGTCACTGACGTGTGGACCCCACACGTCAGGTTTGACCTGGACCCGCCCTGTTGACCTGATGACGTCAGGGTGAGGTCATGCTGACGCCATATTCCTTTTCTGGAATTTATTTTATTTTATAATAATCAGGAAATTCCAGAAATAGCTAAAACTTCAATAAATCATAGAAAATTAACCGTAACTCCAAATTAAATAATTTATATATGAAAAATTATCAGAAAAATCCAATCTATCCATCTGTACCATTTTCATGCATGTTAGAACAACTTATCACTACTGTTTAGGACAAATGAAGTGAATGACATTTAAATAACCACATATGGAGTTTGAATTTGAATCTTGGATTCAAACCAACTTCATTTAATCTGGTTTTAGGTGCATTAGCCCAAAACACATTCATATTGCCATGTCATAGCATGCATCATATTGTGCATTGCATTGATCGTGTCTTTTCTGTATTTGCCGGTAATTGTCCCCTCTCGATAGACGTGTACCGACGATGTGATCGATGACACCAATGAAGAGCTATATTATCTTCAGAAGTGCCAGGAAAGCAAAACCCCCTTGTTCTTTCCAATAAAATCCCACTCTTTCGCTCCTGCTCTCTTTTACGGCATTAGGACAACAACGATATATTTGTTACTTGCTGCAGTAGCTGAACCCCTTTATCCTCTGCATGACCTGTCATTGCCACAGTAAATAGATGAAACCCACTAGCATGAGTAGGAGTTGTTTGAGCCCTGTTGTGCCTACTCATTCATGCTTGTTTGTCATGCCTGCTACTGCTTAGAGTTGTGTCAGGTCTGATTCATCGGGGATGAATCAGAGGCGTGTGAACATGTCCCAATGTGTGTGAGCTAAGTGTGTGAACACGATTTGGTAAAGGTAGCGGTGAGAGGCCATGTAGGAGTACATGGTGGGTTGTCTCATTGCAGCCGTCCTCAGGAACTGAGTTCTGTGTTTGTGATCCATGACCAGCTACTACCACACATTGGAATGCTTAAGTGCCCCTCTCGACTTATTAATCAACATGATCTCTGTCCAGGAGTTGCAACTAGTTTCTGGTGTTTGTAGGTAGTGTTAGTAGTCTACCAAGTGGCACCCGGTACAGGTGGGCTTGGGACAGACTAGGCACAGTGGCCCGATGTACCAAGTGGCACCCGGTTGGTGGGCTTGGGAACCCTGCACACATCGTTTGGGGCCGTAAGCGACACCCCGGCCGGATCTCCTTGCGGATGGAACCCGAATAGGCGATAAACCTGGACTAGAGACTTGTTCGGTTAGTCAGGTCATGGCCGACTCCCTCGCCCGGCTTCCGCTTGAAGGTTGCCGAGGTACATGACGTGTACAGGGCGGTAAGTGGCGGGAGCGTGTGTGAAGAAGTACACCCCTGCAGGGTTATCATTATCTATTCGAATAGCTGGATTCCTCGGATATGGAAACATGGACCCCTTATATCAGTTCATAGACAAGTGAAAGTGGATACTCTAAAATACGCAAGATAAGCGTGAGTGCTATGGATGGCGTTCTCGTAGGGAGACGGAAGCGGATCCATAGTGGTGTATCGGTTGGTGAATATGTGGACTCGTGTGCGCCACTTCAAAAGAGTTGCTTGCAGTCGTAGTTCAGGATAGCCACCGAGTCAAAGCTGGCTTGCTGCAGTGAAACCCCTCCACCCCCTTGTTGATAATGATGCATATGTAGATAGATCTGATGTAAGTCTTGCTGGGTACATTTGTACTCACGTTTGCCTATTTTATGTTTTTGCAGAGAGACTTCAGTCTCACTAGTAGTTCCGCGTGGACTTCGACGTTTAGCTTGTTACCTCAGCTACGATCTTGTGCCCTCGGCAGGATCTGGTAGATAGTCAGGCTTCTCAGCCTTTTTCATTTATAGAGGTCTGTACTCAGACATGATAGCTTCCGCTTGTGCTTTGACTTGTATGCTCTGATTGTTGGTTCATGAGACCCAGGTTTGTAATATCTCGCTCCTCGGAGCCTATTGAATAAATACTTGAGTCGTAGAGTCATTTTGTGATGCCATGTTGTATTGCACATATCGAGCATATTGTGTGTATGTTATTGAAATGCTTGGTATGTGTGGGATCTGACTATCTAGTTGTTTATCTTTAGTAGCCTCTCTTACCGGGAAATGTCTCCTAGTGTTTCCATTGAGCCTTGGTAGCTTGCTACTGCTCCGGAACACTTAGGCTGGCCGGCATGTGTCCTTCTTCGTTCCTGTGTCTGTCCCTTCGGGGAAATGTCACGCGATGAATACCGGAGTCCTGTTAGCCCGCTACAGCCCGGTTCACCGGAGTCCTGCTAGCCCAATGCTACAGCCTGGATTCACTCGCTGATGACCGACACGTTCGATGCTGGGTCATGGATGCCTGTCCCTGTAAGTTAGTGCCACTTTGGGTTTACGACTAGCCATGTCAGCCCGGGCTCCTTACCATATGGATGCTAGCGACACTACCATATACGTGTGCCAAAAGACGCAAATGGTCCCGGGCAAAGGTAAGACGACACCCGTGGGAATACCGTGCGTGAGGCCGCAAAGTGATATGAGGTGTTACATGCTAGATCGATGTGGCATTGAGTCGGGGTCCTGACAGCGCTGGTATCAGAGCTTGACTGCCTGTAGGATTACCAAGCCAAACTGGTCGAAGTTGAGTCTAGAAATTCTTTAGTTATATAAGGGAATTGATTGTGGGATGGAACGTAAGGCTCTTTTTACTCCTTATACCTCATGGCCTTCTGATCTGAGTCATCATCTTTCCTACGGGGATTAAGAACTAGGTTATCTCTTCTTTCTATCAGGATCACGTGTTACTAATCCGTAGACTTATAGATTGTTGGATTTAAGCTTGAGTTCAGTTTCTACTACTTCCGTACGTTAACTGTTGATCTCAAAACCTTGATATTGTGTTTCTGAGTGGTTATGCCACCATTTTTGTGAATGTCTCAAATCTTTTCTGAGCATTTACAGCCGTTATGCTGTCCGAGTCATCCTAGGTTTCTAAATAGTCGGATGCATTTGCAAATCCCTTCCTCCTGTTTCCGATGTGCCTTTGGTCAGATTAATCACACAAATCAGTGAGTTGAGGTACTTTATTGCCTTGACATATATGTTGGAGCTAGTATTATGACCCTAGGTGTCTTAGGGGATCATCTAGTAATTTAGCCATGATTTGTGTTCCCAGTGTGATGATTCTGGCCATCATTCTCGAAAGCATCCCGTGATACTACTTAGTAGTAGGTATTCTATTCCTGGGTTCTTGAACCCGAGATTCACTCCACTTACTTCATGTTGATAGTAATTGCTAGCGCCTTTAGGATATTAGTAACCTTTGCGATAGTCCTTGAAGTCCGTGGTATCTTCTTCTTCCAGATACCATGAACTACGTATGGCAGAAGTTCCTCGTTGAACTGAATTATCACAACAGGATTATTCTTGAGGAGTTCTCCATTCATAAATCGTGACTCTGCCAGTTCTACCTTTCTGCATGGGTTATCCGGAAGAAATATGTTGAACTTGGTTCGACATACTAATCTATGCATCCACAACTCAGAAAATTATATGTTCCTTTGAGTTGTTCTCTTTAGTTACATTCTGACCCTCGTCTATCAATTGATAGTCAAGAGTATGCGTGCGTTCGTTTATTGATGCCTATTACTCTTGTGGTCCGTCAAGCCATTCTATCGCAGAATGACTAGGAGAAACAAACTCCAGTACCTCTTCCATATCCAGGATTGGGTCAAAGAAGTTGTGCTCCGCAGATCAAATTGCTAATCCAGCTTTTGTTCTGTTCTACCTTGGAGTATTACCATCTTTATATCGGGATTGTTATAGGAATTGCACACCATCCTATGAACTCTTGGTACAGTGATACTTCTTGCCATCATTAGTCATTCCTCGGTCTTCGTGTTGATGCAACCGGAATACCGACAAATGAATTGTGATGTGTGAAATCAATACGCCTAGCAACCTCGTTGCTGGGTAGTTAAAGTACAATAATTTCATTCTTAGTGTGTTGGTTATTGAATCATCATTCTAAGATTGATCGTGCTACCTAGTCCATTCTCCTGGTTCACTCCTCGATCGATGAGTTAGGATTATTTCAAATCCTTGCTCTATTGATCATATCGTCTTGCCCTGAAAAGCAAGATTGTTCTCGAGCTTAGTAACATATCGGTGGTTCGTGATTTTTGAAGATCTTCTCGGAAGTATTACCAGGTTGTCACCTGACCGCTATGTTGAGCTCGTGATCAAGTTGGTTTCTTGTGAACCACCTTCTCTCCAAGAATCGGTGTTAGATATCCCTGAGCTAGTTGGTTAAGCTAAACGACAACTTGGAGGGTTGGAAGATAAAATCTTGCCTGACTTAGTTCGTTCCAAAGGGATATTCTTGTGTAGTGTGTGTTGAAGAAAGATGATATCTTCATCGATTGGTCCCTGTGATCAGTTGCTGGACCTATTGTCTTATCAATCCTTTGATTTGAGTGTGGGCTATCGTCAAATCAAGTCAGAACCAACGATGTTCGTAATGTTGTCTTACTCGTGGTTGATCCCTCGAACATACACCATTATATCTTTTGGGTCTGATCAATGCTATCACCGTGTTCACATGATGGTGGAAGTCCAGTGATATGGAAATTCCGATGAGTTGTTGTTGAGCCCATTGACAACATCCTTATCTCCTCCATGATGTTGTTGAACATTAAGTTAGTGTTGGAAACTTTTGAAAGCATTTTCTTCATGCTAGCTCATGAAGTACTTGTTTGATGAAAGGAGTGATTTCCTTTGATTCACGTGCATTTTGATGTAAGTTGCCGTCGTGAATTCGAGAAAGTTTGTTTTTGCTCCTTTGGAATCATCCCAAGTCGGTCATGCACGTGCGAAGAATTCTGTGGTCTGTTAGACTGATCATCTTCATTCCATATGTATATCCTAGCACACCAAGCCACTGATTGACTTGTTCAAGGAAAAGAAGTCTATGCTTGGGATCTAATCCATGGACTTGCGTAAAGACTTCGATATCCTCGATGATGGCTCCCAACCAGAACTCGGTAGTGTTTTATTGTAAGACTACCATGTGGGCATGCTTGTCTGGAACAACGTGTTCACATGTTTGTAGCAGAACCAGCTCATGTTTTGGAGCTTGCTATCGTAGTTCATTTCCTGAGAATCTCGCAACGTCATCTCGTCGATTTGTGTTGCAAACTTTCATTTTTCTTCCTAGACTCGATGAGTCTGGAATATCCTGACACCAACCAGATCTGAGTCTCAGGCAAATATGATGGTTTGGAACATTTCCCAAGAACTATAATATTGGTCCCTCGATAACCGGTAAAGTGGATGTCGTGGCCAACACACCCAGCCGGAAGACCTATTATTGTAGTATCTTGTTTGAGGAAGTTGGCCACCTCCCCATAAGGATTTCGTAGGATTTACCTCCGTAACTGTTCCTTATGGATTCTATTGCTCCCGAAGTCCGACCTTTACTTGATGTTCTAGTTAGCAAACCATATCTAAGAATGGGTTACACTAGCACGTCAAGGAGAACATTAGGAGCGGAGTGCTAAATGTCTCTCGGTCGATCATCCAGATTTTGTTTCCTTGGCCTCGCTAGGGTGAAATCTGAGTTGATGTTATCTTCCTATGCATCTGCATCGTCCATCGTTGTTCATCATGGTGGTATGTTGTGTTGCCAGGATTCTTGACACGGATGTTGGTAAAACCTTGATGAATATGGAAATGCTCAAGTTCTTGAGAGCACGCACAAGCGCTAGGTGTTATCATTGGCACTAACTGGTTTTGCTCTCAGTTCCCTCGGCAATGCTATGATCTTTTCAAACAGTGAATTCACTCTCTGTTGTTGGGTTCTTCCCCAGTTACCAGAATCATTCCCAGCATTTGCATTTTGTTCCTAGCTTGCACCGCCAATGTGCCATTCTACCATGGGTCTCTTCCATCTCCGGTGATAAGCAAATTCATCCATTACGTTGTCTTCAACAAGGTAATCCACATCATCCAAGTCCGAGTATGCCATTCTACCGACCCCCGCCAATCGATTGCTGTGATTTGCCTTCGGCTGATATAGAGAGTCTCAATGATCTCTATATCAAAGGTAATTCTTTTTGCCACTTAAGATAATAATCTACGAATCACCCTTCTCCAGGATGTTTCGTCGTGGTGTCATGGCAATTCAACTCCTCGCTACATTGACAACCGATCGCCACATTCTTAAGTCTGGAATTGTTGTCTACCTAGTGAACCTCGTCACCTGCTCCACTCCATCCCTCTAGAGGTATGCTTCGTCTCTCAGCTCGAGAGATGTTGCTATGTCTCATTCCGGGAGTTAATCCTGAGTTGTTCGACCTTCGAGAAGACCGATCCTTCCAGAGTTTTCCTTTCCTCTTCTTGCCATGATTAGCTGGAATTCTCAGAGCAAGACGACAAGACAAAGATGGTGTTCAAATCAACGTTCATTTGAAGTGCAACCTGGATCGTGAAGATTGTACTAGTTTGCATTTCCCCTTCATCCTACCCTACGCTTGAATCTCGAGACGAGATTCTTGTTTAGTGGGGGTGAGTTGTCACATCCCTAGCTTCTGGTAATGCTCTAGGCTAGCTTCGTGTGTGCATCATGTTTAAATTCTGAAATTTGAACTGAGGAAAATTGGAAGCCTCAAAACTTAAATAAAAGAGGGGCAAAAACCCTAGAAATCTCATTCATTGCTCCAAAATGCTCTCCTTAAATGTTTGATAATTTTTGGTAAGGGTTCTGGTCCCAACCAAAATATTGAACATTTTTAAGGAATTATTTTTGGGACTTTGGATTTAATTCATTAGCTATTTGAATTTGAATTATATTCATATAATTAGAATATAATTTCAAATACCCCTGAAATATTTTATAAGCTTTTGGAAAAGTCCATCTAGCAATATAAAATATTCAGAGGAGTTTTTGGCATTGTTTGAATTATTTTAAATTCAAAACAGTGGCAAAATAAATTAAATAAAACAAACAGAACAAAAAAATAAAAGAGCAGAAGCCTACCTGGCGCTTACCTGTCCAGCCCAGCCGGCCCAGCTCCTCCCGCTGGCCCAGCCCACCGCCGCCTCCCTCCCCTGTCGTCTTCCTCCCTGCCAGGAGGACGGGCACGCGCCCGGCGCGCGCGGCCACGCGCCCCGGCCACCTCCTGCTTCCCGGCCACCTCCTGCTTCCCCCCGGCCTCCCTAGCGACGCCACGACGAGGCCTCGTGTCCCCTCGCCCTCTTCCTCCCCCGCTGCATCCCCTCTCTCCTCTGCTCCCTCTCTCTCGCCCGAACCCGAACGCAGCCATCGCCGCCGACTAGAACCACCGCGGCCACAGGCCCTCCCTCGCCTCGCCGACGTGTCCATGGCCTCCGCCTCGACGCCCTCATCCTCCCCGTCGACTCACTCGACGCCGGACGCCCCAAAACACCGTCAGCGGTCTCTTCTTCATCGCCGGCCGCCGCGGATCCCCATCGTCGACTCGTCGCCGTCCGGCCTTCCCCGAGCCCGCTTCGACATCTGCTGCAACCGCCGTGAGCCACCGAACCTTTTCCCCCTCTCCGTTCTCGCTCTCGTGCGCCGTAGCCGCCACACCTTGCTCGCCCGTACGCGCCGCCGCCTGTGACCGCCGCCGACGAGTCTCCGGCCACCTAGCGGTCCGGCCGTCGTGCTCAACTCCCTTCCCGCGCCACGTAGAGCACATAGGTGCCCCGCACGAGTCTCCCCGGCCACCGTAGCGTCGACCCCGAGCTCACCCGAGCTCCGGCGACCGCCAAGGTCGACGCCGGCGACAACTCCGGCCACCCCCGCACCCAACGCCTGCACCACTCGACGCGCGAGTCCACCAGCGTCACGTAGATGCCCTCCGCCGGCCGTTTGGTCGCCGGAGATGCAAACCCGAGGCTCGCCGCCGCGGTTGGCCTCGCCGGCGTCAAGTCGCCGGTGGGGTTGACCCCGTTGACAGTTGACTTGCTGGGCCCAGTTTGACCCTGGGTCACTGACGTGTGGGCCTCTGGCCACTAACTAAATTAGGATTAGCACTAATCGGATTAGTTAAACTAATTACCCCCTGCTGACACTGACATGTGGGCCCTAGTGCCCTAATCTTTAATTAAACTAAACTAAACCCCCCTGTTTAACCCGTGTCACTGACGTGTGGACCCCACACGTCAGGTTTGACCTGGACCCGCCCTGTTGACCTGATGACGTCAGGGTGAGGTCATGCTGACGCCATATTCCTTTTCTGGAATTTAGTTTATTTTATAATAATCAGGAAATTCCAGAAATAGCTAAAACTTCAATAAATCATAGAAAATTAACCGTAACTCCAAATTAAATAATTTATATATGAAAAATTATCAGAAAAATCCAATCTATCCATCTGTACCATTTTCATGCATGTTAGAACAACTTATCACTACTGTTTAGGACAAATGAAGTGAATGACATTTAAATAACCACATATGGAGTTTGAATTTGAATCTTGGATTCAAACCAACTTCATTTAATCTGGTTTTAGGTGCATTAGCCCAAAACACATTCATATTGCCATGTCATAGCATGCATCATATTGTGCATTGCATTGATCGTGTCTTTTCTGTATTTGCCGGTAATTGTCCCCTCTCGATAGACGTGTACCGACGATGTGATCGATGACACCAATGAAGAGCTATATTATCTTCAGAAGTGCCAGGCAAGCAAAACCCCCTTGTTCATTCCGATAAAATCCCACTCTTTCGCTCCTGCTCTCTTTTACTGCATTAGGACAACAACGATATATTTGTTACTTGCTGCGGTAGCTGAACCCCTTTATCCTCTGCATGACCTGTCATTGCCACAGTAAATAGATGAAACCCACTAGCATGAGTAGGAGTTGTTTGAGCCCTGTTGTGCCTACTCATTCATGCTTGTTTGTCATGCCTGCTACTGCTTAGAGTTGTGTCAGGTCTGATTCATCGGGGATGAATCAGAGGCGTGTGAACATGTCCCAATGTGTGTGAGCTAAGTGTGTGAACACGATTTGGTAAAGGTAGCGGTGAGAGGCCATGTAGGAGTACATGGTGGGTTGTCTCATTGCAGCCGTCCTCAGGAACTGAGTTCTGTGTTTGTGATCCATGACCAGCTACTACCACACATTGGAATGCTTAAGTGCCCCTCTCGACTTATTAATCAACATGATCTCTGTCCAGGAGTTGCAACTAGTTTCTGGTGTTTGTAGGTAGTGTTAGTAGTCTACCAAGTGGCACCCGGTACAGGTGGGCTTGGGACAGACTAGGCACAGTGGCCCGGTGTACCAAGTGGCACCCGGTTGGTGGGCTTGGGAACCCTGCACACATCGTTTGGGGCCGTAAGCGACACCCCGGCCGGATCTCCTTGCGGATGGAACCCGAATAGGCGATAAACCTGGACTAGAGACTTGTTCGGTTAGTCAGGTCGTGGCCGACTCCCTCGCCCGGCTTCCGCTTGAAGGTTGCCGAGGTACATGACGTGTACAGGGCGGTAAGTGGCGGGAGCGTGTGTGAAGAAGTACACCCCTGCAGGGTTATCATTATCTATTCGAATAGCCGGATTCCTCGGATATGGAAACGTGGACCCCTTATATCAGTTCATAGACAAGTGAAAGTGGATACTCTAAAATACGCAAGATAAGCGTGAGTGCTATGGATGGCGTTCTCGTAGGGAGACGGAAGCGGATCCATAGTGGTGTATTGGTTGGTGAATATGTGGACTCGTGTGCGCCACTTCAAAAGAGTTGCTTGCAGTCGTAGTTCAGGATAGCCACCGAGTCAAAGCTGGCTTGCTGCAGTCAAACCCCTCCACCCCCTTGTTGATAATGATGCATATGTAGATAGATCTGATGTAAGTCTTGCTGGGTACATTTGTACTCACGTTTGCCTATTTTATGTTTTTGCAGAGAGACTTCAGTCTCACTAGTAGTTCCGCGTGGACTTCGACGTTTAGCTTGTTACCTCAGCTACGATCTTGTGCCCTCGGCAGGATCTGGTAGATAGTCAGGCTTCTCAGCCTTTTTCATTTATAGAGGTCTGTACTCAGACATGATAGCTTCCGCTTGTGCTTTGACTTGTATGCTCTGATTGTTGGTTCATGAGACCCAGGTTTGTAATATCTCGCTCCTCGGAGCCTATTGAATAAATACTTGAGTCGTAGAGTCATTTTGTGATGCCATGTTGTATTGCACATATCGAGCATATTGTGTGTATGGTATTGAAATGCTTGGTATGTGTGGGATCTGACTATCTAGTTGTTTATCTTTAGTAGCCTCTCTTACCGGGAAATGTCTCCTAGTGTTTCCATTGAGCCTTGGTAGCTTGCTACTGCTCCGGAACACTTAGGCTGGCCGGCATGTGTCCTTCTTCGTTCCTGTGTCTGTCCCTTCGGGGAAATGTCACGCAATGAATACCGGAGTCCTGTTAGCCCACTACAGCCCGGTTCACCGGAGTCCTGCTAGCCCAGTGCTACAGCCTGGATTCACTCGCTGATGACCGACACGTTCGATGCTGGGTCATGGATGCCTGTCCCAGTAAGTTAGTGCCACTTTGGGTTTACGACTAGCCATGTCAGCCCGGGCTCCTTACCATATGGATGCTAGCGACACTACCATATACGTGTGCCAAAAGACGCAAACGGTCCCGGGCAAAGGTAAGACGACACCCGTGGGAATACCGTGCGTGAGGCCGCAAAGTGATATGAGGTGTTACATGCTAGATCGATGTGGCATTGAGTCGGGGTCCTGACATCTTCCTCCTATATATACCTATGTACCACCAAACGAACAGTGGGGGAGCCAAAAACCTAATTCCACCGCCGCAACTTTCTGTATCCACGAGATCCCATCTTGGGGCCTGTTCCGGAGCTCCGCTGGAGAGGGTCGTCATCGCGGAGGGCTTCAACATCACCATAGCCTCTCCGATGAAGTGTGAGTAGTTTACCTCAGACCTTCGGGTCCATAGTTATTAGCTAGATGGCTTCTTCTCTCTGTTTGGATCTCAATACAAAGTTCTCCCCCTCTCTCGTGGAGATCTATTCGATGTAATCTTCTTCTTTTTGTGGTGTGTTTATTGAGATCGATGAGTTGTGGGTTTATGATCAAGTCTATCTATGAAGAATATTTGAATCTTCTCTGAATTCTTTTATGTATGATTGGTTATCTTTGCAAGTCTCTTCTAATTACCCATTTGGTTTGGCCAACTAGATTGGTAGTTCTTGCCATGGGAGAAGTGCTTAGCTTTGGGTTTGATCTTGCGGTGTCCTTTCCCAGCGATAGAAGGGGCAGCAAGGCACGTATTGTATCGTTGCCATCGAGGATAATAACATGGGGTTTATTTCATATTGCATGAATTTATCTCTCTACATCACGTCATCTTGCTTAAAGCGTTACTCTGTTTTTAAATTAATACTCTAGATGCATGCTGGATAGCAGTCGATGAGTGGAGTAATAGTAGTAGATGCAGAATCGTTTCGGTCTACTTGTCACGAACGTGATGCCTATATACATGATCGTGCCTAGATATTCTCATAACTATGCTCAATTCTGTCAATTGCTCAACAGTAATTTGTTCACCCACCGTAGAATACTTATGCTCTTGAGAGAAGCCACTAGTGAAACCTATGGCCCCCGGGTCTATTCTCATCATATTAATCTCCATCACTTTAATCTTGCTTTGCTTTTTTACTTTGCCTTTTACTTTTCACTTTGCATCTCTATACCAAAAAATACCAAAAATATTATATCTATCGGATATCACTCTCGTAAGTGACCGTGAAGGGATTGACAACCCCTAATCGCGTTGGTTGCGAGTAGCTATCGTTTTGTGCAGGTACAAGGGACTTGAGCGTGGCCTCCTACTGGATTGATACCTTGGTTCTCAAAAACTGAGGGAAATACCTACGCCACTCTGTTGCATCATCCTTTCCTCTTCGGGGAAATCCAACGCAAGCTCAAGAGGTAGAAATAGGATACCCAAAAGAAACTGTTGGGTACACCTTCTATCACAGATCCAAAGGCAAGATCTTTGTTGCTAAGAATGAATCCTTTCTAGAGAAGAAGTTTCGCTTAAAATAAGTGAGTGGGAGGAATGTAGAACTTGATGAGGTAATTGTACCTTCTCCCGAATTGGAAAGTAGTTCATCATAGAAATCAGTTCTAGTGATTCCTACGCCAATTAGTGAGGAAGCAAATGATGATGATCATGAAACTTCATATCAAGTTACTACCGAACCTCGTAGGTCAAACAGAGTATGGTCCACACCAGAGTGGTACGGTAATCCTTTCTGGAAGTCATGTTACTAGACCATGACGAACCTATAAACTATTAGTAAGAGATGATGAGCCCAGATTCCGCAAAACGGCTTGAGGCCATGAAATCTGAGATAGGATCCATGTATGAGAACAATGTGTGGACTTTGGTAGACTTTCCCAATGATCGGCAAGCCATTGAGAATAAATGGATCTTCAAGAGGAAGACAGACGCTGATAGTAGTATTACTATATACAAAGCCCGAATTGTCGCAAAAGGTTTTTGACAAGTTCAGGATGTTGACTAAAATGAGATGTTCTCACTCGTAGCGATGCTTAAGTCTGTCCGAATCGTGTTAGCAATTGCCACATTTTATGAAATCTGGCAAATGGATGTCAAAACTGCATTCCTTCATGGATTTCTTAAAGAAGAGTTGTATATGATGCAACAAGAAGGTTTTGTCAATCCTAAAGGTCCTAACAAAGTGTGCAAGCTCCAGCGATCCATCTATGGACTTGTGCAAGCATCTGGGAGTTGGAATATATGCTTTGATAAAGTGATCAAAGCATTTGGTTTTATACAGACTTGCGGTGAAGCTTGTATTTACAAGAAAGTGAGTGGGAGCACTACAGCCTTTCTGATAAGTATATGTGAATGGCATATTGTTGATCGGAAATGATGTAGAACTTTCTGGAAAGAATAAAGGAGTGTTTGAAAGGAGTTTTTCAAAGAAAGACCTCGGTGAAGCTACTTACATATTGAGCATCAAGATCTATAGAGATAGATCGAGACGCTTGATATATTTTTCAATGAGTACATACCTTGACAAGATTTTGTAGTAGTTCAAAATGGAACAGTCAAAGAAGGAGTTCTTGCCTGTGTTGCAAGGTGTGAAGTTGAGTAAAGACTCAAAACCCAACCACGGCAGAAAATAGTAAGAGAATGAAAAGCCATTCCCTATGCCTCAGCCATAGGTTCTATAAAGTATGATATGCTATAAAGTATGATATGCTGTGTACCAGACCTATTATGTACCTCACCAAGAGTTTGGCAAGAGGGTACAATAGTGATCAAGGAGTGGATCAGTGGACATCGGTCAAATTTATCCTTAGTGGAATAAGGATATGTTTCTCGGTTATGGAGGTAGCAAAAACTTCATCATAAAGAGTTACGTCGATGCAAGTTTTAACACCGATCTGGATGACTCTGAGTCTCAATCTGGATACATATTGAAAGTGGGAGCAATTAGCTAGAGTAGCTCCGTGCAGAGCATTGTAGACATAGAATTTTTTTGCAAAATACATACAACCCTGAATGTGGCAGGCCCGTTGACTAAATTTCTCTCACAAGAAAAACATGATCACTCTTTGGGTGTTAATCACATAGCGATGTGAACTAGATTATTTACTCTAGTAAACCCTTTGGGTATTAGTCACATGGAGATGTGAACTAATCACATAAAGATGTGAACTATTGGTGTTAAATCACATGATGATGTAAACTAGATTATAGACTCTAGTGCAAGTGGGAGACTGAAGGAAATATGCCCTAGAGGCAATAATAAAGTTGTTATTTATATTTCCTTATATCATGATAAATGTTTATTATTTATGCTAGAATTGTATTAACAAGAAACTTAGTACATGTGTGAATACATAAACAAACAGAGTGTCCCTAGTATGCCTCTACTAGACTAGCTCGTTGATCGAAGATGGTTAAGTTTCCTAGCCATAGACATGTGTTGTCATTTGATGAACAGGATCACATCATTAGAGAATGATGTGATGGACAAGACCCATCCGTTAGCTTAGCACTATGATCGTTTAGTTTATTGCTATTGCTTTATTCATGACTTATACATGTTCCTATGACTATGAGATTATGCAACTCACGAATACCGGAGGAACACCTTGTGTGCTGTCAAATGTCAGAATGTAACTGGGTGATTATAAAGATGCTCTAAGGTGTCTCCGATGGTGTTTGTTGAGTTGGCATAGATCGAGATTAGGATTTATCACTCCGTGTTTCAGAGAGGTATCTCTGAGCCCTTTCGGTAATGCTCATCACTATAAGCCTTGCAAGCAATGTGACTAAAGAGTTAGTTACCGGATGATGCATTACAGAACGAGTAAAGAGACTTTCCGATAATGAGATTGAACTAGGTATGAGGATACCGACGATCGGATCTCGGGCAAGTAACATACCGATGACAAAGGGAACAACATATGTTGTTATGCGGTTTGACCAATAAAGATCTTCGTAGAGTATGTAGGAGCCGATATGAGCATCTAGGTTCCGCTATTGTTTATTGACCGGAGATGTGTCTCGGTCATGTCTACATAGTTCTCGAACCCGTAGGGTCCGCACGCTTAACGTTCGATGACGATTTGTATTATGAGTTATGTGATTTGATGTACCGAAGGTTGTTCAGAGTCCCGGATGAGATCGCGGACATGACGAGGAGTCTTGAAATGGTTGAGACGTAAAGTTCGATATATTGGAAGGCTATATTCGGACATCGGAAAGGTTCCGAGTGATTCAGGTATTTTTCGGAGTACCGGAGAGTTATGGGAATTTGCCGGGGTAGTAGTGGGCCTTAATGGGCCATACGGGAAAGGAGAGAAGGGCCTCGTGGCCGCGCACCCCCCCCCATGGCAAGTCTAAACTGGACAAGGAAGGGGGCGGCGCCCCCCCTCTCTTTCCTTCTCCCTCTCCTACTCCTTCCCTCTCTCCCCTCTTGGAAAAGGAAGGGGACTCCAACTATGATTGGGAATCCTAGTTGGACTCCACCTATAGGCGCGCCCCTCCTAGGACGGCCTCCTATTCCCCCCTCCATTATATACGTGAGCAAGGGGGCACCCCAAAGGCACTCCAAGATTTGTCTTAGCCGTGTGCGGTGCCCCCCTCCATAGTTTTCCACCTCGGTTATATTGTCGTAGTGCTTAGACGAAGCCCTACATCGGTAACTTCATCATCAACGTCACCACGCCGTTATACTGACATAACTCTCCCTCGGCCTCAACTAGATAAAGATTTCGAGGGACGTCACCGAGCTAAACGTGTGCAGATCACGGAGGTGTGATACGTCTCCAATGTATCTATAATTTTTTATTGTTCCATGCTATTATATATTCTGTTTTGGATGTTTAATGGGCTCTATTAAACACTTTATTATTATTTTTGGGACTAACCTATTAACCCAATGCCTAGTGCAAATTGTTGTTTTTTGCCTATTTCGGTGTTTTGGAGAAAAGGAATATCAAACAGACTCCAAACGGAATGAAACCATATGGAGAGTTATTTTTGGAACAAACGTGATCCAGAAGACTTGGAGTAGACGTCAAGCAACCAACAAGGTGGCCACGAGGCAGGGGGCGCGCCTACCCCCTGGGCGCGCCCTCCCCCTCGTGGGCAACTCGTGGATCCACCGACCTACTTCTTCCTCCTATATATGTTCATATACCCCGAAAAAATCCAGGAGAACCACAAAACCCTATTTCCACCGCCGCAACCTTATTTACCCGTGAGATCCCATCTTGGGGCCTTTTTCGGCGCTCCGCCGGAGGGGGCATCAATCATAGAGGTCTTCTACATCAACACCATAGCCTCTCCGATGATGTGTGAATAGTTTACCTTAGACCTTCGGGTCCATAGTTATTAGCTAGATGGCTTCTTCTCTCTCTTTGGATCTCAATACAAAGTTGCCCTCGATCTTCTCAGAGATCTATTCGATGTAACTCTTTTTTGCGGTGTGTTTGTCAAGATCCAATGAATTTTGGGTTTATGATCAAGAATATCTATGAATAATATTTGAATCTCATCTAAATTCATTTATGTATGATTTGTTATCGTTGCAAGTCTCTTCGAATTATCAGTTTGGTTTGGCCTACTAGATTGATCTTTCTTGCAATGGGAAAAGTGCTTAGCTTTGGGTTCAATCTTGCGTTGCTCGATCCCAGTGACAGAAAGGGAAGCGACACATATTGTAATGTTTCCATCGAGGATAAAAAGATGGAGTTTATATCATATTGCTTGAGTTTATCCCTCTACATCATGTCATTTTACCTAATGTGTTACTCTGTTCTTATGAACTTAATACTCTAGATGCATGCTGGATAGCGGTCAATGTGTGGAGTAATAGTAGTAGATGCAGGCATGAGTCGGTCTACTTGTCATGGACATGATGCCTATATATATGATCATGCCTAGATATTCTCATAATTATGCACTTTTCCATCAATTGCTCGACAATAATTTGTTCACCCATCGTATTACTTATGCTATCTTTAGAGAAGCCTCTAGTGAAACCAATGGCCCTCTAGTGAAATCTCCCGTCAACAAGTTATTTCTAGCACCGTTTATTTTGCTATCTTTACTTTTAATCTTTTTTAGAAAAATACCAAAAATATTATCTTATCATCTCTATCAGATCTTACTCTCGTAAGTGACCGTGAAGGTATTGACAACCCCTTTATCGCGTTGGTTGCGAGGTTCTTATTTGCTTGTCTAGGTACGAGGGACTTGCGTGTGGCCTCCTACTGGATTGATACCTTGGTTCTCAAAAACTAAGGGAAATACTTACGCTACTTTGCCGCATCACCCTTTCATCTTCAAGGGACAACCAACGCAGTGCTCAAGAGGTAGCAAGAAGGATTTCTGGCGCTGTTGCAGGGGAGTCTATGCACAAGTCAAGACATACAAAGTACCCATCACAAACTCTTATCCCTCGCATTACATTATTTGCCATTTGCCTCTCATTTTCCTCTCCCCCACTTCACCCCTGTCGTTTTATTCGCCCTCTTTTTCCGCTCGCTTTTTCTTTCACTTGCTTCCTGTTTGCTTGTGTGTTGGATTGCTTGCTTGTCACGATGGCTCAAGATACTACTAAATTGTGTGACTTTGCCAATACCAACAACAATTATTTTCTTAGCACTCCGATTGCTCCTCTTACCGATGCTGAATCTTGTGAAATTGATGTTGCTTTGCTGAATCTTTTCATGAAGGATCAATTCGCCGGCCTTCCTAGTGAAGATGCCACTACCCATCTAAATAGCTTTGTTGATTTATGTGATATGCAAAAGAAGGCAGATGTGGACAATGATATTGTTAAACTGAAGCTATTTCTATTTTCTCTTAGAGATCATGGTAAAACTTGGTTTTTGTCTATGCCTAAAAATAGTATTGATTCATGGAATAAGTGCAAAGATTCTTTTATCTCTAAATATTTCCCTCCCGCTAAGATCATCTCTGTTAGAAACGATATTAGGAATTTTAAGCAACTTGATCATGAACATGTTGCACAAGCTTGGTAGAGGATGAAATTAATGATACGTAATTGCTCTACACATGGTTTAAATTTATGGATGATTATACAAAAAAATATGCCGGATTGAATTTTGCTTCTAGAAATCTTTTAGATTCGGCCGCGGGAGGCACTTTTATGGAAATCACTTTAGGAGAAGCTACTAAACTCCTAGATAATATTATGGTTAATTATTCTCAATGGCACACTGAAAGATCTACTAGTAAAAAGTTGCATGCAATTGAAGAGAGTAATGTTTTGAGTGGAAACATGGATGAACTTATGAAATTGTTTGCTAATAAGAGTGTTTCTTCTAATCCTAATGATATGCCTTTATCTACTTTGATTGAGAATAATAATGAATCTATGGACGTGGATTTTGTTGGTAGGAACAATCTTGGTAACAATGCTTATAGAGGAAATTTTAGTCCTAGGCCGTATCCTAGTAATTCCTCTAATAATTATGGTAATTCCTACAACTAATCTTATGGAAATTTTAATAATATTCCCTCTGATTTTGAGACTAGTGTTAAGGAATTTATGATTTCTCAAAAGAATTTGAATGCTTTGCTTGAAGAAAAATTGCTCAAGATTGATGAGTTGGCTAGGAACATGGATAGAATTTCTCTTAATGTTGATTCTTTGAAACTTAGATCTATTCCACCTAAGCATGATATCAATGAGTCTCCTATTAATGAAAAATAATGATAATTTCCATTGATGAGTGCAAAGAAAGAACTGCTAGGATGCGTGATAAAAAAGATTGTTTTGTCAAAGTGTGTTCTTCTAGTTTCCATGATAAAAATGATGAAGAGCTAAAAGTTATTGATGTGTCTCCTATTAAATATTTATTTTGCAATATGAATCTTGATAATGATGGGACTGGAGATGAGTCAACTTTAGTTAAAAGGCGTCCCAATGATTCTGAGTTTTTAGATCTTGATGCAAAAATTGGTAAAAGTGAGATTGAAGAGGTCAAAACTTTAGATAGCAATGAACTCACTATCTTGGATATCAAGGAATTTAATTATGATAATTTCTATTTAATAGATTGTATTTCCTTGTTGCAATCCGTGCTAAATTCTCTGCATGCTTATAGTCAAAATAAGGCTTTTACTAAACATATCATTGATGCTTTAATGCAATCTTATCAAGAAAAACTTGAATTGGAAGTTTCTATCCCTAGAAAAATTTATGATGAGTGGGAACTTACTATTAAAATTAAAATTAAATATCATGAATGCTATGCTTTGTGTGATTTGGGTGCTAGTGTTTCCACGATTCCTAAAACCTTGTGTGATTTGCTAGGTTTCCGTGAATTTGATGAATGTTATTTAAACTTTCATCTTGTGGATTCCACCATTAAGAAACCTAAGGGAAGAATTAATGATGTTCTTATTATTGCAAATAGGAATTATGTGCCTATAGATTTCATTGTCCTTGATATCGATTGCAATCCTTCATGTCCTATTATTCTTGGTAGACCTTTCCTTAGAACGATTGGTGCAATTATTGATATGAAAGAAGGGAATGTTAGATTCCAATTTCCGTTAAGGAAAGGCACGGAACACTTTCCTAGAAACAAAATTAAATTACCTTATGAATATATTATGAGAGTGTAACATCCCAAAATTCTAAATTTTGGAATGTTATAATAAATAGATAGATTTGATTGATTGTTTGATTGATTGTTTGATTGATTGTGTGAAATTGAGTGAAATTTGAAACCTTTTTGAAAGTTAAATGAGAGGGAATAAAAGGACTTTCCCAAACTTTCATTTTGCATTCGTGATCTCCGTGAATTCAAATTCTTTTCACCATGAAACCCTGGAGAGAAGATGACATGACTTCTTCCATTTATTTAAATGACAAGGGGTGTTGAAAATATTTGAATTTCATTTGAAAATATTTTCAATTATGAAACTTTATGCAACTAAATGATGTTCACAAGAGAAGATAAAATGACTTCTTCAAATTATATGAAATATGAGTTGGGAGTTTCAAAGAAACTCAAATTTAAAATCCAGTTGAAATTATTTTTCAATTTGGGTTATTTGAGTTTTATTCAAATTATTTTTCTCCAAAAATAAAATATATGGAAATTAGGATAACATGATTTCCCTACAATAGAAAATTGGAGAGAAATAAATTTAAAATCATTTTGGTATTTTTAAAATGAATTTTACTGGATTTTAGTAGGGCAGTAGCACTCTTTGCTTTATTTGAATTTGTGTGAATTTTATTTAATGCTAGGAAAATGTTCATGTTATAGAAAATATTTTTCTGAAAATTTTGATATATTATATGCCTATATAATATTTTTACTTATTTAGTTTTTATTTTTCTTTCTCTGGAAAAATATTTCTTTTAAAAAAAATTCTTATCCAGACCGGGCCAATTGGGCCGAAGCCCAGCCCAGCCGGCCCAGCCGCCATATGCCTCCCACGCGTCCGACTCCAGGCGGACTCCGCCGCCACCACGGTTCGCCGGCGCCGTCTCCCGGCCGAACTCCCCCGCCCCGACCCCTTCCCCACGCCACCTCCTCGCCCCCCCCTTAAAAGGCACGCCCGCTCCCGTTTCCCTCGGAGCCCGAGCCGCCAGAAGCCGCGCCGCCGCCGCCGGATCTCACCGCCGCCGGAAGCCGTAGCCGCCGCCCTGTCGCCGTCGACCGCCGCCGACACCACCACTGCAACCGCCGCTCCACGCCGCCCCTCCCCGTGCTCTTCGCTGCCTCCCGCGACGCTCGGAGCCGCCGCTCCGGCCGAGACCGAAGCCGCCGTGGTCGTCCTCCCCGACTCCGGCGATCGCCGCGGTAACCACCGCCTCCCATCCATTGGATCTGGATCCAACGATCCAGACCTTTCTGTTTTTTTAGTTTCATTTTGTTTTTATTTAGAGAACGTTCGCTGGTAAGAGTTAGAAAGTGAGCGTTCGCTCAGTAGGTTTTTTCTTTCTTTTTCTGTTTATTTTACGTCAGGGACCTATCCATGAATATAATTATTTACAGATTGGCCCCTAGTTTTCAAAAGACCACAACTTTTTACTCGTTAGTCCAAATCCAGCGAAACCAATGCTCAGGTCTTCTTTATGATACCCTCTATCCAGTAATCCAACTCAAACATGTTTTTGAAAGTTTTAAAATTTGAAGTAAACCAGGTTTGTATTTGAACTTCATATGATCGTAACTCGAGTTTCGTAGCTCCGTTTGAGTTGATTCTTTTTGCAAATTGAAGCTCTTGACCTAAACTTTCTGATAAGGCCAAATTCTTATAATTTTGGTACTGTTATAAATTGTTTTATGTTGCAAGAGTTATTTGCTTGGTTTTGATGTTTTCTGAATTGTCTTCTTCGATCTTTCTGATATTTTGAGTGATTTCTTATGTGTGGTTACTATTGCTTGCTTACGATAGATTGACCGGAGTGTGACGAGTAGATCTATAGAGTTATGAGTGTGAATCAACTTCATCAACATTGCAGGCAATTTCACACTTTGATCATATCCCTTTCATACCCAGTTTTTATGCATTAGTTTCACCCTCAAACATTGCATGAGTAGGATTGATAACATGTGGGTATTGGGAAGTAGTTGATGAGGTAGGAACCTATTGCCCAGCATTCAAACCTTGGGAGTTACTATTATGTTAAGCTTATATTGTCACGCTATGCTCGTAGACGTGGATTGGGTTTGAGAGTATTTCATGACAGATGTGAGATTGTTAATTAATGGTTTACTTAAGGTGGCAACTTTAACACACATCTGGGTGGACTGAGGCACCTGCGTATTCCAGGATTGCCTGTTAAGGCACCTGGGTAGACCAGGATTGCCTAGTTTTTTTTGGACTGCCACCCAGGCTCAAAGGGATCATGAGATTATTCATACTAGAAACTTTCGTGTGCAGCCACAAGCTATTATGGGATCTAGCATACTTGATTAAGTCGTGCGAACTCTTACAGGGTAGACTAGCAGATGTAGGGGAAAGTAGGTGTAACGGTCTATCCATCGTAAGGTGCTAGCGCTTCTGAAAGACTATGTCTCGGTCATCCGTTTCTCAAACACCATGTAGTGCGAGAAACCCAATGGAGGCGATCGAGTCTTGTGGGGAAAAGTGCGCAAACCTCTGCAGAGTGTATAAACTAATCATGGTTAGCTGTGTCCCTGGTTATGGACGTCTTGAGTATCTAGTACCTGGATTAGCATGTGAATCTCATCATGTTACTTTAAATTAAGTTTGTGGGGTTTAATGATGTTACTTAATTGGGATTGAGGATGCTGTCAACCATTCTCAATGTTCAACAACCACCATGATAGTTAAATAAAATTTATTCCTTTGTAGTAGGGAAAATTGGCTATTCGCAAAAACCTAATAACCCTAGAGCCTTTGCACCAACCAAATATGCATGTAGTGATAGCCTTTATTCACCATTATCCTCTGGTGTGAATTTGCTAGTACATTCAATGTACTGACCCTTTGTGGCTGCAATGTCTCATGTTGCAGGATATCTTACGACGAGTAACTGATACGTTAACGTTACGATTTCTACACTCAACTTTGCCGTTGGTGTTGATGGGAATCCACAACCTTGTTACTTCCGCTATTATGGATTGAGGTAGTAGTATTTACGTTACTTTATACATGTGATTTACCTCTATTATAAATCCTCGAGTACTGTGTGTGTCAGCATACCGATCCAGGGATGACACTTAAGCATAGAGACTTGATCCATTCGGGTCAGGAAGCTACAAAGAGCTACATATGGATTGCATACCAAAGTTGGTAATACCTAGATCTATCCATGCCTTTATGCCTAGCTAGGGGCGTTAAACGATAGCGCTTGTTGGGAGGCAACCCAATTTTATTTTTGTTTCTTGCTTCTTGATTCTGTTTAGTAATAAGTAATTCACCTAGCCTCTGTTTAGATGTGGTTTTATGCTTTTAATTAGTGTTTGTGCCAAGTAGAACCTTTGGGAAGACTTGGGGAAAGTCTTTGCGATCTTGCTGTAAAAAGCAGAAACTGTAGCGCTCATGAGATTTGCTGCCATTTTTTACTGGAGAGTGCGATTAGGTTTATTCTTCTTGCAGATGATTAATAGATTAATTCCTCACGTCAGAAATTTATTTTAGAATTGTTTGAGTTACACAATTTTGCGTTTGATACAGATTATTACAAACTGTTCTGTTTTTGACAGATTCTGTTTTTCGTGTGTTGTTTGCTTATTTTGATGAATCTATGGCTAGTAATGGAGTTTATAAACCATAGAAAAGTTGGAATATAGTAGGTTTAACACCAATACAAATAAAGAATGAGTTCATTACAGTACCTTGAAGTGGTGTTTTGTTTTCTTTCGCTAACGGAGCTCACGAGATTCTCTGTTAAGTTTTGTGTTGTGAAGTTTTCAAGTTTTGGGTAAAGATTTGATGGATTATCGAACGAGTGGCAAAAGCCTAAGCTTGCGGATGCCCAAGGTAAAATCCAAGTACAACTAAAAGCCTAAGCTTGGGGATGCCCAAGGTAAAATCCAAGTACAACTAAAAGCCTAAGCTTGGGGATGCCCCAGAAGGCATCCCCTCTTTCGTCTTCGTCCATCGGTAAATTTACTTGGAGCTATATTTTTATTCACCACATGATATGTCTTTTGCTTGGAGCGTCTTGTATGATTTGAGTCTTTGTTTTTTAGTTTAACACAATAATACTTGCTATACACACCTTTTGAGAGAGACACACATGAATAGGAATTCATTAGAATACTCTATGTGCTTCACTTATATCTTTTGAGTTAGATAATTTTGCTCTAGTGCTTCGCTTATATATTTCACAGCACGGCGGTGGTTCTATTTTATAGAAATAATTGATCTCTCATGATTCACTTATATTATTTTGAGTGTCCTTTAGAACAACATGGTAATTTTCTTTGGTTACAAAATTAGTCCTAATATGATAGGCATCCAAGATAAAAACCTGAAAGTGCATTAAATACTAGGAGGAGTTTGATACTTGATAGTTGTTTTGAGATATAAAGGTGGTAATATTAGAGGTGTTCTAGTTGAGTAATTGTGAAATTGAGAAATACTTGTGTTGAAGTTTGCAAGTCCCGTAGCATGCACGTTTGGTAAACATTGTGTGACAAATTTGAAGCATGATGTGTTCTTTGATTGCTTTCCTTATGAGTGGTGGTCGGGGACGAGCGATGGTCTTTTCCTACCAATCTATCCCCCTAGGAGCATGCGCATAGTGCTTGGTTTTGATGACTTGTAGATTTTTGCAATAAGTATGTGAGTTCTTTATGACTAGTTATGAGTCCATGGATTATACGCACTCTCACCCTTCCATCATTGCTAGCCTCTTCGGTACCGTGCATTGCCCTTTCTCACCTTGAGAGTTGGTGCAAACTTCGTCGGTGCATCCAAACCCCGTGATATGATACGCTCTATCACACATAAGCCTCCTTATATCTTCCTCAAAACAGCCACCATACCTACCTATTATGGCATTTCCATAGCCATTCTGAGATATATTGCCATGCAACTTTCCACCGTTCCATTTATTATGACACGCATCATCATTGTCATATTGCCTTGCATGATCATGTAGTTGACATCGTATTTGTGGCAAAGCCACCATGCTTAATTTTTCATACATGTCACTCTTGATTCATCGCATATCCCGGTACACTGCCGGAGGCATTCACATAGAGTCATATTTTGTTCTAAGTATCGAGTTGTAATTATTGAGTTGTAAGTAAATAAAAGTGTGGTGATCATCATTAGAGCATTGTCCCATGTGAGGAAAGGATGATGGAGACTATGATTCCCCCACAAGTCGGGATGAGACTCCGTACGAATAAAAAAAAGAGGCCAAAAAAAGAGAAGGCCCAAATAAAAAAATGAGAGAAAAAGAGAGAAGGGACAATGTTATTATCCTTTTACACACTTGTGCTTCAAAGTAGCACCATGATCTTCATTATGGAGAGTCTCTTATTTTTTCACTTTCATATACTAGTGGGAATTTTTCATTATAGAACTTGGCTTGTATATTCCAATGATGGGCTTCCTCAAATGCCCTAGGTCTTCGTAAGCAAGCAAGTTGGATGCACATCCACTTAGTTTCTTTGATGAGGTTTCATATATTTATAGCTCTAGTGCATCCATTGCATGGCAATCCCTACTCCTTTGCATTGACATCAATCGATGGGCATCTCCATAGCCCATTGATTAGTCGCGTCAATGTGAGACTTTCTCCTTTTTTGTGTTCTCACACAACCTCAATCATTATATTCTATTCCACCCATAGTGCTATGTCCATGGCTCGCGCTCATATATTGCGTAAAAGTTGAAAGAGTTTGAAAAGGCTAAGTATGAAACAATTGCTTGGCTTGTAATCAAGGTTGTGCATGATGAGAGCATTCTGTGTGATGAAAATGAAGCATGGACAAACTATATGATTTTGTAGGGATAAGCTTTCTTTGGCTATGTTATTTTCATAAGACATAATTGCTTGGTTAGCATGCTTGAAGTATTATTATTTTTATGTCAACATTAAACTTTTATCTTGAATCTGTCGGATCTGAACATTCATGCCACAATAAAGAAAATTACATTGAAGAATATGCTAGAAAGCATTCCACATCGAAAATTCTGTTTTTTATCATTTACCTACTCGAGAACGAGTAGGAATTAAGCTTGGGGATGCTTGATACGTCTCCAACTTATCTATAATTTTTGATTGTTCCATGCTATTATATATTCCGTTTTGGATGTTTAATGGGCTCTATTATACACTTTTGTATTATTTTTGGGACTAACCTATTAACCCAAGGCCCAGTGCAAATTGCTATTTTTTGCCTATTTCAGTGTTTTGCAGAAAAGGAATATCAAACGGAATCCAAACGGAATGAAACCTTCAGGAGAGTTATTTTTGGAACAAACATGATCCAGAGGACTTGGAGTAGACGTCAAGCAACCAACAAGGTGGCCATGAGGCTGGGGGCGCACCTACCCCCCTGTGCGCGCCCTCCACCCTCGTGGGCCCCTCATGGCTCCACCGACCTACTTCTTCCTCCTATATATGTTCATATACCCTGAAAACATCCAGGAGAACCACGAAACCCTGTTTCCACCGCCACAACCTTCTATACCCATGAGATCTCATCTTGGGGACCGTTCCGGCACTTCTCCAGAGGGGGCATCGATCACGGAGGGCTTCTACATCAACACCATAGCATCTCCGATGATGTGTGAGTAGTTTACCTCAGACCTTCGGGCCCATAATTATTAGCTAGATGTCTTCTTCTCTCTCTCTGGATCTCAATACAAAGTTCCCCTCGATCTTCTTGGAGATCTATTCGATGTAACTATTTTTTGCGGTGGTTTTTGTCAAGATCCAATGAATTGTGGGTTTATGATCAAGGTTATCTATGAACAATATTTTAATCTCCTCTATATTCTTTTATGTATTGTTTGTTATCTTTGCAAGTCTCTTCGAATTATCAGTTTGGTTTGGCCTACTAGATTGACCTTTCTTGCAATGGGAGAAGTGCTTAGCTTTGGGTTCAATCTTGTGTTGCTCGATCCCAGTGATAGAAAGGGAAACAACACTTATTGTATAGTTGCCATCGAGGATAAAAAGATGGGGTTTATATCATATTGCTTGATTTTATCCCTCTACATCATGTCATCTTACCTAAGGCGTTACTCTGTTCTTATGAACTTAATACTCTAGATGCATGCTGGATAGCGGTCGATGTGTGGAGTAATAGTAGTAGATGCATGCAGGAGTCGGTCTACTTGTCACGGACGTGATTCCTATATACATGATCATGCCTAGATATTCTTATAATTATGCACTTTTCTATCAACTGCTCAACAGTAATTTGTTCACCCACCATAATACTTATGATATCTTGAGAGAAGCCACTAGTGAAACCTATTGCCCTTGGGTCTATTCTCCATTATATTAATCTCCCGTCAACAAGTTATTTCTGGCATCGTTTATTTTGCTATCTTTACTTTTAATCTTTATCATAAAAATACCAAAAATATTATCTTATCATCTCTATCAGATCTCACTCTCGTAAGTGACCGTGAAGGGATTGACAACCCCTTTACCGCGTTGGTTGCGAGGTTCTTATCTGTTTGTGTAGGTACGAGGGACTTGCGTGTGGCCTCCTTCTGGATTGATACCTTGGTTCTCAAAAACTGAGGGAAATACTTACGCTACTTTGCTGCATCACCCTTTCCACTTCAAGGGAAAACCAACGCAGTGCTCAAGAGGTAGCAAGGTGCCATGCGTTCAGTACTTGGATCGGTTGGATCGCGAAGACGTTCGACTACATCAACCGCGTCACTAAACGCTTCCACTTTCGGTCTACGAGGGTATGTAGACACACTCTCCCCTCTCGTTGATGTGCATCTCCTAGATAGATGTTGTGTGATCGTAGGTAATTTTTTTGAAATACTGCGTTCCCCAACACTACAGCCCCCGAGTCAGATCCGACTGCTTCGGGAGCAGCCGGCACGAAGATGGACTCGGATTCTGGAGAAAGCTTGATAGACCGCTTGCGGAGGCACTGAAGGGAAACGCCGGCTGGTATTGCTTGGCGGGTGGAGCCGATCCGTGCCAAGACATCAGCTTGTTCGTTATCGTCTATGGCACATGAAGGAACTCGCACCCTTCAAAATATTCGCTGATCTGCTGGACGAGGAAGCGGTAACTCGCCATGTTTGCATCCTTGGCATCCTAGTCGCCAGACGACTGTTGGACCACCAAGTCTGAGTCGCCATAGCATAGGATCCGGCAGATGCCGATCTCTTTGGCCAACCAGAGTCCGTGTACTAGCGCCTCATACTCGGCCACGTTGTTGGAGGCAGCAAAGTGAATTTGCAGTGTGTATCTGATCTTGTCGCCCTTGGGAGAGGTGAGGACAACGCCAGCTCCCAAGCTGGTGCGCATCTTTGAGCCATCAAAGTGCATCCGCTAATGAGTGGAGTCCGGAGCTAGCGGTAGGTACTGGGTCTCGGCCCAATCGACGAGGAAGTCGGCCAGTGCTTGGGACTTGATGGCGGTGCGTGGCTGGTAGAAGATGGTGTAAGGGGCCAACTCGATGGCCCATTTGGCCACCCGGCCTGATGCATCTCTGTTGCCTATGATTTCAGCAAGCAGGGCAGTGCAGACAACCGTGATTGGGTGTTCTTGAAAGTATGGCTTCAGCTTCTTGGCAGCAAAGTGCATGCCGTAACACATCTTCTGGTAGTGAGGGTAATTTTGCTTTGAGGTCGACAACACCTCACTCAAATAGTACACAGACCTCTGTACCTGCTGTGCTCTACCATCCTCTGGGCGTTCTACTACAATGACAGTGCTGACCACCCGGCTGGTGGCGGCGATGTAGAGGTACATGGGCTCTTTAGCAGCCAGGGCCAACAGGAAAGGCGGGGTAGTTAGCATCTTCTTCAGCTGGAGAAAGGCCTCGTCCTCCTTGTCGTTCCATTCGAAGTGAGTGGTTTGCTTCTTGAGTTGGTATAGGGGAAGAGCCTTCTCAGTTCTCACCCAGCCAACTGATGAAGCGGCTAATGGATGCCAAGCAGCCAGTGAACTTCTAGACGTCTCGTAGTCGGGTGGGTTTCTCCATCCTCTAAATGGCCTTGATCTTCACAGGGTTGCACTCAATCCCGCGTTCTGAGACCAGGAAGCCAAGGAGTTGGCTGGCTGGTACCCCAAAGACGCACTTCTCTGGGTTGAGCTTGATTTGGAAACGACACAAATTATCAAAAGTTTCCTTGAGATCTTCCAAGAGGGTACCGCACTTCTCCGTCTTCACCACAATATCGTCTATATAGACGTGGGCATTTCTGCCGAGTTGCTTGAGGAGGCACTTCTGCATGCAACGCTGAAAAGTGGCACCGACATTTATCAAGCCAAATGTCATGGTCAGGTAGCAGAAGGCTCTGAATGGAGTGATGAAGGCGGTCTTCAGGTGGTCGGCCGGGTTCAATTTGATCTGGTGGTACCCTGAGTAGGCATCCAGAAAACTCAGCAACTCGCATCCAGCTATGGAGTCTATCACTTGGTCAATCCGAGGCAAGGCAAACGGATCCTTGGGGCAGGCTTTGTTGAGGCTGGTATATTCAATACACATGTGCCATTTGTTGTTCTTTTTCCGTACAAGGACCGGGTTGGCAAGCCACTCTAGAAAAAACACTTCCATAATGAAGCCGACTGCCAGAAGATGGGCTATCTCTTCACCAACAATTCTTCTCTTTTCTTCCGACAGTTGGCGGAGGGATTGTTTGACTGGTTTTGCGTCTGATCTGACATGTAGCTTGTGCTCGGCCAAATCCGTCGGAACACCCGGCATGTCTTTGGGAGACCATGCGAAGATGTCCCGATTCTCATGGAGGAAATCAACGAGCTCACTTTCCTATTTGCTGTCAAGGTTGGCCCCTATGACAGCGTGCCTCTCCGGGTGCTCGGGGTCCAAGGGGATCTTCTTTGTTTCTTTGATCGGCTGGAAGGTGCCCTGGGTCTCTGACTGTTTGGGATCTGGCGATAGGTCCGCCTGCTTGCTGGCCATGGCCACCACTCGGTCCAGGAGCTTCTTCTCAGCAGCAAACACGAGGGACTCGGCCAGCCGGCTGCTAGCTCCAGCATATGCGGCCGACTTCTCGTAGTCTCCGGCTATTGTGATAATGCCCTTGGTTCCCGGCATCTTCATATTGAGGTAGGCATAGTGTAGCACTATTGGGGAATGCAGAAATTTCAAAAAAATTCCTACGCACACACAAGATCATGGTGATGCATAGCAACGAGAGGAAGAGTCGTCCACGTACCCTCGTAGACCGTAAGCGGAAGCGTTATGACAACGCATTTGATGTAGTCGTACGTCTTCACGATCGACCGATCCTTACTACCGAACGTACGGCACCTCCGCGATCTGCACATGTTCAGCTCGGTGACGTCCCGCAAACTCACGATCCAGTAGAGATTCAAGGGAGAGTTTCATCAGCACGACGGCGTGATGACGGTGATGATGATGCTACCGGAACAGGGCTGATCACCTAAGCACCGCTATGATATAACCGAGGTGGATTATGGTGGAGGGGGCACCGCACACGGCTAAAAGATCAACTGATCAACTTGTGTGTCCATGGGGTGCCCGCCTCCCCCGTATATAAATGAGTGGAGGGGGGAGGGCTGGCCCTCTCTATGGCATGCCCTGGGGTAGTCCTACTCCCTCCAGGAGTAGGATTCCCCCCTTTCCTAGTAGAAGTAGGAGCCCTTCCAAGTAGGAGTAGGAGAGGAAGGAAGGAGGAGAGAGGAAGGAAGGAAAGGGGGGCCGGCCCCCCTCCCAATTCGGATTGGGCTTGCGGGCACGCCTCCGTCTTTTCCCTTCCCTCTCCTCTATTTCACTAAGGCCCCATAAGACCCATATACTCCCCGGGGGGTTCCGGTACTCCGGAAAAATGCCCGAACCACTCGGAACCATTCTGATGTCCAAATATAGGCTTCCAATATATCGATCCTTACATCTCGACCGTGTTGAGACTCCTCATCATGTCTGTGATTAAATCCAGGACTCCGAACTACCTTCGGTACATCAAAACACATAAACTCGTAATATCGATCGTCACCGAAAGTTAAGCGTGCGGACCCTACGGGTTTGATAACTATGTAGACAAGACCGAGACTCATCTCCGGTCAATAACCAATAGCGGAACCTGGATGCTCATATTGGGTCCTACATATTCTACGAAGATCTTCATCGGTCAAACCACATAACGGTATACGTTGTTCCCTATGTCATTGGTATGTTACTCGCGCGAGATTCGATCTTCGGTATCTCAATACCTAGTTCAATATCGTTACCGGCAAGTCTCTTTACTCGTTCCGTAATGCTACGTCCTGTAACTAACTCATTAGTAACATTGCTTGCAAGGCTTATAGTGATGTGCATTACCGAAAGGGCCCAGAGATACCTCTCCGACAATCGGAGTGACAAATCCTAATCTTGATCCATGCCAACTCAACAAACACCATCGGAGACACCTGTAGAGCACCTTTATAATCACCTAGTTACGTTGTGCAGTTTGGTAGCACACAAAGTGTTCCTTCGGTATTCGGGAGTTGCATGATCTCATAGTCATAGGAACATGTATAGTTATGGAGAAAGCAAAACCAACAAACTAAACGATCATCGTGCTAAGCTAACGGATGGGTCAAGTCAATCACTTCATTCTCTAATGATGTGATCCCGTTAATCAAATGACAACTCATGTCTATGGTTAAGAAACATAACCATCATTGATTCAACGAGCTAGTCAAGTAGAGGCAAACTAGTGACACTCTGTTTGTCTATGTATTCACACATGTACTAAGTTTACGGTTAATACTACTCTAGCATGAATAATAAACATTTATCATGATGTAAGGAAATATAAATAACAACTTTATTATTGCCTCTAGGGCATATTTCCTTCAGTCTCCCACTTGCACTAGAGTCAATAATCTAGATTACATTGTAATGATTCTAACACCCATGGAGGCTTGGTATTGATCATGTTTTGCTCGTGAGAGAGGCTTAGTCAACGGGTCTGCAACATTCAGATCCATATGTATCTTGAAAATCTCTATGTCTCCCTCCTCGACTTGATCGCAGATGGAATTGAAGCGTCTCTTGATGTGCTTGGTTCTCTTGTGAAATCTGGATTCCTTTGCCAAGGCAATTGCACCAGTATTGTCACAAAAAAAATTCATTGTACCCGATGCACTAGGTAGGACACCTAGATCGGATATGAACTCCTTCATCCAGACTCCTTCATTTGCTGCTTCCGAAGCAGCTATGTATTCTGCTTCACACGTATATCCCGCCATGACGCTCTGCTTGGAACTGCACCAACTGACTGCTCCAGCATTTAATAAAAACACGTATCCGGTTTGTGACTTAGAGTCATCCGGATCAGTGTCAAAGCTTGCATCGGCGGTAACCATTTACGATGAGCTCTCTGTCACCTCCATATACGAGAAATATATCCTTAGTCCTTTTCAGGTATTTCAGGATGTTCTTGACCACTGTCCAGTGATCCACTCCTGGATTACTTTGGTACCTCCCTACTAAACTTATAGCAAGGCACACATCAGGTCTGGTACACATCATTGCATACGTGATAGAGCCTATGGCTGAAGCATAGGGAACACTTTTCATTTTCTCTCTATCTTCTGTACTGGTCGGGCATTGAGTTTGATTCAACTTCACACCTTGTAATACACGTAAGAACCCTTTCTTTGCCTAATCCATTTTGAACTTCTTCAAAACTTTATCAAGGTATGTGCTTTGCAAAAGTCCAATTAAGCATCTTGATCTATCTCTATAGATCTTGATGCCCAATATATGAGCAGCTTCACCGAGGTCTTTCATCGAAAAATTCTTATTCAAGTATCCTTTTATGCTATTCGGAAATTCAGTATAATTTCCGATTAACAATATTTCATCTACATATAATATCATAAATGCTACGGAGCTCCGACTTACTTTCTTGTAAATACAGGGTTGTCCAAAAGTCTGTATAAAACCATATGCTTTGATCACACTAACAAAGCGTATATTCCAACTCCGAGAGGTTTGCACCAGTCCATAAATAGATCGCTTGAGCTTGCACACTTTGTTAGCACCTTTTAGAATAACAAAACCTTCTTGTTGCATCATATACAACTCTTCTTTAAGATATCCATTAAGGGATGCAGTTTTGACATCCATTTGCCAAATTTCATAATCATAAAATGCGGCAATTGGTAACATGATTTGGACGGACATAAGCATCGCTACGGGTGAGAAGGTCTCATTGTAGTCAACTCCTTGAACTTGTCGAAAACCTTTTGCAACAAGTCGAGCTTTTTAGACAGTAACATTACTGTCAGCATCAGTCTTCTTCTTGAAGATCCATTTATTCTCTATGGCCTGCCGATCATCGGGCAAGTCAACCAAAGTCCACACTTTGTTCTCATACATGGATCCCATCTTAGATTTCATGTCTTCAAGCCATTTTGCGGAATCTGGGCTCATCATCATTTCCTCATAGTTTGTAGGTTTGTCATGGTCAAGCAACATGACTTCCTGAACAGGATTACCTTGCCACTCTGGTGCGGATCTTACTCTGGTTCACCTACGAGGTTTGGTAGTAACTTGATCAGAAGTTTCATGATCATCATCATTAGCTTCCTCACTTACTGGTGTAGGAATCACTGGTACTGATTTCAGTGATGAACTACTTTCCAATAAGGGAGAAGGTACAATTACCTCGTCAAGTTCTACTTTCCTCCCATTCACTTCTTTCGAGATAAACTCCTTCTCTAGAAAGGATCCATTCCTAGCAATGAATATCTTGCCTTCAGATCTGTGATAAAAGGTGTACTGTAAGTGCATCTAGTGCCACCCCTAGTTGGTTTTGGAGTATTGATGACAAACCTAGTTGAGGGACCAATGTGTTTGTGAGAATTGCAGTATAACACAGGTAGAAGTCCCTCATTGATTCGTTTTTCCAGCCAGAGATGACCCCTAAAAATGTGTGAAGACATTGAAGTCAAAGGTGGTATATGAAGATATTCACATTGAAGACTATGACAAGAGAAGACACCACATGAAGCCTATGGAGATCGAAGACTTAGATCTTTCGTAGTTCTTTTTCTTTTGTGTTGAGTCATAGGAACCACCGTACTGTTAAGTGGGGTCCAAGAGAACCAGTCAGAATGACTGAAGTGATGCCTAACCAAAAACACCTATGTCTTCGAGTGAAGACTATGAGAGCGAATCTTGTCCAGACTCGGACAAGTCAGCTTTGCTTGTAGCCCAAGTAAAGTTGCCGTGTGAGTTCGAAATCTGACCGTTGGAACATGTGTCAGTTCCTTAGTGACCCAGGGTCATTTCGGACAAATCAGGTCGGGTTGCCAAGTGGCTATAAATAGCCCACCCCCACAACCATAAACGGTTGGCTGCTCAGATTGAGAGTACGGCTTTTGTCGTTTGAGAGCAACCCACCTCGAAGCCTTTGAGAGAGAATTCCTTGCGAGGATAAAGCCCTAACTACCTAGAGCCAGAGAGAATTGGGCATCACTTAAGTCTTCTTGTCTGTGTGATCTGAAGACTTATTACACTTGAGGAATGTGCATCCTCCAGCCGGTTAGGCATCGCGTTCTGAGCATCCAAGAGACATTGTGGATTGCCAGTGAACGAAGTCTGTGAAGGTTTGGGAGTCCACCTTGAAAACTTACCAGAGTGATTGGGCGAGGTCTGTGTGACCTTAGCTCAAGGGGAATACGGTGAGGACTGGGTGTCCTGAGCTGCGTGTTCAGGACTGGGTGTCCGGGACTGTGTGTCCTAAGGTTTGAATACCTAGCCGCCCCAACCAGACGTACAGTTGTCACAGCAACTGGAACTGGTCCAACAAATCATTGTCTTCAACGAGTTACTGGTTTCATCTTCCCTTCCCTTTACTTACTGTTGCTCCTTGTGAAGTCATTGTATGTTCGCACTATCTTTTGTCTTCACTGAGTGACTGCATGCTCTGTATGGCTTCATAATATCTTCCTACCTGATCCTTACTACATTGCTGCTATTAAGTCATTGTGCTTTCACTTCATTGAATGCTTGACTATGGCTTGTCTAGTGTAGTCTACCTTCCGCTGCATGGTAATAGGTTTATTTCTATCATTTGCCTTCATAACTTCCACGTTTTGAAGACTTTCATAAAAATCGCCTATTCACCCCCCCCTCTAGTCGATATAACGCACTTTCAATTGGTATCAGAGCAAGGTGCTCCCTTGTTCTGTGTGATTCGGTTTAACCACCTGGAGTTTTAGCTATGTCAATTGCAGGGATAATTAAAGTCTCCGTTGCGTGCCCCGTCTTCGATGGAACTGAATATCCCTACTGGAAGAATAAGATGCGCATGCATCTTGAAGCCATTGACGTCGACCTATGGTATGTCGTCGAGAACGGCGTTCCCAAGGCTGGAGAAGGTGTCACTGCTGCTGATGTCAAGAAATTCGTTCAACTGGACTCTACTGCCAAAAATATCATTTGTGGTCATCTGTCCAAAGGACAGTATGGCCGTGTGAGTGCTTTGAAGACATCTAAGCTAGTCTGGGACTGGTTCTCCAAGGTCAATGAAGGCATCTCAACACAGAGAGATCAGAGAATCAGTGTCCTTCGCAACCTCTTCAACCGCTTCAAGCGAAATGACAATGAGAATGTCCAGCACACATTTGAACGACTCACTGACATCACAAATGAGCTTCAAGCCCTCGGTGCTACTGAGATCACCAAACATGAAGTCGTCAAGACACTACTGAGATCACTTGATAGTTTGTTTGACATCCTAGCCCTGATGATTCAAGAATGTCCTGATTTCAAGACACTCGATCCATCTGACATACTTGAGAGGCTCAATACACATGAGTTTCAGCTTTCTGAGAAAAGAGATATCTACGGTCCAAACTATGGGCGAACTCGTGCCTTGAAGGCAAAAGCTGTTTCCTCATCTGAAGAAGAATCTGACAGCAGTTCTGATGATCCTGAAGACATTGGAAGGGAACTTGCTATCCTTGTGAAGAAGTTCCAAAAATTCACCAAGAAGAAAGGCTTCAGAAAGTCTTCCCGATCAAGCTCAAGGAATGATGAAGCTTCTGCTCACAACTACAAGAAGAAAACATGTCACAAGTGCAAGAAACCTGGCCACTTCATCTCTGAGTGTCCACAGTGGGACAATGAGAACAAAAAGAAGAAGAAGAGCAAGGAATATGACTCTGACGACAAGAAGAAGAAGAAATACTCAAAGTCTTCGTCCAAGTCTTCCTCAAAGTCTTCATCACACAAGAAGAGCTCATCTGGCAAGGCACGTGCGTTTGTTGGCAAGGAAATGGATTCAGAGGAGGAGTCCGCTTCTGAGGAGGTGGAAGTGGAGTCTGAGGAGGAGTCCGATTCAGGCATCGCAAGTCTGGCTACAGCATACGTTGCCAAGTCCATCTTCAATACTGAAGACAATGACCTCGTCATCGACACCGATGCAACTGACAAGGACTACTCCGCTTCTACCTACTGCTTCATGGCACGTGGTGACAAGGTAAACACACGCACTACTCACTATCAAACATCTAGTGACGATGACTCTGATTGTGATTCAAAACCCAGCTACAAAACACTTGCTAAAATTGCAACTGAACAGCAGAAAGCTATGGAACATATTCAAAAACTGTTAGACAGAAGCGATGATCTGTTAGGTGTTGAAATGACTCGATCTGAATCCTTAATTGAAGACATAAAAAATCTTCACGTTATGTATCAGGAACTTGAAAGTCGTCATGAAACTCTCTCAACAACTCATGAAACGCTTTCCTATGATTATCTTCAAAGGAAGCAAGATCTTGAGAAATTGAGAGCAGATCATGAAGATCTTCAAAAGGAAAACGAGTCACTTCACTCCAAACAGATCAGTCCCGCTCAGGAAGGATTTGAACCACCATGTCTTAAATGCATTGAGCGTGATAATGCTACTTCTGTTGCTGAATGTTCTACTGCTACTACTGTTGCAATATCTTCAACTGTTGATGTGGTAACTAACCCCTCTACTGAGGATACCACTTCTATTGCTGATGAGAATGCTAGGTTGAAGACATTGCTTGAAACAGGGATGTACAAAAGTCTAAAAGGGCATCAGACACTATGTGATGTCCTCAAAAAGCAGATTCTGAACCGAAAACCGAGGATAGAGGGTGTTGGGTTCGTAAGAAAAATGAATTTTGATGGCTCTTACTGGAAACCTGAGCAGTACCCCAAAACCATGTGGGTTGCTGCAAAGGAACCTTCAGCAGACCCATCCAATCTATCTGGCTTCACCTGTGCTAACCCCATTATCATTGATGAATCCTTTGATGCAAACTATATACTGTTTAAGAATCAGAATGGTGAAGTGTTTGCCAGGTACATTGGTACTAACTGCAGGAATGGACTGCCTATGAAGAAGATCTGGGTTCCGAAAAGGTGTTTGGAGAATCTTCCTGTGAATGTCATCATGACACCTCACGTGAAGAAGACAAACCTCAGACCAAAGGCTTCATACGGTCCAAAGGCTTCATACAGACAGAGGACTCACCTGAGTCGCACTAACGCAAATGTTTTGCAGGTAAACCATGGTCAGGCATATAAATATGAGAGCGGTTCATCAAACCTCCATGTTCATAAGACCAAGAACTATTCTGCTTATTCTTATGAGTACTATTGTCCTCCTGCAAGACTGTTTGCTAGGGCTCCAAAGCCAAAATTCTCAGATGCTGCACTTAGACTTATTGCTTCTCAGCCACCCTTGAAGATGTGGGTGGCTAAGAAAGCTTAACTCTCTTTTGCAGGGAAAGGTCTCCAGCAGAAAACCAAAATCGTCTGGCCCCATTGCTGGGCACCTTAAACATCTTGTAGGGCGCAAGATCAAATGCCCGAATGGTCTTACTATGTACTTTGTTCCTGAATCGCTTGCTACTCTCCCTATTAGTCCTAATCTGGATCTAAGCTTTCATAACCCATTGGTTCGTCAAATGTTTTTGCTTCACAATGCTCTTGGTGAAGCCTATCCCCCTAACTGCACTATAGGGTACGACACCAACGTCTTCAGAATGGATTATTGATAGTGGGTGTACAAATCACATGACTGCCAAAAGAAGTCTTCTTATGGACTCAACCTTACATCCATCCGACAAGAGCCACATCACATTTGCTGACACTGGTAAAAGTAAGGTATTGGGTCTAGGTAGAGTTAGAATCTCAAGGGATCAACACATGGACAAAGTCATGCTTGTTGAATCCCTTGGCTTCAACTTAAGGTCTGTCTCAATGCTTTGCGATTTGAACATGATCGTAATATTTGGAAAATATCGTTGCCTTGTACTAATGGAATCTGACAAGTCTCTAGTGTTTGAAGGGTATCGAAAAGATGATATGTACGTAGTAGATTTCTCAGCAGTACCACAACTTGCCATATGTCTTCTAGCAAAAGCTTCAGAATGCTGGCTCTGGCATCAGAGGCTTGGGCATGCTGGCATGAGGAACCTTCACACCCTTGCGAAGAAGAAGCATGTCATAGGCATCAAGGGCGTCAAGTTCAAGAAAGACCACTTATGCGGTGCCTGTGAAGCAGGGAAGATGACAAGGGCCAAACATCCTTCGAAGACAATCGTGACCACTACTCGACCCTTCGAACTGCTTCACATGGATCTTTTCGGTCCCACTCATTACTCAACTCTTACTACTACTGCATGCCTCTATGGCTTCGTTATTGTTGATGATTACTCTAGATACACTTGGGTGCACATAATCCTTTACAAGACTAAAGTGCAGGATGTCTTCAGACGCTTCGCCAATCGAGCTATGAACAATTATGGCGCCAAGATAAAGCACATCAGAAGTGACAATGGCACTGAATTCAAGAACACTGGCCTTGATACATATCTTGATACCTTGGGCATCACACATGAATTCTCAGCCCCGTACATGCCACAGCAGAATGGCGTCGTCGAACGCAAGAACAGAACACTCATTGAGATGGCCAGAACGATGCTAGATGAATACAAGACCCCAAGAAAATTCTGGCCTGAAGCCATTGATACTGCATGCCATACAATCAATCGTGTTTATCTTCACAAGCTTCTGAACAAGACATCTTATGAGCTCCTTACTGGCAAGAAGCCAAATGTCAGTTACTTCAGAGTATTTGGTGCAAGGTGTTGGATCAAGGACCCACATCACACCTCAAAGTTTGCACCAAAAGCACATGAGGGTTTTATGCTTGGATATGGAAAGGATTCGCACTCCTACAGAGTCTTCAATCTCTTTCATTACAAAGTGGTTGAAACAGTGGATGTGCAGTTCGATGAGACCAATGGTTCACAAAGAGAGCAACTGCCAAATGTGCTAGACGAAGTTCCATCCAGTGAATCAATCAAGCTAATGGGAACTGGAGAAATTATACCTTCTGAAGCTCATCCTAAAGAAGAACTTATCATCTCAACACCTGATCAACATGAAGACAATGCTCAGCCTGAAGAAATTCCTTCTAACAACGACAATGATCAGCAAGAGCAAAGTCTTCGCCCTGTACATCCTCACGTTGCCAATGAAGTGCAGATTGAAAGAATAATTGATAGCATCAATGCACCCGGTCCACTCACTCGTTCAAGGGCAACTCAGCTAGCAAATTTCTGTGGGCACTTCGCATTCGTCTCAATAACAGAACCCAAGAAAGTTGAAGAAGCCTTCATGGAACCTGAATGGATTCAAGCTATGCAAGAAGAGCTTCAACAATTTGAGCTGAATAATGTATGGGAACTAGTTAAGCGTCCTGATCCACGGAAGCACAATATAATAGGCACCAAATGGATATACCGCAACAAGAAAGATGAGCATGGTCAAATTGTCAGAAACAAAGCTCGTCTCGTTGCTCAAGGATATACTCAAGTGGAAGGCATTGACTTCAAAGAAACATTTGCTCATGTGGCTAGACTTGAAGCCATACGCATACTGCTGGCCTATGCAAATCATCACAACATACTTCTATCTCAAATGGATTGGAAGAGTGCTTTTCTCAATGGCAAGGTTGAAGAAGAAGTGTATGTTGCACAACCGCCTGGCTTTGAAGATCCAAAACATCCTGACATGGTATACAAGCTCAACAAGGCAGTGTATGGCCTCAAACAAGCCCCTCGGGCCTGGTATGACACACTCAAATACTTCCTGAAGAGCAAAGGCTTCATACCTGGTTCCCTAGACCCCACTCTATTCACGAAGACATATGATGGTGAACTGTTTGTGTGCCAAATATATGTGGATGACATTATCTTCGGCTGCACCAATCAGAAGTACAGTGAAGAGTTTGGATATATGATGCAAGACCAATATCAGATGTCCATGATGGGAGAGCTGAAGTTCTTCCTCGGTCTTCAAATACGACAACAACGCAACGGCATCTTCATATCTCAAGAGAAATATCTCAAAGATTGCCTGAAGAAGTTTGGTATGCAAGACTGCAAAGGCTTCACAACACCAATGCTAGCCAAACATCATCTAGGTCCCGACGACAATGGTAAAGAGTTCGATCAAAAGGTATACCGCTCCATGATTGGTTCTTTACTTTATCTATGTGCATGTAGGCCAGATATTATGCTTAGTGTTTGCATATGTGCTCGATTTCAAGCGGCACCAAAGGAGTTGCATCACTTAGCTGTGAAGCGAATTCTTCGATATTTGGCTCACACCCCAACTCTAGGATTATGGTATCCAAAGGGCTCAGAGTTTGATCTGGTTGGATTCTCGGATGCTGATTATGCTGGTGACAAAGTTGATCGAAAGTCTACATCAGGCACATGTCACTTTCTGGGACGATCACTTGTATGTTGGTCTTCAAAGAAGCAGAACTGTGTATCTCTCTCCACTGTTGAATCTGAATACATTGCTGCTGGATCTTGCTGCGCTCAGCTTCTGTGGATGAAGCAAACACTCAAGGACTATGGCATTCATCTGAAGCAAGTGCCACTTTACTGCGACAACGAAAGCGCCATTAAGATTGCCAACAACCCAGTTCAGCACTCGAAGACAAAGCACATTGAAATTCGTCATCACTTTCTCAGAGATCATGTTGTGAAGGAAGATATTGATATCATACACGTCAACACTGAAGAGCAATTGGCAGATATCTTCACCAAGCCCTTGGATGAGAAGAGATTTTGCAAGTTACGGTGTGAGCTAAATATCCTGGAATCCTCAAATGTCCTGTGATCAGGCACACATCCTAACCCTTATGCATATTGATGACTTAAATGTGCAACACACGAAGTAAAGTATATCTTCAATCAATGAAGACATATATTCTAAGTGTGAATACATTAATGTGGAATTTGACTTCAGAGCGCCACGATAATTGTGCGCCGTGTCTGGGTCTAATACTTCCTATACGGTGGGTAACGCCACCACCAAATGTTCTATTTTGAAGTGTTTCACTCATGGCGTTACCTTGCAATGTCTTCACATTTGGTTTGGCTTCAATCTCAACATATCTTCATGATTATCTTCACTATGTTGATTATATATATATATATATATATATATATATATATATATATATATATATATATATATACATATTAGTGTTCTGTCCTCTACAGCATTCACTTATAGCTATGTCTTCATTGTTGAATCTTTTGAACTAAGTGAATGTGATCGGACCCTAACCTCTCGATGCTTTCTATCTCAAATTCTATCTCTCCAAATCATATGCATTCTATTGAAACTGTCGAATGTCTTCTCTGCGTCCTTGTCAGCAGAAGATACAGAGACAACCATTAAGTCCATTTTCAATGCTCATTCCTCCACATGAAGTAGGAACGACCACCCGACAATCAAGGTGTGCATGGGACGTGGAACAAACCCCAAAATTCCGCATAATGGCCACGTGTTCCTCAGATGTGAATCGCCAGGGGCACCTGTGTAATAGCGCAGTGCCACCCATGTACCTATAAATACACACTTCACAGCGGTCATTATCTCTTCTTCCACTCTCGCACGAACCCTAGTGCCACCGCTAGCCCTCGACGATGCCGGCGACGAAGCGCTTCGCTGCCGCAACCTCTCCGACGCCGTCTTCACGCCGACCGCGGACATCGTCCTCTTCGCCGTCGCCGTAGGTGTCCTCCATCGCCAAGTTAGGGCATGGAAGATCGAACTGCTCGGCCTCATCTTCCACTTCGTCTAGCAGTTCTTAGTGTGGTAAATAAAACTTCCTTTTTACAGCACCGTTGATCCTATGGATTTGTCACTTTCTACCACAAGCAGTTTCTATTCACACAAGTTAGATCTCTCTCATACTGCATCTCATAACATGCCTAGTATATTCACTTATGCTTCACAAAGTAGTTAGATTCCTCACTTGTACTGATCTGTGGATTCGTACAAATCTGGAACCAACTCCTTATCTATGAGTGAATGTCTTTGCAAAATGAGGTCAATGTCTTCTAAACTGATTTATCTTCAAAATCTTCTGAGAATGCATATGACCTCTTCCCCTTCCCTTGCACCTTAATGCTATCACAGGTACATGTCCGTGGGAGAATCCTTTGGTTCTCATAGTCTGCATTCATTTGCAGAATTCTTACAGCATCACATTAATTCTCCTGAAGCCAGTTCCTGTTGGTCCAGCAAGAGAAAACCTTTGAAGCCTTTGATTATATATATATATATATATATATATATATATTAGTGTTCTGTCCTCTACAGCATTCACTTATAGCTATGTCTTCATTGTTGAATCTTTTGAACTAAGTGAATGTGATCGGACCCTAACCTCTCGATGCTTTCTATCTCAAATTCTATCTCTCCAAATCATATGCATTCTATTGAAACTGTCGAATGTCTTCTCTGCGTCCTTGTCAGCAGAAGATACAGAGACAACCATTAAGTCCATTTTCAATGCTCATTCCTCCACATGAAGTAGGAACGACCACCCGACAATCAAGGTGTGCATGGGACGTGGAACAAACCCCAAAATTCCGCATAATGGCCACGTGTTCCTCAGATGTGAATCGCCAGGGGCACCTGTGTAATAGCGCAGTGCCACCCATGTACCTATAAATACACAGTTCACAGCGGTCATTATCTCTTCTTCCACTCTCGCACGAACCCTAGTGCCACCGCTAGCCCTCGACGATGCCGGCGACGAAGCGCTTCGCTGCCGCAACCTCTCCGATGCCGTCTTCACGCCGACCGCGGACATCGTCCTCTCCGCCGTCGCCGTAGGTGTCCTCCATCGCCAAGTTAGGGCATGGAAGATCGAACTGCTCGGCCTCATCTTCCACTTCGTCTAGCAGTTCTTAGTGTGGTAAGTAAAACTTCCTTTTTACAGCACCGTTGATCCTATGGATTTGTCACTTTCTACCACAAGCAGTTTCTATTCACACAAGTTAGATCTCTCTCATACTGCATCTCATAACATGCCTAGTATATTCACTTATGCTTCACAAAGTAGTTAGATTCCTCACTTGTACTGATCTGTGGATTCGTACAAATCTGGAACCAACTCCTTATCTATGAGTGAATGTCTTTGCAAAATGAGGTCAATGTCTTCTAAACTGATTTATCTTCAAAATCTTCTGAGAATGTATATGACCTCTTCCCCTTCCCTCGCACCTTAATGCTATCACAGGTACATGTCCGTGGGAGAATCCTTTGGTTCTCATAGTCTGCATTCATTTGCAGAATTCTTACAGCATCACATTAATTCTCCTGAAGCCAGTTCCTGTTGGTCCAGCAAGAGAAAACCTTTGAAGCCTTTGAATGTGTTGAAGCCTTTCAAGTTAAAGTTTATGGCTTCAGAGAAAGCAGCAAGGAAGGGTTGCAGAAAGCGTCGTTGAGAAACATCCAGAGGTCTGCTAGATGAACTCTCAGAACTGTACAAGACAGATCCTGAAGAGGATTACAATCAGCGCAAGACCCGAATCCATGGATTCGAAGATATTGGGCAGAACAATGGTTCAAATACCGATTTGTAACCAAAGAATATGCTGAGAAAAATGCCATAAAGAGACCGTGGGGAGACATCCAATACAAGAATCTTCTACCCAGGTCTAGAGATGAAGCCATTGCTCAAGGCTTCTATCCCTGCATGGTCCGTGGGCCACAGCCAGCTGATGCACACCCATCGTCACTACTATGGTGTCGTGACGACAATCTGTTCAAGCGCAACTTCCAGTTTGCCCAGAACTCAGCGAAGCAGAACAAGAAGACTTTGGGGTTAGACTTCAACCCTGGTCCCTCAGCACCAAGGGCAGATGGCACACGAGATGCAGAACCCAATGTCATTGGTCCTTTCTCCAACCTTGAAGGCCTCATCACCCGCATCTTAGTTCAAGGGACTGCAGTGAATGAGCCTACAGCTGACGCTGAATCAGAAGAAGCTCCTGCAGCACCAAAGACAAAGAAGATGAAGAAGCCTAAAGCTTCAAAGCCTGCCCCCTCACCAAAAATCTCAAGGGCGAAGCCACTGGCAACTGCACCTCCTGAAGACAGTGTGCAGTCCGAAGACTTATCTCGCATCTCCAAGCCCTAGAAAGTCAAGATGCCTCTGCCTCACACCGGACAAGAGCTAACTGCTCCTGCCATTCTGCGCAATGACGACATTGATCTGTCAAGTGATGAAGATCTAGCAGATGACGTTCTTGAACAACTCATCAAGAGCAAAGAAGAAGCAGAAATCTTCAATGATCCGCCTATCTTTGATGTGACCATCATCCACAACTTCATTGATGAGTGGTTTGACACGCCAAACATCAGCTTTGAAGATCTGCAGCTACCAATTGGCCTCAGTGTCGCCTTCCAAGGCGCCATTGCTTGAGAACTCGCTATTGCCCAGCACATTGTTGAACTAAAGCAAAAGATTGACTATGAAAAGGCTTAGTTCAAGAAGCATATGGCCAAGCTCAGCGTGCAGGAAGTGAAGAACTTCAAGAGTATGATGCACGAGCTCAAGGAAGCCTTTGTAATGAAACGTGCAGAAGCTCTCTGGCTGACAGATGTGTGCAAGCCTACAATGAGGCTGAGAAGCGCAAGGCCCTTGGGCGTCCTGGCATCGACCCCAGGATGGCCGCAAAGAAGAAGAAAAAGCCTTCTACGGCTGAACCTGACGCAACAAGGCAGGAAGCAGTTCCTATTGTCTTCACAACTAAAATGAGGTTAACAGCTTCAGAGCTCAAGAAGACAAGGACTGCTGAGGCTGAAGCTAGGAAGAGGAAACATTCTGAAGCCTCTCCAACTGCCCCCTCCAAGAAGAAGAGGAAGACCAAGAAAGATCGGGCAGCTCCCACAGAGCCCTTGATAGTTGAACCCATTTCTATGGTCTATCCTGAAGCTGAACGCCAACTGACCATCCATGAGCCTGCTTCTGCAGAGGATCAAGAAGCTGAAGACTTTCCAGCAGCTAATCCCATCGCTGCTTAACACATTGGTCAACATGACAATGTAGAAGATGGTGCAGTCCTTCCTCAGAACAGCGAACTCATCAGCATTGGTCGTCCACTAACACCAATTGCACAGGATGCTTCATGGGCAGATCGCCCACAAGAAGAAGAAGACTATGAGGCCCAACCCACTCTAACTCCACAGGCGTCGCCCGCGTTGCGCAGGCTTCGCAAAGGTCCAAGGCCTCAAGTCTCTGCCAAAGACAATCCGGCTGCATCAGCCGCGGAAGATGAAGTCCCACAAGTTGCCACTCCACTGTCCCACCAAGAAGCAGTTCTCAAGGAGAACGTGCTTGAAAATCTTGCGCCTGCCACAACCACCAATGAAGCTAATGTGGAGCCCTCCCCAATGGAAAAAGAAGACAGCGAAGCCACTGATCCTGTCACTTCTATTCCTGAGTCTGCTGCCGGTCCACAGTTCGACTATCATGTTGAGCACAGGCCTCAGGTACAGAAGCCAATCCCAAGATTGCCAAGGTTCCCAGGTCCTGCATTAGCACCTGGCTCCTTCAATATCAATGGCTTCAGGGCAGACAACACATTCTTCGATAGCTCCAGGAAACCCTACTCAAGGGAAAGGATATCATCTGATCGGTTCTGGAGCTATCCTCAGCGAAGCTATTACTCATGCATTCTTTACAACCAAGGTCGCATCTTCCCACACAAGCGCCTTGACATTGAAGCCATAGCTGGTCTGCCTTGGCTGGAAGAAGCTTTGGATTGCTTCAAGGAAGTTGGACTACTGCCGTTCGTTACTGACCAAGAGCATTGGAATGAAGAGCTGCTGCGCCAATTCTATGCCACACTTCACATCCGCGGGTACAGAAGAGATCCAAAGACTTGGGTCCTGGAGTGGATGACCGGAAATGTTCATCACGAAGCCAATGCATTTGACATCATTGAGCTCACTGGTTTGCCCACTCCTGGCGATCTCTACGAGCATGGCTGTCAGCTGCATAGTGAAGCTATTGAGAGCATCTTTAAGAGGCCAGAACCTGATATGAGTCAGATGCTCAGCATGATGAAGCCATTGCCCCAAGATGCTGCTTATCCAACAGAGTTCTTTGTTGAAGACCTTGAGTATCTGCCATGAACCATCTATCACATCATTAGGTGAACTCTCTGGCCCATCAAATGGCACTCTCCAAATGCCAAGCTTGAGGGTGCAATGAAGACTTTGGTCTTCTATATTCTTCATGGAAAATGCTTCAATGCACAGGACTTATTCATCCGCCAACTTGCTGCCTCGGGCTTTGATCTGTTTGGCTTGAAGTTCTACGCCCCATGGGTAATGCGGCTAATTAAACTTCACTCCGATATCTCAGATTATCCATCTGCTCGCAATCATAGGATTTTTCTGCCTGATGTGGATATCTCTACTGAAGCCATCTATCCTGAGCCTGCAAAGGAACCTCTAAGTCTTTAGAATGCAGATCATCAGAGTTTCTCACAGAACATTGAAGGAGTTGAAGCAGTCACTCGGGTGTATCCTTTGGCTGGCACTACACGTGCACCACACCCTGCGTCTACTGAAGCCACTGATTGTACAACTGCTCCAAGAACCAAGAAGCGCACTCGTGTTCTCAACGACCGAGAGCTTCTTGTGGCTCTTCATCAGAAACAGGATAGGCATCATGACTGGCTGAAGCATCAGATGAAAAGCCTCTTGGTGGAAGTTAATCGCATTCGCAATCTTGCCACCAAGAATGCTTTCGTTGCCCATGAAACCTGTCGTTGTACATGGAAAGGGCTAATGATGATGTGTTCTGAAGATGATCTCCAAGAGGATGGCTTCACCGAGCGATTCAAGTTTGACTCCACACCTCCTCGAAGAGCTGTGCTGCTAGGAACTCCATCCCTTGAAGACTCTGAGTTCTCTTCATCTGCTGCAACAGTGATTGCCAGAGTTATCGAGGATGAAGATGATGCTACTTCAGCACCACCTCCTTTAGCACGCGTCAACTCTGCTCCAAGCTCTTCAGTACCGCCAAACACCACCAACGACCCTGCTACTTCACCTACTCCGCCTGGGAACGAGTAGATGCTCTATGTCTTCAAACCTTTTTGGTCCTTACTAACAAAATGGGGAGAAGCATATGAGGTTGATAGTCTTCAAGCGGGTCCATATGGGCGGGTGCTTTATATTTTGCTTCGTGCTTACAACTATCATTTTGCTACATTTGGTTCTTTGAGTTGTAACACCTAAACTCGATGGTCATCTGCTACTTATCTGCCACTTTGTTTTGCGATGATAAATTCCGCATGTGCGACGATAAATTACGCACTTAGATCATTCTGCAGACGTCCATTTTCTATTATGCATATCATTATCTTCATATACTTTCACATGCATAGTGGATTGTCATCATAAGTTGAAGTGGATCTCCACAAGTACAACCTGCCATGTGCATTTGCATTCCAAAAGCAAATTACCTATATGCACATCTTCAGGGGGAGCCCTTGCAACTTATGAAGACAATTCCTTATCCTTTACAATTTCAAAGATTATATTCCCCGTTGAAAACTTCAACTAGTTTGTCATCAATCACCAAAAAGGGGGAGATTGTAAGTGCATCTAGTGCCACCCCTAGTTGGTTTTAGAGTATTGACGACAAACCTAGTTGAGGGACTAATGTGTTTGTGAGAATTGCAGGATAACACAGGTAGAAGTCCCTCATTGATTTGGTTTTCCTACCAGACATGACCCCTAAAAATGTGTGAAGACATTGAAGTCAAAGGTGGTATATGAAGATATTCACATTGAAGACTATGACAAGAGAAGACACCACATGAAGCCTATGGAGCTCGAAGACTTAGATCTTTCGTAGTCTTTTTCTTTTGTGTTGAGTCATAGGAACCACCGTACTGTTAAGTGGGTTCCAAGAGAACCAGTCAGAATGACTGAAGTGATGCCTAACCAAAAACACCTATGTCTTCGAGTGAAGACTATGAGAGCGAATCTTGTCCAGAGTCGGACAAGTCAGCTTTGCTTGTAGCCCAAGTAAAGTTGCCGTGTGAGTTTGAAATCTGACCATTGGAACACGTGTCAGTTCCTTAGTGACCCGGGGTCATTTTAGACAAATCAGGTCTGGTTGCCAAGTGGCTATAAATAGCCCACCCCCCACAACCATAAACGGTTGGCTGCTCAGATTGATAGTACGACTTTTGTCGTTTGAGAGCAACCCACCTCGAAGCCTTTGAGAGAGAATTCTTTACGAGGATAAAGCCCTAACCACCCAGAGCTAGAGAGAATTGGGCATCACTTAAGTCTTCTTGTCTGTGTGATCTGAAGACTTATTACACTTGAGGACTGTGCATCCTCCAGCCGGTTAGGCGTCGCGTTCTGAGCATCCAAGAGACATTGTGGATTGCCGGTGAACGAAGTCTGTGAAGGTTTGGGAGTCTACCTTGAAGACTTACCAGAGTGATTGGGCGAGGTCTGTGTGACCTTAGCTCAAGGCGAATACGGTGAGGACTGGGTGTCCTGAGCTGCGTGTTCAGGACTGGGTGTCCGGGACTGTGCGTCCTAAGGTTTGAATACCTAGCCACCCCAACCAGACGTATAGTTGTCACAGCAACTGGAACTGGTCCAACAAATCATTGTCTTCAACGAGTTACTGGTTTCATCTTCCCTTCCCTTTACTTACTGTTGCTCCTTGTGAAGTCATTGTATGTTCGCACTATCTTTTGTCTTCACTGAGTGACTGCATGCTCTGTATGGCTTCATAATATCTTCCTACCTGATCCTTACAACATTGCTGCTATTAAGTCATTGTGCTTTCACTTCATTGAATACTTGACTATGGCTTGTCTAGTGTAGTCTACCTTCCGCTGCATGGTAATAGGTTTATTTCTATCGTTTGTCTTCATAACTTCCACGTTTTGAAGACTTTCATAAAAATCGCCTATTCACCCCCCCCCCCTCTAGTCGATATAACGCACTTTCATGTACCCAACAGTTTCCTTTGGGTATCCTATGAAGACACATTTCTCCGATTTGGGTTCGAGCTTATCAGGTTGAAGCTTTTTCACATAAGCATCGCAGCCCCAAACTTTAAGAAACGACAACTTCGGCTTCTTGCCAAACCACAGTTCATAAGGTGTCGTCTCAACGGATTAGATTGTGCCCTATTTAACATGAATGCAGCTGTCTCTAAAGCATAACCCCAAAACGATAGCGGTAAATCAGTGAGAGAAATCGTAGATCGCACCATATCTAGTAAAGTACGATTATGACGTTCGGACATACCATTACGCTGTGGTATTCCAGGTGGCGTCAGTTGCGAAAGTATTCCGCATTGTTTCAAATGAATTCCAAACCCATAACTCAAATATTCGCCTCCACGATCAGATCGTAGAAACTTGATTTTCTTGTTTCGATGATTTTCCACTTAACTCTAAAATTCTTTGAACTTTTCAAATGTCTCAGACTTATGTTTCATTAAGTAGATATACCCATATCTGCTCAAACCATCTATGAAGGTGAGAAAATAACGATACCCGTCGTGAGCCTCAATATTCATCAGACCACATACATCAGTATGTATGATTTCCAACAAATCTGTTGCTCGCTCCATTGTTCCGGATAATGGCATTTTAGTCATCTTGCCCATGAGGCATGGTTCACAAGTACCAAGTGATTCATATTCAAGTGATTGCAGAAGTCCATCAGAATGGAGTTTCTTCATGCGCTTCACACCAATATGACCTAAACAATAGTCCCACAAATAAGTTGCACTATCATTATCAACTCTGCATCTTTTGGCTTCAATACTATGAACATGTGTATCACTACTATCAAGATTTAGTAAAAATAGACCACTCATTAGGGGTGCATGACCATAAAAGATATTACTCATATAAATAGAACAACCATTATTCTCTGATTTAAATGAATAACCGTCTCACATCAAACAAGATCCCGATATAATGTTCATGCTCAACGCTGGCACCAAATAACAATTATTTAGGTCCAATAGTTATCCCGAAGGTAGATGTAGAGGTAACGTGCCGACGGCTATCACATCGACTTTGGAACCATTTCCCACATGCATCGTTACCTCGTCCTTAGCCAATCTTCGCTTAATCCGTAGCCCCTGTTTCGAGTTGCAAATGTTAGCAACTGAACCATTATCAAATACCCAGACACTACTTTATATTAAATATACCTTTCACTTTGCCATCCTTCTTCTCCACCAAATACTTGGGGTAGTTCCGCTTCAAGTCACCAGTTCCTTTGCAGTAGAAGCACTCAGTCTCAGGCTTAGGTCCAGACTTGGGTTTCTTCACTTGAGCAGCAACTGGCTTGCTGTTCTACTTGAAGTTCCCCTTCTTCCCTTTACCATTTTACTTGAAACTGGTGGTCTTGTTGACCATCAACACTTGATGCTCTTTATTGATTTCTACCTCCACAGCCTTTAGCATTGCGAAGAGCTCGGGAATCGCCTTATCCATCCCTTGCATATTATAGTTCATCATGAAGCTCTTGTAGCTTGGTGGCAGTGATTGAAGAACTCTGTCAATGACACTATCATCAAGAAGATTAATTCCCATTTGAGTCAAGTGGTTGTGGTACCCAGACATTCTGAGTATATGTTCACTGACAGAACTATTCTCCTCCATCTTACAGCTGTAGAACTTATTGGAGACTTCATATCTCTTAATCCGAGCACTTGCTTGAAATATTAACTTCAACTCCTGGAACATCTCATATGCTCCATGACGTTCAAAACGTCGTTGAAGTCCCGGTTCTAAGCCGTAAAGCATGGCACACTCAACTATCGAGTAGTCATCAGCTTTGCTCTGCTAGGTGTTCATAACATCTGGCGTTGCTCCTGCAGCGGGTTTTTCACCTAGCGGTGCTTCCAGGACGTAATTCTTCTGTGCAGCAATGAGGATAATCGTAATGTTACGGACCGAGTCTGTGTAGTTTCTACCATCATCTTTCAACTTAGCTTTCTCTAGGAACGAATTATAATTCAACGGAACAACAGCACGGGCCATCTATGTACAACAACATAGACATGCAAAATACTATCAGGTACTAAGTTCATGATAAATTAAAGTTCAATTAATCAAATTACTTAAGAACTCCCACTTAGATAGACATCTCTCTAATCATCTAAGTGATCACGTGATCCATATCAACTAAACCATGTCCGATCATCACGTGGGATGGAGTATTTTTCAATGGTGAACATCACTATGTTGATCATATGTACTATATGACTCACGCTCAACCTTTCGGTCTCAGTGTTCCGAGGCCATATCTACATATGCTAGGCTTGTCAAGTTTAACCCTAGTATTCTGCGTGTGCAAAACTAGCTTCCACCCATTGTATATGAATGTAGAGCTTATCACACCCGATCATCACATGGTGTATCGGCACTACGAACTGTAGCAACGGTGCATACTGTCGGTGGGAACGACACCTATGGGATCATAAGAATCCCTACTACGGTTGCGGGGCGCGGGGTCATGAGAAGAGCGGATCAAACAGATAGCACATGGTCCGTTTATCCAGGTTCGGGCCGTGAGGATGCGTAAAACCCTACTCCTCCTTTGGTGGATTGTATATCTGTGTTCTTGAGCTAGCTATGGGGCGTGAGGAGCTCCAAAAAGCCGAATACCCCTCCTGGTCGCCTCGGGCCTCCTTTTATAGGAAAGGGGTTGCCATAGTGGCACACAGGAGGTGGAAAGGGTACAGTGATGTGAGGTTATCCCTCTCATTACATGACAAGGCGCATTTAATGCGTCTTGCCCAGGTGTCCTTGCTTTATCGGGGACGGGGGAGAGCCCTATCTCGTCCATCGCCGCTCCCTCTCGTATCGACACGTGCCCTGGCCAGCGGCGCCCGTGGTGCCATGTAGGCAGGTAGGCAGCTGAGGTGGCGCAGTGGTGGGTCTCCACAAAGATCCGCATGCCGCCACGCAGGTGCCTGCCGTGCTAGTTGGGTCGGCAGCTGCATGCGGACGGCGGTGGAGGTTTGACTGACGTGGGCCTGATGGTGGCCCTATGGGTGTTCTTGGCAAGGGCCTTGCCTGGGCCCCGGCAAGGGGCTTGCCGTGGCGCCTGCTGTCATCCCCGGCAAGGCTCTTGCCGGGGACCTTATGGTCCTCCTTGGCTGGGATCCTGCCAAGGATCATCATCTTCTAAAGGGTGTATCCGATCTTGAATCTCTTCACCAAGATCTACATGCCACCACGGGGATGTGTCCCGAATCCTTGCCCCATGCGGGCAGTGGACTCAAGGGTGATTCACTCCGTAGGTGTGGGGCGAGCTGCCACGGCAAGGGTCTTGCCGGGTTTGCTAAAACCGCCTCCCGGGAAGGATCTTGCCGGGGGGAGTTCGCTCTGTCTCCTTTGCTCTTTGTGGTCTTGGTCTTGGCGTCGTTCTTCTTCTCCTGAGCTTTCGCCTTACCTTGGCTCACCTCCCTTGCCTTGCTCAGTGTGGTGGTGCATGTGGCTCAGCCTGCCCGTGCACAGTTATATGGGTACAAAAAGTGTACTCCTCTTTTTGTACACCGACATGAGCCCCCGGGCCTGGGCCACACGTAAGCGCAATCGCGTCATTGGGATAGGCCCAAAAAGGGTGGGCGGGCAGGCGAGGTGGTTTTTACCGCGGTAAGTCTCTTCGCGTGCTGCGCTTCCCATGCTTCCCACGCGTGGCGCGGCGTGGGGAGGCGTGTGTGACGTGGGCGGCATGCGTGGGGCTGCTTCCCACGGGCATGCGTCACATCACAGTTAATGTGAAAGGAGGCGGCCCGCGTTTTTCCCCCATAAGAAGGAATAACCGTGGGCGCGCTGCTCTCTTTCTCCTCTTCCCTCATGCCTTTTCCAATCTCGGAGCCGTTGTTCCCTCTCTTCCTTCCTGCCTAAGCTTTCGCTGTCGCCCGCCGTCGCTGCTTTGCCACCCCCTTTCCTCAACCCTCTAGACTTCTCGGCCGCCATGGCGCCCAAATTCGCCAAGGGTAAGGGGGTAGCTAAGGGCTCTGGGACCATGGAGCCACCGGAGAGCGTGCTGTTGGGGGACAAGATGAAGTCCGCCTTCTTCTTCCCCTCGACGGTTGATGTTCATGAGCTCCGGGCCTCCTTCAAGCCCCTATGGGGAGTGAAGATGGGGGGAGAGGATTCGGGACACCCGGCGACGCGCATTATTCCTGCCGCTTGCGCTGATCCTACCTCAAATCGGTACCCCTTCTTCGTTGATTACTTTTCTTGCGGGTTATGCCCCCCTTTCTCTGATTTCTTCTGCGACATCATGCACACCTTTGGTTTTCGCCTCTTGGATTTTACTCCGAATGCGGTGGCGTGTATGTCTTTCTTTGCGCATCTTTGCGAGGGCTTTGCCGAAGTGCAGCCCAACACGGTGCTCTTCCGCCATTATTTGTATCCTCGAATCCAAACGGGAGGTGCCGTCTCTGGTTGCGTCACCTGGATCCCAAGATCCAAGGATGCGTACCCGGACGGTGCCGTGAAGGAGAGGTGGGAAGAATGGCGTGACTGGTGGTGCTGGATTGAAGACGAAAACCCGCCGGAATTTTGCAAGGTCCGCCGTGTGCCGCCGGTCCGCGGCAGTGATTGGGGTGATGTCAACGCCACCGACGGGAGGCTTACTGTCACCACCACCAGGATTCTTCGGCTGACCCGGGCTGGGCTCACCCTTGAGATGATCGGGGCAGACTTTATTCACCGCCGGATCGCCCTGTTGCACAATAAGGGGAGGCCAGCCTGGCTTTTCATGAATCCGGCTGACATTATGCGGCTCCGCCCTGGCCTTGACCACAACTTTACGGTGATGGCACATGCCCACTTCTGCCAGCGGCTCTTTCAGCTAGATGTGGAGGGAGGCACAGCTTGCCATGGAGGCTGGCAGTGCTGGGGGCGTGGAGGACAAGGCCGCAACGGCCGCGGAGGAGGAGCAGTTCACCCTGTGGGCGGCGGCCACCGAGGAGGCTAGCAGCGCCGACACCGGAGCTCTGCTTGTCGAGGACGCGGCCGACGAGTCATCGTCGGAGGAGGGCGTGGCGGCGGGCTCGATGCCAGCCAGGGGAAGAGGGCGAGTCCTGCGCCGGTCTGGCTCCGGCGAGCCGGTCTGGCCCGGCAGGGCTACGCGGCCTCAATTGACCCTGGAGGGGTCCGGGGGCCACAGGAGGGCCACGACAGCGAAGAGGCTGATGAAGGCCGCTGAGAAGAAGAAGGCGACAGCCCCTTCCTCATCCGGGCGCGCACAAACCCCGCCACCTCCTTCGCCTCCTCCGGCAGGCGTCGACTCGGATGATGATGTGGAGCTCCCTTTTGATCTCGGGCCTCTCAGCCCGGAGAGGAAAAGGAAACTGGTGGAGGAGGAGGAGACGGATGACGAGTAAGTTCTCCGTTCCTTACTGTCATTTCCATTTCCTCGAAATGGGTCGCTTGTCTTGATCCATTTTTGCTTCCGTAGGGAGGCAGAGACGTTGGCCCAGAGGGTGAAGAGGGTGAGGACCTCGGTGAGCAGCCAGCCCCCGGCTGGGGCTTCAAAGACACCACTGGTGGTGCTGAGCAGCCCGCACAGCAGCCCCCGGCGCAGCCCCTAGCGTAAGTTCGTCACCCTCTTTTACTCGACATGTGGTAGGCGCTCGATGCTATGATGCTGACCTTGCCGAGTTTGCAGGAGGGGAGCAGCAGCAGGAGGAGCCATAGAGGGCTACTCCTAACACACCACCCCCATCGACTACGCCGCCGCGGGGGGCGTCCCCGGCAAGGGCATCAGGCATGGAGCCCACACCCATGGAGGAAGAGGGGAACTTGGGCGCTGGTGGCTCTGCCACGGCGCCAAATGCTGGCGGAGAGGGGACTTCTGCTTCACAGCCTGGCACTGGTGAGTCGCCTATCCTTCGTCTCTGTTTTTCCCTTATTCTTTTCTTGGCTTCATTGCTCCCGTTGCTGCCCAGGCCCTCCTTCAACAGACATGGAGGATGTGGACACTGTCGTCGGGGATATTGCTGAGGAGGCCACGGCGGAGGCCAGCAAGATTGCCACCGAGGAGGCCGCCAAAGATGCTGACGAGGCCGCCGCCGACGAAGCCGCCAAGGGTGCCGCCGGGGACGCCGCTGCGGGGGCCGCCAAGGCGACCGGCGAGGCTTCTGCCGAGGGCGCCAGTGGTGGACCTGCCGGTGAGGCCGGCAAGGCCTCCGCCGAGGAAGAGGTGGTGGGTGACCAGCCTCCCTCCTCCTCAACCTCGGGCCCCGGCAGATATCTGAAGGTGGGCGACAATCTCTTCGTCCACCTCCTAGGGGCGTCAAGCCGGGCGCCCGCCGAAAGGGAAGTTTTTGACGGCGAGGTGCTTGCCGCCACCGGGCTCGAGGTGGTTGATGAGCCGGGCATTGGTGGCGACGGTTCTCCAGAAGAGAAGCTTTTCTGTGCCATGGGGGCCAATTTCCAGAAGCTCCAAGTGCTCTACCGTCCTCGCCTAGACAAGGTCATGTCCAGGATGGCAACGGTGGACAACGTGGAGGTGGACTTCAAGGCGCGCGTTGCCGAGACGCAGACCTGGTTCCACCAGGCTCGCAAGGAGCAGAGGGCCTTTCAGGAGAAATTGGCCGAGCGCGTTGTGGAGCTCACCATGAAGATGGCCGACATTGAGAAGGCCCAGGAAAAGGCGGCGAACTTGGCTGCCGCGGCCGAGGCCGCCCGGAACCAGCATCAAGCCACCTTGGATTCCCAGGAAGAGGACCTCTCTGCGCGTGAAGCGAAGCTTGCCACAATGCTTCGCGGCAAGGATGAGGAGCTCGAGGCCCTTGTCGTGCAGCGGACTCGCGAGCTGGAGCAGAGGCACAAAGAGGCACTTGATGTCCAAGCTTTGGCCCATGCCGGCAAGGTGAAGGAGCTGGAAGCAGAGCAGGACGAGCTGAAGGAGCAGGCCCTCAAGCTGTCCGGCGAGAAGAGCACGCTCAACCGCGCCTTGGTGGAGGCGCAAGGAGCAGTCATCAGCAGGACTGGGGAGCTCTCCGACGCGCAGAACTCCATCAGATACCTCAAGCTGAAGCTGGAGGATCTCGAGAAGATGTTGTCGGAGAGCAGGGCTCGGGAGGAGACCTTGACCAGGAGCCTCGAGGAGGAGAAGCAGCTGCGGGCGAACGAGGCCGCCTCCCACCAGGGATATGTGGTGGGTGAGAACAGGTGGATCAGCCATCTGGAGGTCGTCGCCGGCAAGGTTACCTTGCAATTGGCCACCATGGGGTTGCCAAACGTGAGGTATGCCCCCGAGCGCAGCGGGACCGTCAACGCCAAGCTGACCCAGTTCTTCGAGGGCGTCCTCGGAGCCTTGGCCTATCTTCACTCCAACAGGACGACCACGCTGGCCGAGGAGGCCCGGCGACTTTGCCGGAGGGTCGTGAACAAGGTCCTCACCAAGATGGCGTACTGGAATCCCGATCTTGACTTTGCGGTCGCGATGAAGAGCTTGCCGGATGGTGCTGACCTCACGGTGCTCAAGGAGCGCATCAAGCCCATCACCGACTGCATCGACAAAATCAAGAGGGTGGAAGGCCAGCGCCGGGATTAGGCATCCCGTTCTTCTAAGCCGCTGCGGGTTCCCGACCAAGACAAATTTTATCTTTAGTTAGAACCGCAGCTATGATGTGATGTAATATAACTTTGAAGTACTCTTAATTTTCATGCATGTTATTTCCCTGTTCAATTCCTCTTTGTATGTGTGCCCTACGTCGATCGGGAAGGCTTGCCGGTGCGGAAGCCCCTAGCGGCATTTTGGGGACGGATCCCCATGGCCAGCCGGATACGCGTGCTGCCGGACGAGCCACCTTTCCGTTTTGAACGTGGCCGCTCGAACTGTCGAGCTTGACTCGAGTCAGAATCGGGGGCGTTGCTGATCGCGGAAGGCTACTCTGCCATTCTCGACGTAGCCGCTTGAGCTGTTGAGCGGACTTGAAACAGGGCAAGGGCGTTGCCGATCGTGGTAGAGTCCCCTGGCGTGCAGGTTTCTCATACAAAGCAAATATCTCCGGGGGGGAATAACCTCAAATAAGAAGGGTAGCATAAATAAGGGTTCAGTGTAACTTAGCTTCTATTTGCGATCGCTCGAGTGTCGATCTTCTGGCCTCCTTTCTTCTTCAAGGGTCACGAAGATGAAGGAGTGCCGGGCTAACTGCTAGAGCCGATTCTCAGAACTGCACCCCCTACCTGGCGCGCTAAAGATGTCGATGGGAACGACACCTATGGGATCACAAGAATCCCTACTACGGTTGCGGGGTGTCACATCCCTAGTTCTGGCCTGTCCTATGCTTGCTTCCATCTGGGCATCATGTTTAAACTTTTGAAACCTGAACTGAGGAAGTCAGAAGCCTCAAAACCCTAAATAAAAGAAGGGCAAAAACCCTAAAATCTCATTCATTGTTCCAAAATGTTCTTCTTAGATGTTTAATATTTTTGGCAAGGGTTTTGATCCAAACCAAAAATAATGAACATTTTAAAAGGATTTATTTTGAGACTTTGAATTTAAATCAATACTATTTTGAATTTGAACTTATATCCAAATATTACTGAATATATGTTCAAATAACTAAAACATTTTTATGTGCTTTGGTATAATTCCATTGTGCTAAATAAAATGTTCAGGGGAATTTTGTCACTGTCTTTGAATTTGTTTTATTTCAAAACAGTGGCAAAAGATTAAATAAAACAAAACAGAAGGAAAAAATAAAACAGAGCAGAAAACCTACCTGGGCCACTTACCCGCAGCCTACCTGGCGCCACCAACCGGCCCAGCCGGCCCAGCCCACCTCCTCCCCCTTGTCCTCTTCCTCCTCTGCCAGGAGGACGAACAGAGGCGAGGCGTGGCGCGCGCCCGAGAGGCCTCGGCCACCTCCTGCTTCCCCCGGCCTCCCTAGCAACGCCACGACGAGGCCTCGTGTCCCCTCGCTCCTCTTCCTCCCCCGCTGCATCCCCTCTCTCCTCTGTTCCCTCTCTCTCGCCCGGACCGAACGGAGCCGCCGCCACCGACGAGCTCCCTCGCGGCCACCGCCACCCCCTCTCCTCCCCGACGCGCTCCTGAGCTCCGCAGTGCCTCCCTCGACCTCCCCGTCGGCTCACGCGACCGGAGAAGCCCCGAAGCGCCGTCCCGACGTTTTCCCCCTCCTCGGCCACCAAGGACCGCCGCTGTCGATTCGCCGCCTCCGACGCCTCCCCGAGCTCCCCGAAGCCACCGCCGCAACCCCTGTGAGCTCCTCTATGTTTCCCCTCTGACCCCCTGCTCGTTCTCGTGCCGTAGCTGCCGTCCCCGCAAGCACCGAGCTCCGGCCATCGCCATGGCCGGCGAACCTCGCGCCCCGGAGCTCTTCCGCTCGCTCCAGTAGCTCCCGCGTGCTCTCCAGGTTCCCAGGGTCCCGACGCGCTCCTCTGCTCTCCGGCTAATGCGCTGCAGCCACCGCGTCGTGCTGGCCCGAGCTCCGGCCGCCGCCTCGCTCGCCGTAGTTGCTGCTACCGGCCACCCCAGCCGCGGCCATAGCCACCGCTGGATGCGCCGCGTCGCGGACATTCCAATGAGCCAAACCGCGCGCCAAACCATCGCCCCTAGCTCGAATCCGAGCCGCGCCGCCGTGCGGAATGGTCGCCGCCGGCGATACTCCGGCGACTGCCGATGTGGCACGCTTAATTAGCGCTAATGACGCCCTAACCAACCCCCTAGGCCACTGACTGTGGGCCCCACCCCTGGTCAAACCTCAGTTAGCGCTGGGTTTGACCGGGATTAGCTCCTGTGTCACTGACGTGTGGGCCCCACACGTCAGGTTTGACCCGAGCCAGCCCAGTTGACCCTGCTGACATCACTATGACGTGGGGCTGACGCAATAAGTATTTTCTGGATTTAATATTATTCAGGAAATTCCAGAAAATGCCTAAAACTTCAATAAATCATAGAAAATTAACCGTAACTCCAAATTAAATAAATTATATATGAAAAATTATCAGAAAAATTCAAGGAATCCATCTGTACCATTTTCATGCATGTTAGAACAACTTATAGCTGCTGTATAGCACAAATCAATTAAATGGCATTTGAATAATCACATATGGAGTTTGAATTTGAATCTTGTATTCAAACCAACTTCATTTAATCTGGTTCTAGATGCATTAGCCCAAAACACATTCATTTTGCCATGTCATGATCATGCATCATATTGTGCATTGCATTGATTGTGTTCCCTTCTGTGTTGCCGGTATTTGTCCCCTCTCGATAGACGTGATACCGATGATGTGATCGTTGACACTGATGAAGACTCAATGTTATCTTCAGAAGTGCCAGGCAAGCAAAACCCCCTTGTTCATTCCGATAAAATCCCACTCTCTCGCTCCTGCTCTCTTTTACTGCATTAGGACAACAACGACATATTTGTTACTTGCTGCGGTAGCTGAACCCCTTTATCCTTTGCATGACCTGTCATTGCCACAGTAAATAGATGAAACCCACTAGCATGAGTAGGAGTTGTTTGAGCCCTGATGTGCCTACTCATTCATGCTTGTTGTCATGCCTGCTATTGCTTAGAGTTGAGTCAGGTCTGATTCATCGGGGATGAATCAGAGGCGTGTGAACATGTCCTACTGTGTGTGAGCTAAGTGTGTGAACACGATTTGGTAAAGGTAGCGGTGAGAGGCCATGTAGGAGTACATGGTGGGTTGTCTCATTGCAGCCGTCCTCAGGAACTGAGTTCTGTGTTTGTGATCCATGATCAGCTACTACCACGCATTGGGCCCGAAACCAATGGACCCTCTCGGCTTCTTGATCACCCTTGTCCTCTGTCCAGGAGTTGCAAGTAGTTTCTGGTGTTTGTAGTATGCTGGAGGCCGTGGGCAGCGCTGACCGTAGGGGTGGGCTGTGATGCGGTAGGCACGTGGCACGGTGTACCGGGCGCCCGTTTGGTGTCTCGGGAACCCTGTTCACATCGTTTGGGGCTGTGAGCGAAACTCCGGCCGGATCTCCTCATGGATGGAACCCGAATAGGCGATAAACCTGGACTAGAGACTTAGGTGATTAGGTAGGTCGTGGCCGACACCCACGTTGGGCTTCCGCTTGAAGGTTGCCGAGTACATGTCGTGTAAACGACGGTAAGTGGTGAGAGCGTGTATGAAGAAGTACACCCCTGCAGGGTTATCATAATCTATTCGAATAGCCGTGTCCGCGGAAAAGGACTTCTGGGTTGCTTATATCAGTTCATAGACAAGTGAAAGTGGATACCCTAAAATACGCAAGATAAGCGTGAGTGCTATGGATGGCGTTCTCGTAGGGAGACGGGAGCGGTTCCATAGTGGTGTATTGATATGGTGAATATGTGGACTCGTGTGCGCCACCTCAAAAGAGTTACATTGCAGTCGTAGTTTAGGATAGCCACCGAGTCAAGCTGGCTTGCTGCAGTTAAACCCCACCATCCCCTTTGTTGATAATGATGCATATGTAGTTAGTTCTGATGTAAGTCTTGCTGGGTACATTTGTACTCACGTTTGCCTATTTTATGTTTTTGCAGAGAGACTTCGGTCTCACTAGTAGTTCCGCGTGGACTTCGACGTTTAGCTTGTTACCTCAGCTACGATCTTGTGCCCTCGGCAGGATCTGGTAGATAGTCAGGCTTCTCAGCCTTTTTCATTTATAGATGTCTGTACCCAGACATGATAGCTTCCGCTTGTGCTTTGACTTGTATGCTCTGAGTGTTGGGTCATGAGACCCATGTTTGTAATATCTCGCTCCTCGGAGCCTATTGATTAAATACTTGAGTCGTAGAGTCATGTTGTGATGCCATGTTGTATTTGCACATATCGAGCATATTGTGTGTATGTTATTGAAATGCTTGGTATGTGTGGGATCTGACCATCTAGTTGTTTATCTTTAGTAGCCTCTCTTACCGGGAAATGTCTCCTAGTGTTTCCACTGAGCCATGGTAGCTTGCTACTGCTCCGGAACACTTAGGCTGGCCGGCATGTGTCCTTCTTCGTTCCTGTGTCTGTCCCTTCGGGGAAATGTCACGCGATGAATACCGGAGTCCTGTTAGCCCGCTACAGCCCGGTTCACCGGAGTCCTGCTAGCCCAGTGCTACAGCCTGGATTCACTCGCTGATGACCGACACGTTCGATGCTGGGTCATGGATGCCTGTCCCTGTAAGTCTGTGCCACTTTGGGTTTACGACTAGCCATGTCAGCCCGGGCTCCTTATCATATGGATGCTAGCGACACTGTCATATACGTGTGCCAAAAGGCGCAAACGGTCCCGGGCAAAGGTAAGGCGACACCCGTGGGAATACCGTGCGTGAGGCCGCAAAGTGATATGAGGTGTTACATGCTAGATCGATGTGGCATTGAGTCGGGGTCCTGACAGCGTTGGTATCAGAGCTTGACTGCCTGTAGGATTACCAAGCCAAACTGGTCGAAGTTGAGTCTAGAAATTCTTTAGTTATATAAGGGAATTGATTGTGGGATGGAACGTAAGGCTCTTTTTACTCCTTATACCTTATGCCCTTCTGATCTGAGTCATCTTATCTTTCCTACGGGGATTAAGAACTAGGCTATCTCTTCTTTCTATCAGGATCACGTGTTACTAATCCGTAGACTTATAAGATTGTTGGATTTAAGCTTGAGTTCAGTTCTACTACTTCCGTACGTTAACTGTTGATCTCGAAACCTTGATACTGTGCTTCTGAGTGGTTATGCCACCATTTTTGTGAATGTCTCAAATCTTTTCTGAGCATTTACAGCCGTTATGCTGTCCGAGTCATCCCAGGTTTCCAAAGAGTCTGATGCATTTGCAAATCCCTTTCCTCCTGTTTCCGATGTGCCTTTGGCCAGATTAATCACACAAATCAGTGAGTTGAGGTACTTTATTGCCTTGACATATATGTTGGAGTTGTATTATGACCCTAGGTGTCTTAGGGGATCATCTAGTAATTTAGCCATGATTGTGTCCCAGTGTGATGATTCTGGCCATCATTCTCGAAAGCATCCCGTGATGCCACTTAGTAGTAGGTATTCTATTCCTGGGCTTCTTGAACCCGAGATTCACCCTACTTACTTCATGTCGATAGTGTTTGCTAGTTCCTTAGGTTATTAGTAACCTTTGCGATAGTCCTTGAAGTCCGTGGTATCTTCTTCTTCCAAATACCATGAACTACTTATGGCAGAAGTTCCTCGTTGAACTGAACGATCACAACCAGAGTGCTCTTGATGAGTTCTCCATTATATATTGTGGTTCTGCCAGTTCTACCTTTCTGCATGGGTTATCCGGAGGAATTATGTTGAACTTGGTTCGACATACTAATCTATGCATCCACAACTCAGAAAGTTATATGTTCCTTTGAGTTGTCCCTCTTTAGTTGTCTACTGACCTTCGTCTATCAATTGATAGTCAAGAGTATGCGTGCGTTCGTTTGTCGATGCCTATTACTCTTGTGGTCCGTCAAGCCATTCTGTCCTGAATGACTTGGAGAAACAAACTCCAGTACCTCATCCATATCTAGGATTGGGTCAAAGTAGTTGTATTCCGCAGATCAGATGCCAATCCAGCTTTTGGTTCTGTTCTACCTTGGAGTATTACCCCCTTTATGTCAGAATTGTCATGAGAACTGCACCAACTCTCATGAATTTTGACGTAGTGATACTTCTCACCATCATTAGTCATTCCTCGGCCCTCGTGTTGATGCAACCGGAATACCGACAAATGAATTGTGATGTGTGAAATCCATACTCCCAGCAACCTCGTTGCTTGGTAGTTAAAGGACAATAATTTCATTCTTAGCCGTGTTGGTTCTTGAATCATCATTCTAAGACTGATCGTGCTATCTAGTCCTTATTTCCGGTGCACCCTTCGATCAATGAGTTAGGATTGTGCCAATCCCTCACTCTGTTGATCATATCGTCTTGCCCTGAAAAGCAAGATTGTTCCTCGAGCCTAATAGCATATCGGTGGTTGTGATTTTCCGATTATCTTCTCGGAAGTATCACCGGGTCGTCACCCGACCGCTATGTTGAGCTCGTGATCAAGTTGGTTTATCCTGTAAACCACCCCTTCTCCAAGAATCCGTGTTGGATACCCTGAGCTAGTTGGATAAGCTAAACAACAACTTGGAGAGTTGGAAGATAAAAGCTTGTCCGACTTAGTTCATGTTAAGGGATATCTTTTGTGTGTGTGTGTGTGTTGAAGAAAGATGATATCTTCATCAATTGGTCCTTGTGAACAATTGTTGGATCTATTGTCTTACCCAAACCTTTGATTGAGTATGGGCTATCATCAATCAGACCAGAACCAACGATATTCGTAATGTTGTCTTACTCGTGGTTGATCCCTCGAGCATACACCATTATATCTTTTGGGTCTGACCAATGCTATCACTTGTTCACTTAACTATGGAATTCCTTTTAAAGGAAACCCGGATGAATTGTTGTTGAGCCCATTGACAACATCCTTATTCCCTCCATGATTTGTTGAACATTAAGCTAGTGTTGGAAACTTTGAAAGCATTTTCTTCATGCTAGTTCATGAAGTATATGTTGGATGAAAGAAGTGACTTTCCTTTGATTCACGTGCATTTGATGTAAGTTGCCGCCGTGAATCAAGAAAGTTTGTTTTTGCTCCTCTGGAATCATCCCAAGTTGGTCATGGCATGTGTGCGAAGTATTCTATGGTTTGGTAGGTTGGCCGCCTCCATTCTATATGTGTTCCTAGCACACCAAGCCACTGATTGACTTGTTCTAGGTAAAGAAGTCTAATTTAAGTGCACAAGACTTCGATATCCTCGATGATGGTTTCCCCCTGAACTCGGTAGTGTTTTATTATAAGACTACCATGTGGTCATGCTTGTCTGGGATAACATGTTCACATGTGTGTAGCAGAACCAGCTCATGTTTTGGAGCTTGCTGTCATAGTTCATTTCCTGAGAATCTCGCAACGTCATCTCGTCGAATTGTGTTGCAAACTTTTTTTTTCTTCCTAGACTCGATGAGTCTGGAATATCCTGACACCAACCAGATCTGAATCTCAGGCAGATATGATGGTTGGAACATTTCCCAAGAACTATAATATTGGTCCCTCGATAACCGGTAAAGTGGATGTCGTGGCCAACACACCCAGCCGGAAGACCTATTATTGTAGTATCTTGATTGAAGGAAGTTGGCCACCTCCCCATAAGGATTTCGTAGGATTTACTCCCTAGTTGTTCCTTATGGATTTTTGTGTTCCCGAAGTCCGACCTTTTACTTGATGTTCTAGATACCAAACCATTTCTATGAGTGGGTTACACTAGCACATCAAGGAGAACATTAGAAGCGGAGTGCTAAATGTCTCTCGGTCGATCATCCAGATTTTATTTCCTTGGCCCCGCCAAGGGTGAAATCTGAGAAGGTGTTATCTTCCTTTGCATCTGCATCATCCATCATCATTCATCATGGTAGCAAGTTGTGTTGCCAGGATCCTTGACACGGATGTTGGTAAAACCTTGATGATTGTGGAAATGCTCAAGTTCTTGAGAGCACGCACAAGCGCTAGGTGTTATCTCGGCACTAACTGGGATCCTCTCAGTTTCCTCGGCAATGCTATGACCTACTCAAACAGTGAATTCACTCTCTATTGTTGGGTTCTTCCCCAGTTACCAGAATCATTCCCAGCATTTGCATTTTGTTCCCAGCTTGCACCGCCAATGTGCCATTCTACCATGGGTCTCTTCCATTTCCGGTGGTAAGCAAGTTCATCCATTACGTTGTCTTCAACAAGGTAATCCACATCATCCAAGTCCAAGTATGCCATTCTACCGACCCCGCCAATCGATTGCTTTGATTTGCCTTAGGCTGATATAGAGAGTCTCAATGATCTCTATATCAAAGGTAATTCTTTTTGCCACTTAAGATAATAATCTACGAATCACCCTTCTCCAGGATGTTTCGTCGTGGTATCATGGCAATTCAACTCCTCGCTACGTTGACAACCGATCGCCACATTCTTAAGTCTGGAATTGTTGTCTACCTAGTGAACCTCGTCACCTGCTCCACTCCATCCCTCTAGAGTGTATGCTCGTCTCTCAGCTCGAGAGATGTGCTATGTCACATTCCGGGAGTTAATCCTGAGTTGTTCGACCTTCGAGAAGACCGATCCTCCAGAGTTTCCTTTCCTCTTCTATGTCATGATTGGCTGGAGTTCTCAGAGCAAGACGACCAGACAAAGATGGTGTCAAATCAACGTTCATTTGAAGTGCACCCTGGGATCATGAAGATTATACTAGTTTGCGTTTCCCCTTCATCTTACCCTACGCTTGAATCTCGAGACGAGATTCTTGTTTAGTGGGGGTGAGTTGTCACATCCCTAGCTTCTGGCATTGCTCTAGGCTAGCTTCATGTGATGCATCATGTCTAATATTTTTGAAACTTGAATTGAGGAATTTGGAAGCCTCAAAACCCTAAATAAAGAGAGGGGCAAAAACCCTAGAAATCTCATCATTGCTCCAAAAGGCTCTTCTTAAATGTTTGATAATTTTTGGTAAGGGTTCTGGTCCCAACCAAAATATTGAACATTTTTAAGGATTTATTTTTGGGACTTTGAATTTAAATCATTAGCTATTTGAATTTGAATTATATTCATATAATTAGAATATAATTTCAAATACCCCTGAAATATTTTATGAGCTTTTGGAAAAGTCCATCTAGGCAAATAAAAATATTCAGAGGAGTTTTTGGCATTATTTGAATTTGTTTAAATTCAAACAATGGCAAAAGATATTAAATAAAAGAAACAGAACAGAAAAAAAATAAAAGGAGTAAAGCCTACCTGGCCTCACCCGTGCAGCCCACCAGCCGGCCCAGCTCCCCCACCTGGCCGGCCCAGCCCACCTCCTCCCCCCCTTGTCCTCTTCTTCCTCTGCCAGTAGGCAGAGGCGAGGCGTGGCGCGCGCCCGAAGAGCTCCGGCCACCTCCTGCTTACCTGCTCGCCGCTGGAGGCACCCGAGGGAGCCACGCACTCCCCCCCCCCTCGTTCCCCACGACCTCTCTCACTCTCCCGTAGCTCTCCCTCGCTCCTCCCTCTCCTCTGCTCTCTCTCCCTCACGCGCCCGAGCGGAGCCCATCGCCGCCGACGCCGTTCGCCGCGGCCACCACCACCCTCTCGCCTCCCCGACGCCTCCCAGAGCTCCGCAGTGCCTCCCTCTACCTCCTCAACGAGCCACGAGGCCCCAGACGTGCCGCAACACCGCCCTCGATGTCTTCTTCAACCTCGGGACCGCCGACCATCTTCGTCAAATTCGTCGGCTCCGGTGCCTCCCCGAGCTCCCCGAGGCCACCGTCGCAACCCCTGTGAGCTCCACTCCGTTTTCCCCTCCTTCATTTTGCTCCCCTCCGTGCCGTAGCGCCGTTCCCCACGAGCCCGAAAGCTCACCGCCGCCGGCCATGTCGCCGTCGTGGCTACAGACGCCGTAGCTCGTGCCTGGGTGCGTCATAGCACTCGGTTTGCTCCCAGGAGATGACCCCGACCACCAGCTGGACCTGCCATGCACCAGAACTCCGAACCCGCACTCGCCCGAACTCCGGTCGCCGCCGCGGGCCCCGTTCCGGTGAGCTCGGGCCACCTCAGCCCCTGCCGTTTGCACAGATGGATGCGGGCGACTCCCAGCTACGCGTAGAACCCCTCAGTCGCCGATTTGGTCGCCGAAGGAGCGTTTCCGACGCCCTCCGCCGTTGCTGGCGTCGCCGGCGACAAGCCGCGGGTCAACTCCGGCGGGTTTGACCCGGGGTTTGACCCCCTGACGTGTGGGCCCAGGCGCCTGGTTGATTAGGGTTAGATTAGTTAGCGTTAATTAACCTAGCTAATTAGATAGGCCACTGACATGCGGGCCCCGCCCGGCTAACTAAGTTAGTTAGGGCTAACTAACCTGGTTAGTTGACTGGGTCACTGACCAGTGGACCCCATTGGTCAGGTTTGACCTGGGGCGCCCAGTTGACCCTGCTGACGTCACGGTGACGCACTGCTGACGCAGTAAATGTTTTCTGGAATTTAAATAATTCTTAAATGATTTATTAATTCCAGAAAATGCCTAAAACTTCTAAAATTCATAGAAATTCAACCGTAACTCCAAATTAAATAATTTATATATGAAAAATTATCAGAAAAATTCAAGGAATCCATCTGTACCATTTTCATGCATGTTAGAACAACTTATAGATGCTGTTTAGCACAAATCATATAAAGGGCATTTAAATAATCACATATGGAGTTTGAATTTGAATCTTGTATTCAAACCAACTTCATTTAATCTGTTGCTAGTTGCATTGGCTCAAAACACATTCATTTTGCCATGTCATGATCATGCATCATATTGTGCATTGCATTGATTGTGTTCCCTTCTGTGTTGCCGGTATTTGTCCCCTCTCGATAGACGTGATACCGATGATGTGATCGTTGACACTGATGAAGACTCAATGTTATCTTCAGAAGTGCCAGGCAAGCAAAACCCCCTTGTTCATTCCGATACAATCCTACTCTCTCGCTCCTGCTCTCTTTTACTGCATTAGGACAACACCGATTCATCTGTTACTTGCTGCGGTAGCTGAACCCCTTTATCCTTTGCATGACCTGTCATTGCCACAGTAAATAGATGAAACCCACTAGCATGAGTAGGAGTTGTTTGAGCCCTGTTGTGCCTACTCATTCATGTTTGTTTGTCATGCCTGCTACTGCTTAGAGTTGAGTCAGGTCTGATTCATCGGGGATGAATCAGAGGCGTGTGAACATGTCCTACTGTGTGTGAGCTAAGTGTGTGAACACGATTTGGTAAAGGTAGCGGTGAGAGGCCATGTAGGAGTACATGGTGGGTTGTCTCATTGCAGCCGTCCTCAGGAACTGAGTTCTGTGTTTGTGATCCATGATTCAGCTACTACCATACATTGGGCCCTGAAATATGACCCCGCTCGACTTCTTATTCACCCTAGTCCTCTGTCCAGGAGTTGCAAGTAGTTTCTGGTGTTTGTAGCTTACTGGAGGCCGTGGACAGCGCTGACCGTAGGGGTGGGCTGTGATGCGGTAGGTACGTGGCACGGTGTACCGGATGCCCGTTTGGTATCTCGGGAACCCTGTTCACATCGTTTGGGGCTGTGAGCGAAACTCCGGCCGGATCTCCTCATGGATGGAACCCGAATAGGCGATAAACCTGGACTAGAGACTTGAGTGTTTAGGTAGGTCGTGGTCTACACCCACGTCGGCTTTCGCTTGAAGTCTGCCGAGCACATGTCGTGTGCAGACGCTAAGTGGTGGAAACATGTATGAAGAAGTACACCCCTGCAGGGTTAACATCATCTATTCGAATAGCCGTGTCCGCGGAAAAGGACTTCTGGGTTGCTTATATCAGTTCATAGACAAGTGAAAGTGGATACTCTAAAATACGCAAGATAAGCGTGAGTGCTATGGATGGCGTTCTCGTAGGGAGACGGGAGCGGATCCATAGTGGTGTATTGATATGGTGAATATGTGGACTCGTGTGCGCCACCTCAAAAGAGTTACATTGCAGTCGTAGTTCAGGATAGCCACCGAGTCAAAGCTGGCTTGCTGCAGTTAAACCCCACCATCCCCTTTGTTGATAATGATGCATATGTAGTTAGTTCTGATGTAAGTCTTGCTGGGTACATTTGTACTCACGTTTGCCTATTTTATGTTTTTGCAGAGAGACTTCAGTCTCGCTAGTAGTTCCACGTGGACTTCGACGTTTAGCTTGTTACCTCAGCTACGATCTTGTGCCCTCGGCAGGATCTGATAGATAGTCAGGCTTCTCAGCCTTTTTCATTTATAGATGTCTGTACTCAGACATGATAGCTTCCGCTTGTGCTTTGATTTGTATGCTCTGATTGTTGGGTCATGAGACCCATGTTTGTAATATCTCGCTCCTCGGAGCCTATTGAATAAATTACTTGAGTCGTAGAGTCATGTTGTGATGCCATGTTGTATTTGCACATATCGAGCATATTGTGTGTATGTTATTGAAATGCTTGGTATGTGTGGGATCTGACCATCTAGTTGTTTATCTTTAGTAGCCTCTCTTACCGGGAAATGTCTCCTAGTGTTTCCACTGAGCCATGGTAGCTTGCTACTGCTCCGGAACACTTAGGCTGGCCGGCATGTGTCCTTCTTCGTTCCTGTGTCTGTCCCTTCGGGGAAATGTCACGCGATGAATACCGGAGTCCTGTTAGCCCGCTACAGCCCGGTTCACCGGAGTCCTGCTAGCCCAGTGCTACAGCCTGGATTCACTCGCTGATGACCGACACGTTCGATGCTGGGTCATGGATGCCTGTCCCTGTAAGTCTGTGCCACTTTGGGTTTACGACTAGCCATGTCAGCCCGGGCTCCTTATCATATGGATGCTAGCGACACTGTCATATACGTGTGCCAAAAGGCGCAAACGGTCCCGGGCAAAGGTAAGGCGACACCCGTGGGAATACCGTGCGTGAGGCCGCAAAGTGATATGAGGTGTTACATGCTAGATCGATGTGGCATTGAGTCGGGGTCCTGACAGCGTTGGTATCAGAGCTTGACTGCCTGTAGGATTACCAAGCCAAACTGGTCGAAGTTGAGTCTAGAAATTCTTTAGTTATATAAGGGAATTGATTGTGGGATGGAACGTAAGGCTCTTTTTACTCCTTATACCTTATGCCTTCTGATCTGAGTCATCTTATCTTTCCTACGGGGATTAAGAACTAGGCTATCTCTTCTTTCTATCAGGATCACGTGTTACTAATCCGTAGACTTATAAGATTGTTGGATTTAAGCCTCAGTTCAGTTTCTACCTCTGTATGTTAATTATTGATCTCGAAACCTTGATATTGTGCTTCTGAGTGGTTATGCCACCATTTTTGTGAATGTCTCAAATCTTTTCTGAGCATTTACAGCCGTTATGCTGTCCGAGTCATCCCAGGTTTCTAAAGAGTCTGATGCATTTGCAAAATCCTTTTCCTCCGGTTTCAATGTCTGTTAGGCCAGATTAATCACACAAATTGTTGAGCTGAGGTACTCTACTGCCTCAACCTCTATGTTGGAGTTATTATTATGACCCTAGGTGTCTCAGGGGATCATCTAGTGGTCTAGCCATGATTTGTGTCCTAGTGTGATGATTCTGGCCATCATTCTCGAAAGCATCCTGTGATGCCATTTAGTTAGTAGGTATTCTGTTCCTGGGTTCTTGAACCCGAGATTCACTCTACTTACCTCATGTTGATAGTGTTTGCTAGTTCCTTTAGGATATTAGTAACTTTGCGATAGTCCTCGAGGTCCGTGGTATTTCCTTCTTCCAAATGCTAAGAACCGCTTATGGCAGATGTTTATTGGATCAAAAGATCACAATTAGAGTACTCTTGAGGAGTTCTCCATTCATAAATCGTGACTCTGCCAGTTCTACCTTTCTGCATGGGTTATCCGGAAGAAATATGTTGAACTTCGTTCGACATGCTAATCCATGCATCCACAACTCAGAAAATCATATGTTCTTTTGAGTTGTCCCATCTTAGTTGTTTCCGACCCTCGCCTATCAATTGATAGTCAAGAGTATGCGTGCATTCGTTTGTCGATGCCTATTACTCTTGTGGCCCGTCAAGCCATTCCGTCCTGAATTACTAGGAGAAACAAACTCCAGTACCTCATCCATATTTAGGATTGGGTCAAAGTAGTTGTATTCCGCAGATCAAATGCCAATCCAGCTTTTGGTTCTGTTCTACCTTGGAGTATTACCTTATTCTATATCGAGATTGTTATAGGAATTGCACACCATCCTATGAACTCTTGGTACAGTGATACTTCTCACCATCATTAGTCATTCCTCGGCCCTCGTGTTGTCGCAACCGGAAGGCCGACAAGTGAATCGTGATGTGTGAATTCAATACTCCTAGCAACCTCGTTGCTTGGTAGTTAAAGATAATAATTTCAATCTTAGCATGTTGGTTTTTAAATCATCTCTCTAAGACTGATCGTGCTACCTAGTCCTTATTTCGGTGCACCCTTCGATTGATGAGTTAGGATCTTGTCAAGTCCTCACTCATTTGATCATATTGTCTTGCCCTCAAAAGCGAGATTGTTCTCGAGCTTAGTAACATACCGGTGGTTCGTGATTTTCTGGATATCTTCTCGGAAGTATTACCAGGTTGTCACCTGACTGTTATGTTGAGCTCGTGATCAAGTTGGTTTTCCTGTAAACCACCCCTTCTCCAAGAATCTGTGTGGATATCCCTGAGCTAGTTGGTTAAGCTAGACAACAACTTGGAGAGTTGGAAGATAAAAGCTTGCCTGACTTAGTTCGTTCCAAAGGGATATTCTTGTGTAGTGTGTGTTGAAGAAAGATGATATCTTCATCGATTGGTCCCTGTGATCAGTTGCTGGACCTATTGTCTTATCAATCCTTTGATTTGAGTGTGGGCTATCGTCAAATCAAATCAGTACCAACGATGCTCGTAATGTTGTCTTATTCGTGGTTGATCCCTCGAGCATACACCATTACATCTTTGGTCTGACCAATGCTATCACCGTGTTCACTTAACTATGGAATTCCTTTTAAAAGGAAATCTAGATGAATTGTTGTTGAGCCCATTGGCAACATCCTTATCTCCTCCATGATTTTGTTGAACATTAAGCTAGCGTTGGAAACTTTTGAAAGCATTTCTTCATGCTAACTCATGAAGTAGTTGTTTGATGAAAGGAGTGACTTCCTCTTATACACGTGCATTTGGTGAAAGTTGCCGCCGTGGATTTGAGAAAGTTAGTTTTGCTTCCTCTGGAATCATCCCAAGTCAGTCATGCATACGTGCGAAGTATTCTGTGGTCTGGAGACTTGCAACCTTCATTCCATATGTGTTCCGAGCACACCAAGCCACTGATTGAGTTGTTCAAAGATAAAGGAGTCTGTCCAAGGTGAACTCTTTGGACTTCCATGCGTGGAGACTTCGATGTCATTAATGATGGTTCCCCACCTGAACTCGGTAGTGTTTTATTATAAGACTACCACGTGGTCATGTTTGTCTGGGACAGCGTGTTCACATGTTTGTAGCAGAACCAGCTCATGTTTTGGAGCTTACTATCGTAGTTCATTCCCGAGAATCTCGCAACGTCATCTCGTCGAATTGTGTTGCAAACTTTCATTTTTCTTCCTAGACTCGATGAGTCTGGAATATCCTGACACCAACCAGATCTGAATCTCAGGCAGATATGATGGTTTGGAACATTTCCCACGAACTATAATATCGGTCCCTCGAAAACCGGTAAAGTGGATGTCGTGGCCAACACACCCAGCCGGAAGACCTGTTATTATAATATCTTGATTGAGGAAGTTGGCCACCTCCCCATAGGGATTTCGTAGGATTTACTCCCTAGTTGCCCCTATGGATTTTGAGATCCCGAAGTCCGACCTTTTTACTTGATGTTCTAGATATCAAACCATATCTATGAATAGGTTACACTAGCACATCAAGGAGAACATTAGAAGCGGAGTGCTAAATGTCTCTCGGTCGATCGTCCAGATTTTGTTCCTTGGCTCGCTAAGATGAAATCTGAGAAAGTGTTATCCTCCTTTGCATCTGCATCGTCCATCGCTATTCATCATGGTAGTATGTTGTGTTGTCAGCATCCTTGACACGGAAATTGGTAGAATCCTGATGATTATGGAAATGCTCAAGTTCTTGAGAGCACGCACAAGCGCTACGTGTTATCATCGGCACTAGCTGGGTTTGCTCTCAGTTCCCTCGGCAATGCTATGATCTATTCAAATAGTGAATTCACTCTATTGTTGGGTTCTTCCCCAGTTACCAGAATCATTCCCAGCATTGCATTTTGTTCCCAGCTTGCACCGCCAATGTGCCATTCTACCATGGGTCTCTTCCATTTCCGGTGATAAGCAAATTCATCCATTGCATTGTCTTCAACAAGGTAATCCACATCATCCAAGTCTGAGTATGCCATTCTACCGACCCCCGCCAACCGATTGTTGTGATTTGCCTTGGGCTGATACAGAGAGTCTCAATGGTCTCTATATCAAAGGTAATTCTTTTTGCCACTTAAGGAAATAATCTACGAATCACCCTCCTCCAGGATGTTTCGTTGTGGTATCATGGCAATTCAACTCCTCGCTATGTTGACAACCGATCACCACATTCTTAAGTCTGGAATTGTTGTCTACCTATGTGTACTTCGTCTCTCAGCTCGAGAGATGTTGTTATGTCTCATTCCGTGGGTTAATCCTGAGTTGTTCGACCTTCGAGAAGAACAATTCTTTTAGGGTCTTTCCTTTCCTCTCGTTGTCATGATAGTTGAAGTTCTCAAGGCAAGACTTCAAGACAATGTTGGTGAATGAATCAACGTTCAATTGAAGTGCACCCTGGATCGTGAAGATTATACTAGTTTGCGTTACCCTTCACTTTACCCTACGCTTGAATCTCGAGACGAGATTCTTGTTTAGTGGGGGTGAGTTGTAACATCCCTAGCTTCAGGCATTGCTCTAGGTTAGCTTCATGTGTGCATCATGTCTATATTTTTGAAACTTGAATTGAGGAATATTGGAAGCCTCAAAACCCTAAATAAAAGAGGGGCAAAAAACCCTAGAAATCTTATTCATTGCTCCAAAAGGCTCTTCTTAAATGTTTGATAATTTTTGGTAAGGGTTCTGGTCCCAACCGAAATATTGAACATTTTTAAGGATTTATTTTTGGGACTTTGAATTTAAATCATTAGCTATTTGAATTTGAATTATATTCATATAATTAGAATATAATTTCAAATACCCCTGAAATATTTTATGAGCTTTTGGAAAAGTCCATCTAGCCAAATAAAAATATTCAGAGGAGTTTTTGGCATTATTTGAATTTGTTTAAATTCAAACAGTGGCAAAAGATATTAAATAAAAGAAACAGAACAGAAAAAAAAAATAAAAGGAGTAAAGCCTACCTGGCCTTCCCGTGCAGCCCACCAGCCGGCCCAGCTCCCCCACCTGGCCGGCCCAGCCCACCTCCTCCCCCCTTGTCCTCTTCTTCCTCTGCCAGTAGGCAGAGGCGAGGCGTGGCGCGCGCCCGAAGAGCTCCGGCCACCTCCTGCTTACCTGCTCGCCGCTGGAGGCACCCGAGGGAGCCACGCACTTCCCCCCCCCTCGTTCCCCACGACCTCTCTCACTCTCCCGTAGCTCTCCCTCGCTCCTCCCTCTCCTCTGCTCTCTCTCCCTCACGCGCCCGAGCGGAGCCCATCGCCGCCGACGCCGTTCGCCGCGGCCACCACCACCCTCTCGCCTCCCCGACGCCTCCCAGAGCTCCGCAGTGCCTCCCTCTACCTCCTCAACGAGCCACGAGGCCCCAGACATGCTGCAACACCGCCCTCGATGTCTTCTTCAACCTCGGGACCGCCGACCATCTTCGTCAAATTCGTCGGCTCCGGTGCCTCCCCGAGCTCCCCGAGGCCACTGTCGCAACCCCTGTGAGCTCCACTCCGTTTTCCCCTCCTTCATTTTGCTCCCCTCCGTGCCGTAGCGCCGTTCCCCACGAGCCCGAAAGCTCACCGCCGCCGGCCATGTCGCCGTCGTGGCTACAGACGCCGTAGCTCGTGCCTGGGTGCGTCATAGCACTCGGTTTGCTCCCAGGAGATGACCCCGACCACCAGCTGGACCTGCCATGCACCAGAACTCCGAACCCGCACTCGCCCGAACTCCGGTCGCCGCCGCGGGCCCCGTTCCGGTGAGCTCGGGCCACCTCAGCCCCTGCCGTTTGCACAGATGGATGCGGGCGACTCCCAGCTACGCGTAGAACCCCTCAGTCACCGATTTGGTCGCCGAAGGAGCGTCTCCGACGCCCTCCGCCGTTGCTGGCGTCGCCGGCGACAAGCCGCGGGTCAACTCCGGCGGGTTTGACCCGGGGTTTGACCCCCTGACGTGTGGGCCCAGGCGCCTGGTTGATTAGGGTTAGATTAGTTAGCGTTAATTAACCTAGCTAATTAGATAGGCCACTGACATGCGGGCCCCGCCCGGCTAACTAAGTTAGTTAGGGCTAACTAACCTGGTTAGTTGACTGGGTCACTGACCAGTGGACCCCACTGGTCAGGTTTGACCTGGGGCGCCCAGTTGACCCTGCTGACGTCACGGTGACGCACTGCTGACGCAGTAAATGTTTTCTGGAATTTAAATAATTCTTAAATGATTTATTAATTCCAGAAAATACCTAAAACTTCTAAAATTCATAGAAATTCAACCGTAACTCCAAATTAAATAATTTATATATGAAAAATTATCAGAAAAATTCAAGGAATCCATCTGTACCATTTTCATGCATGTTAGAACAACTTATAGATGCTGTTGAGCACAAATCATATAAAGGGCATTTAAATAATCACATATGGAGTTTGAATTTGAATCTTGTATTCAAACCAACTTCATTTAATCTGTTGCTAGTTGCATTGGCTCAAAACACATTCATTTTGCCATGTCATGATCATAAATCATATTGTGCATTGCATTGATTGTGTTCCCTTCTGTGTTGCCGGTATTTGTCCCCTCTCGATAGACGTGATACCGATGATGTGATCGTTGACACTGATGAAGACTCAATGTTATCTTCAGAAGTGCCAGGCAAGCAAAACCCACTTGTTCATTGCGATACAATCCTACCCTCTCGCTCCTGCTCTCTTTTACTGCATTAAGACAACAGCGACATATTTGTTACTTGCTGCGGTAGCTGAACCCCTTTATCCTTTGCATGACCTGTCATTGCCACAGTAAATAGATGAAACCCACTAGCATGAGTAGGAGTTGTTTGAGCCCTGTTGTGCCTACTCATTCATGTTTGTTTGTCATGCCTGCTACTGCTTAGAGTTGAGTCAGGTCTGATTCATCGGGGATGAATCAGAGGCGTGTGAACATGTCCTACTGTGTGTGAGCTAAGTATGTGAACACGATTTGGTAAAGGTAGCGGTGAGAGGCCATGTAGGAGTACATGGTGGGTTGTCTCATTGCAGCCGTCCTCAGGAACTGAGTTCTGTGTTTGTGATCCATGATTCAGCTACTACCATACATTGGGCCCTGAAATATGACCCCGCTCGACTTCTTATTCACCCTAGCTCTCTGTCCAGGAGTTGCAAGTAGTTTCTGGTGTTTGTAGCCTACTGGAGGCCGTGGACAGCGCTGACCATAGGGGTGGGCTGTGATGCGGTAGGTACGTGGCCGGGTGTACCGAATACCCGTTAGGTATCTCGGGAACCCTGTTCACATCGTTCGGGGCCGTATGGGAAACCTCGGCCGGACTCCCTGCGGATGGAACCTGAATAGGCAATAAACCTGGACTAGAGGCTTAAGTGTTTAGGTAGGTCGTGGTCTACACCCACGTCGGCTTTCGCTTGAAGTCTGCCGAGCACATGTCGTGTGCAGACGCTAAGTGGTGGAAACATGTATGAAGAAGTACACCCCTGCAGGGTTAACATCATCTATTCGAATAGCCGTGTCCGCGGTAAAGGACTTCTGGGTTGCTTATATTAGTTCATAGACAAGTGAAAGTGGATACTCTAAAATACGCAAGATAAGCGTGAGTGCTATGGATGGCGTTCTCGTAGGCAGACGGGAGCGGATCCATAGTGGTGTATTGATATGGTGAATATGTGGACTCGTGTGCGCCACCTCAAAAGAGTTACTTGCAGTCGTAGTTCAGGATAGCCACCGAGTCAAAGCTGGCTTGCTGCAGTCAAACTCCACCATCCCCTTTGTTGATAATGATGCATGTGTAGATAGATCTGATGTAAGTCTTGCTGGGTACATTTGTACTCACGTTTGCCTATTTATGTTTTTGCAGAGAGACTTCGGTCTCGCTAGTAGTTCCGCGTGGACTTTGACGTTTAGCTTGTTACCTCAGCTACGATCTTGTGCCCTCGGCAGGATCTGGTAGATAGTCAGGCTTCTCAGCCTTTTTCATTTATAGATGTCTGTACTCAGACATGATAGCTTCCGCTTGTGCTTTGACTTGTATGCTCTGATTGTTGGGTCATGAGACCCATGATTGTAATATCTCGCTCCTCGGAGCCTATTGAATAAATTACTTGAGTCGTAGAGTCATGTTGTGATGCCATGTTGTATTTGCACATATCGAGCATATTGTGTGTATGCTATTGAAATGCTTGGTATGTGTGGGATCTGACCTTCTAGTTGTTTATCTTTAGTAGCCTCTCTTACCGGGAAATGTCTCCTAGTGTTTCCACCGAGCCATGGTAGCTTGCTACTGCTCCGGAACACTTAGGCTGGCCGGCATGTGTCCTTCTTCGTTCCTGTGTCTGTCCCTTCGGGGAAATGTCACGCGATGAATACCGGAGTCCTGTTAGCCTGCTACAGCCCGGTTCACCGGAGTCCTGCTAGCCCAGTGCTACAGCCTGGATTCACTCGCTGATGACCGACACGTTCGATGCTGGGTCATGGATGCCTGTCCCTGTAAGTCTGTGCCACTTTGGGTTTACGACTAGCCATGTCAGCTCGGGCTCCTTATCATATGGATGCTAGCGATACTGTCATATACGTGTGCCAAAAGGCGCAAACGGTCCCGGGCAAAGGTAAGGCGACACCCGTGGGAATACCGTGCGTGAGGCCGCAAAGTGATATGAGGTGTTACATGCTAGATCGATGTGGCATTGAGTCGGGGTCCTGACATTTGAAACCTGAACTGAGGAAGTCAGAAGCCTCAAAACCCTAAATAAAAGAAGGGCAAAAACCCTAAAATCTCATTCATTGTTCCAAAATGTTCTTCTTAGATGTTTAATATTTTTGGCAAGGGTTTTGATCCAAACCAAAAATAATGAACATTTTAAAAGGATTTATTTTGAGACTTTGAATTTAAATCAATACTATTTTGAATTTGAACTTATATCCAAATATTACTGAATATATGTTCAAATAACTGAAACATTTTTATGTGCTTTGGTATAATTCCATTGTGCTAAATAAAATGTTCAGGGGAATTTTGTCACTGTCTTTGAATTTGTTTTATTTCAAAATAGTGGCAAAAGATTAAATAAAACAAAACAGAAGGAAAAAATAAAACAGAGCAGAAAACCTACCTGGGCCACTTACCCGCAGCCTACCTGGCGCCACCAACCGGCCCAGCCGGCCCAGCCCACCTCCTCCCCCTTGTCCTCTTCCTCCTCTGCCAGGAGGACGAACAGAGGCGAGGCGTGGCGCGCGCCCGAGAGGCCTCGGCCACCTCCTGCTTCCCGGCCACCTCCTGCTTCCCCCGGCCTCCCTAGCAACGCCACGACGAGGCCTCGTGTCCCCTCGCTCCTCTTCCTCCCCCGCTGAATCCCCTCTCTCCTCTGTTCCCTCTCTCTCGCCCGGACCGAACAGAGCCGCCGCCACCGACAAGCTCCCTCGCGGCCACCGCCACCCCCTCTCCTCCCCGACGTGCTCATGAGCTCCGCAGTGCCTCCCTCGACCTCCCCGTCGGCTCACGCGACCGGAGAAGCCCCGAAGCGCCGTCCCGACGTTTCCCCCCTCCTCGGCCACAGAGGACCGCCGCTGTCGATTCGCCGCCTCCGACGCCTCCCCGAGCTCCCTGAGGCCACCGTCGCAACCCTTGTGAGCTCCTCTATGTTTCCCCTCTGACCCCCTGCTCGTTCTCGTGCCGTAGCTGCCGTCCCCGCAAGCATCGAGCTCCGGCCATCGCCATGGCCGGCGAACCTCGCGCCCCGGAGCTCTTCCGCTCGCTCCAGTAGCTCCCGCGTGCTCTCCAGGTTCCCAGGGTCCCGACGCGCTCCTCTGCTCTCCGGCTAACGCGCTGCAGCCACCGCATCGTGCTGGCCCGAGCTCCGGCCACCGCCTCGCTCGCCGTAGTTGCTGCTACCGGCCACCCCAGCCGCGGCCACAGCCACCGCTGGATGCGCCGCGTCGCGGACGTTCCAATGAGCCAAACCGCGCGCCAAACCATCGCCCCTAGCTCGAATCCGAGCCGCGCCGCCGTGCGGAATGGTCGCCGCCGGCGATACTCCGGCGACTGCTGACGTGGCACGCTTAATTAGCGCTAATGACGCCCTAACCAACCCCCTAGGCCACTGACTGTGGGCCCCACCCCTGGTCAAACCTCAGTTAGCGCTGGGTTTGACCGGGATTAGCTCCTGTGTCACTGACGTGTGGGCCCCACACGTCAGGTTTGACCCGAGCCAACCCAGTTGACCCTGCTGACGTCACTGTGACGTGGGGCTGACGCAATAAGTATTTTCTGGATTTAATATTATTCAGGAAATTCCAGAAAATGCCTAAAACTTCAATAAATCATAGAAAATTAACCGTAACTCCAAATTAAATAAATTATATATGAAAAATTATCAGAAAAATTCAAGGAATCCATCTGTACCATTTTCATGCATGTTAGAACAACTTATAGCTGCTGTATAGCACAAATCAATTAAATGGCATTTGAATAATCACATATGGAGTTTGAATTTGAATCTTGTATTCAAACCAACTTCATTTAATCTGGTTCTAGATGCATTAGCCCAAAACACATTCATTTTGCCATGTCATGATCATGCATCATATTGTGCATTGCATTGATTGTGTTCCCTTCTGTGTTGCCGGTATTTGTCCCCTCTCGATAGACGTGATACCGATGATGTGATTGTTGACACTGATGAGGACTCAATGTTATCTTCAGAAGTGCCAGGCAAGCAAAACCCCCTTATTCATTCCGATAAAATCCCACTCTCTCGCTCCTGCTCTCTTTTACTGCATTAGGACAACAACGACATATTTGTTACTTGCTGCGGTAGCTGAACCCATTTATCCTTTGCATGACCTGTCATTGCCATAGTAAATAGATGAAACCCACTAGCATGAGTAGGAGTTGTTTGAGCCCTGATGTGCCTACTCATTCATGCTTGTTGTCATGCCTGCTATTGCTTAGAGTTGAGTCAGGTCTGATTCATCGGGGATGAATCAGAGGCGTGTGAACATGTCCTACTGTGTGTGAGCTAAGTGTGTGAACACGATTTGGTAAAGGTAGCGGTGAGAGGCCATGTAGGAGTACATGGTGGGTTGTCTCATTGCAGCCGTCCTCAGGAACTGAGTTCTGTGTTTGTGATCCATGATTAGCTACTACCACGCATTGGGCCCGAAACCAATGGACCCTCTCGGCTTCTTGATCACCCTTGTCCTCTGTCCAGGAGTTGCAAGTAGTTTCTGGTGTTTGTAGTATGCTGGAGGCCGTGGGCAGCACTGACCGTAGGGGTGGGCTGTGATGCGGTAGGCACGTGGCACGGTGTACCGGGCGCCCGTTTGGTGTCTCGGGAACCCTGTTCACATCGTTTGGGGCTGTGAGCGAAACTCCGGCCGGATCTCCTCATGGATGGAACCCAAATAGGCGATAAACCTGGACTAGAGACTTAGGTGATTAGGTAGGTCGTGGCCGACACCCACGTTGGGCTTCCGCTTGAAGGTTGCCGAGTACATGTCGTGTAAACGACGGTAAGTGGTGAGAGCGTGTATGAAGAAGTACACCCCTGCAGGGTTAACCTAATCTATTCGAATAGCCGTGTCCGCGGAAAAGGACTTCTGGGTTGCTTATATCAGTTCATAGACAAGTGAAAGTGGATACCCTAAAATACGCAAGATAAGCGTGAGTGCTATGGATGGCGTTCTCGTAGGGAGACGGGAGCGGTTCCATAGTGGTGTATTGATATGGTGAATATGTGGACTCGTGTGCGCCACCTCAAAAGAGTTACATTGCAGTCGTAGTTTAGGATAGCCACCTAGTCAAAGCAGGCTTGCTGCAGTTAAACCCCACCATCCCCTTTGTTGATAATGATGCATATGTAGTTAGTTCTGATGTAAGTCTTGCTGGGTACATTTGTACTCACGTTTGCCTATTTTATGTTTTTGCAGAGAGACTTCGGTCTCACTAGTAGTTCCGCGTGGACTTCGACGTTTAGCTTGTTACCTCAGCTACGATCTTGTGCCCTCGGCAGGATCTGGTAGATAGTCAGGCTTCTCAGCCTTTTTCATTTATAGATGTCTGTACCCAGACATGATAGCTTCCGCTTGTGCTTTGACTTGTATGCTCTGAGTGTTGGGTCATGAGACCCATGTTTGTAATATCTCGCTCCTCGGAGCCTATTGATTAAATACTTGAGTCGTAGAGTCATGTTGTGATGCCATGTTGTATTTGCACATATCGAGCATATTGTGTGTATGTTATTGAAATGCTTGGTATGTGTGGGATCTGACCATCTAGTTGTTTATCTTTAGTAGCCTCTCTTACCGGGAAATGTCTCCTAGTGTTTCCATTGAGCCTTGGTAGCTTGCTACTGCTCCGGAACACTTAGGCTGGCCGGCATGTGTCCTTCTTCGTTCCTATGTCTGTCCCTTCGGGGAAATGTCACGCGATGAATACCGGAGTCCTGTTAGCCCGCTACAGCCCGGTTCACCGGAGTCCTGCTAGCCCAGTGCTACAGCCTGGATTCACTCGCTGATGACCGACACGTTCGATGCTGGGTCATGGATGCCTGTCCCTGTAAGTCTGTGCCACTTTGGGTTTACGACTAGCCATGTCAGCCCGGGCTCCTTATCATATGGATGCTAGCGACACTGTCATATACGTGTGCCAAAAGGCGCAAACGGTCCCGGGCAAAGGTAAGGCGACACCCGTGGGAATACCGTGCGTGAGGCCGCAAAGTGATATGAGGTGTTACATGCTAGGTCGATGTGGCATTGAGTCGGGGTCCTGACAGGGGCGCGGGGTCGTGAGAAGAGCGGATCAAACAGATAGCACACGGTTCATTTATCCAGGTTCGGGCCGCGAGAATGCGTAAAACCCTACTCCTGCTTTGGTGGATTGTATATCTGTGTTCTTGAGCTAGCTATGGGGCGTGAGGAGCTCCAAAAAGCCGAATCCCCCTCCTGGTCACCTCGGGCCTCCTTTTATAGGAAAGGGGTTGGCATAGTGGCACACAGGAGGTGGAAAGGGTACAGTGATGTGAGGTTATCCCTCACATTACATGACAGGGCGCATTTAATGCGTCTCGCCCAGGTGTCCTTGCTTTATCGGGGACGGGGGAGAGCCCTGTCTCGTCCGTCACTGCTCCCTCTCGTGTCGACACGTGCCCTGGCCAGCGGCTCCCGCGGTGCCATGTAGGCAAGCAGGTAGCTAAGGTGGCGCAGTGGTGGGTCTCCACGAAGATCCGCATGCCGCCATGCAGGTACCTTCCCAGCTGGTTGGGTCGGCAGCTGCATGCGAATGGCGGTGGAGGTTTGACTGGCGTGGGCCTGATGGTGGCCCTACGGGTGTTCTTGGCAAGGGCCTTGCCGGGGCCCCGGCAAGGGTCTTGCCGTGGCGCCTGCTGTCATCCCCGGCAAGGCTCTTGCCGGGTGCCTTGTGGTCCTCCTTGGCTGGGATCCCGCGAAGGATCATCATCTTCTAAAGGGTGTATCTGATCTTGAATGTCTTCACCAAGATCTGCATGCCACCACGGGGATGTCTCCGGAATCCTTGCCCCATGGGGCAGTGGACTCAAGGGTGATTCACTCCGTAGGTGTGGGGCGAGCTGCCACGGCAAGGGTCTTTGCGGGGGGAGTCAGCTTCGTCTCCTTTGCTCTTTGTGGTCTTGGTCTTGGCGTCGTTCTGCTTCTCCTGGGCTTCGGCCTTACCTTGGCTTACCTCCCTTGCCTTGCTCAGTGTGGTGGTGCCCGTGGCTCAGACTGCCCGTGCACAGTTATAGGGGTACAAAAAGTGTACCCCTCTTTTTGTACACCGACACATACTCAGGGAGAACACTTATACCTTGAAATTAGTGAGAGATCATCTTATAATGGTACCGCCGAACTAAGCAAAATAAGATGCGTAAAGGATAAACATCGCATGCAATCAATATAAGTGATATGATATGGCCATCATCATCTTGTGCCTTTGATCTCCATCTTCAAAGCACCGTCATGATCACCATCATCACCGGCTTGACACCTTGATCTCCATCGAAGCATCATTGTCGTCTCACCAACTATTGCCTCTACGACTATCGCTATCGCTTAGTGATAAAGTAAAACAATTACATGGCAATTGCATTTCATACAATAAAGCGACAACCATATGGTTCCCGCTAGTTGTCGATAACTATGTTACAAAACATGATCATCTCATACAATAAAATTTAGCATCATGTCTTGACAATATCACATCACAAAAACAAGTTAGACGTCCTCCACTTTGTTGTTGCAAGTTTTACGTGGCTGCTACGAGATGAGCAAGAACCGTTCTTACCTACGCATCAAAAACCACAACGCGGTATAGTGATTGCTTTTTGATCTTCAGAAAGAACCATGTCCATTGAATCCGATTCAACTAAAGCTGGAGAATCAGACACCCACTAGCCACCTATGTGCGAAGCACGTCGGTAGAACCAGTCTGGCGTAAGCATAAGCGTAATGTCAGTCTAGGCCGCTTCATCCAACAATGCTGCTGAATCAAGAATCAACTAGTGACAGCAAGCAATATGTATATACCCACGCCCACAACTCCTTTGGTTCTACTCGTGCATATAACATCTATGCATAAACATGGCTCTGATGCCACTGTTGGGGAACGCAGTAATTTCAAAAAAAATCCTACACACACGCAAGATCATGGTGATGCATAGCAACGAGAGGGAAGAGTGTCGTCCACGTACCCTCGTAGACCGTAAGAGGAAGCGTTATGTGTCAGGACCCCGATTCCAAAGTCACACCGATCTAGCATGTAACACATCATATCACTTTGCGGCCTCACACACGGTATTCCCACGGGTGCCACCTTACCTGGCCCGGGACCGTTTGCGCCTTTTGGCTCACGTATATGATAGTGTCGCTAGCATCCATATGACAAAGAACCCGGGCCAACATGGCTAGTCGTGAACCCAAAGCGGTGCTAACCCATGAGGACAGGCATACATGAATCACATCGAGCATGTCGGTCATCAATGTGTGAATCCGGGCTGTAGCATTGGGCTAACAGGACTCTGGTAACCCGGGCTGTAGCAGGCTAGGCAGGACTCCGGAAGTCACGGTGTTACATTTCCCCGAAGGGACAGACACAGGAACGAAGTGAAACACATGCCGGCCAGTCAAGTGTTCCGAGCAGTAGTGCTGGGCCAGCAGGACTCCGGTGAACCGGGCTGTAGCGGACTACTATGGCTCAAGGAAGCACTGGACTACATTTCCCCATAAGAGAGGCTACCAAGGATAAACAACTAGATTGTCGGATCCCACACATACCAAGCATTTCAATCATACACACAATATGCTCGATATGTGTAAATACAACATGGCATCGCAACATAACTCTACGACTCAAAGTATTTATTCATTAGGCTCCGAGGAGCGAGATATTACAAACATGGTCTTATGACCCAACACACAGAGCATACAAGCAACAAGCACATGCGGAAGCTTAACTTGTCTGAGTATAGACAACTACAAATGAAGAAGGCTGAGAAGCCTGACTATCTACCAGATCCTGCCAAGGGCATAGGATCGTAGCTGAGGTATCAAGCTAAACGTCGAAGTCCATGCAGAACTACTAGCAAGACTGAAGTCTCTCTGCAAAACATAAATTAAGCAAACGTGAGTACAAAGGTACTCAGCAAGACTTACATCAGAACTAAACTACATATGCATCGGTATCAACAAGGGGGGGGGGGTTGAGTTTAACTGCAGCAAGCCAGCTTTGACTCAGTGGCTAACCTGAACTACGACTGCAAGCAACTCTTTTGAGGTGGCGCACACGAGTCCACATATTCACAATTCAATACACCAATATGGATCCGCTCTCGTCTCCCTACGAGAAGGCCATCCATAGCACTCACACTTATCTTGCGAGTTTTAGAGTATCCACTTTCACTTGTCTATGAACTATGCAAGGGGTCCAAGTTTCCATATCTGAGGAATCCGGCTATTCGAATAGATAATGTTAACCCTGCAGGGGTGTACTCCTTCACACACGATCCCACCACTTACCACCATATACACGTCATGTATCTCGGCAACCTTCAAGCGGAAGCTTGGCGAGGGTATCGGCCACGGCCTACCTAAACACTTAAGTCCCTAGTCCAGGTTTATCGCCTATCCAGGTTCCATCCGCAGGGAGTCCGGCCGAGGTTTCCACATACGGCCCCGAACGATGTGAACAGGGTTCCCGAGACACCAAACGGGCGCCCTGCATGCCCGGCCACGGTGTATCTACCGCAACATAGCCCACCCCTAGGGTCAGCGCTACGCACGGCCGCCAACACATAACCTACAAACACCAGAAACTAGTTGCAACTCCTCGACAGAGTACTAGGGTGATTAAGAAGCCGAGAGGGTCAATTAAGGATCCCAATGAGTGGTAGTAGTTGTTCATGGATCACAGACACAGAACTCAGTTCCTGAGGACGGCTGCAATGAGACAACCCACCATGTACTCCTACATGGCCTCTCACCGCTACCTTTACCAAAACGTGTTCACACACTTAGCTCACACACAGTAGGACATGTTCATCACTGTTCCAATTGACCCCCAATGAATCAGACCTGACTCAACTCTAAGCAGTAGCAGGCATGGCAAACAAGCATGAATGAGTAGGCGCATCAGGGCTCAAACAACTCCTACTCATGCTAGTGGGTTTCATCTATTTACTGTGGCAATGACAGGTCATGCAGAGGATAAGGGGTTCAACTACCGCAACAAGTAACAGATGAATCGTTGTTGTCCTAATGCAGTAAAAGAGAGCAGGTGCAAGAGAGTGGTCTTGTATCGGAATGAACAAGGGGTTTGTGCTTGCCTGGCACTTCTGAAGATAGTATAGTTCTTCATCGGTGTCATCGAACTCGTCGTCGGAACCACGTCTATCAAGAGGGGACAAAAATCGGCAAACAAAGAGGAACACAATCAATGCAATGCAACAATTATGATGCATGATAATGTCGTGGCAATATGCTGTTGATTGAGCTAATGCAACTAGCAACATGTTAAATGGAGTTGGTTTGAACCCTAGGTTCAAATTCAAACTCCATATGTGAAATTCAAATGCCATTTAATTGATTTGACCTGATAAGCAGGTATAAGTTGATCTAACATGCATGAAAGTGGCACACATGGATTCCTTGAATTTTTCTGATAATTTTTCATATATAATTTATTTAATTTGGAGTTACGGTTGAATTTCTATGATTTTTAGAAGTTTTGGGCATTTTCTGAATTACCTGAATAAGAATAAATCCAGAAAATGTATTACTGCATCAGCATGAGGTCATGCTGACATCAGCAAGTCAACAGGCGCTGTCCAGGTCAAACCTGACCTGTGGGGTCCACTGGTCAGTGACAGGGGCTGGTTAGTGACGCTGACTGGTGGGTTCGGTCAACGACCACGTCAGCAAAGTCAACTTGACATGTGGGGCCAGTCAACCGCCATGTCAGCACGGTCAAAGCTGACGTGTGGGTCCTGCTGGGTTTTAACTAACTTTAAACAGAAAATTAAACTAACGTAACTAGCACAGGGGCCCACATGGCAGTGGCTCTAGAGGTGGTTTAGCTGGGTCATTAGTGGCTAATGATGAGCCATGTCATCAGTCGCCGGAGTTTCGCCGGCGACAACCATTTCGCGCGGCGGAGATCGTCGGGATCTCGCTACAGCCCACGGTTTGAGGCGGGGTTTGCTCCTACGGCTTCCTAGCATTCTCGCGCATCTAGTGGTGGTAGCGGCAGCAGCTGGGATGGCCGGGGTTGACGGTGGCGAGCACTTCCGCGGCGGCCGGAGTTCGGGCACCTGCGGGTTTGGCGTTGTGGTGCACGGGAGGGGAACTGATGGGTTCTACGTGCTCCTGGTGAGGTGTGGAGCACGTTGCCGTGCTCGGGAGTGAGCTGCGGTGGCTCTGGTCTCGTCTGCATCATCACCGGCGGTGAGGAGCTCACGGCTCTGGTGAAAAGGGCGGCCAGAGTGCGGGAACTAGTGCGGGGAGGAGGGGGAAAGGTGTGGGAGCTCACAACGATCTCGAGGAAGGACTCAGCGGGCTCGGGGACGACCGGAAGGCGACGAATCCGTCGATGGAGTCCGGCGGCCGTGCTCGGGGAAGACGACTCGTGGCGGTGATGTCGGGCTCCCGCGGTGGCGTGGCTCGGGGTGGAAGAAAGAGGGGGTCGAGGCGGAGCCTCTGGGCTGGTCAGGGAAGCGAGGGGGAGGCGGTGGCTGCAGCTACGGCTAATGGCGCCGGTGGTGCTCGGCGTGAGAGGGAGAGAGAACCAGAGGAGGGGAGGGGCACGGGAGAGGGTGAGAGGGGCCAGGGCTGCGTGGCGTCGCCTGGTGCATCAAGGAGGAGCCAGGCAGGCTGGGAGGGAGGAGGTGGAGGCCTCGGGCGCGCTGGCGTCGACACGCCTCTGCCTACTGGCAGAGGTGGAAGAAGACCAAGGCGCCCCTGGTGGGCTGGCCGATTCTGCTGGGCCACCAGGTAAGTGGGCCTCAGGTAAACGCCAGGTTAGTCCTTCTCTCTCTCTTTTCTAAATTGTTTCTGTTTTCTATTTTTCTGCAATTATTTTGACTTAATTAAAATGCTAAGGGATTTCCAAAAATCATGAAACTAATCATGGCTACTGTTTAAGATATATCCAATAGTAAACATTTTAGTTTGTGATTATTTGAGCATTTAAAATATTATTAGCAATTAAATGCCCAAATGCAAATACTATATAATTTAATTCAAAAATCTAGGAATAGCCTATAAATATGTTCATCATTTTTGGAAGAGGTTTTTACCTTTAACAGAAATCATGAACATTTCCAAAGGGCATTCTGGGTTATTGAAAATATTTTAATTGAACCTAGTTAAATTCATTTGGTGCTAGGGTTTCAACAATCCCCATTTCAAATTTCTTTGGAATTTAAACATGATGGCATGATGAACAAGCAAAGGCAAGCAAGGCCTGAACTGGGGCTGTGACAGCTCACCCCCACTAAACAAGAATCTCGTCCCGAGATTCAAGACGTGAGGTAAGAAGACAGAGGGAACACCAATAAAGAATCTTCACGATCCGATTGCCCTTCTCAAAGATGTTGATTCATTGCATCATGTCGATCTTGACATCCTCGCTTTTGAGATCTTCATCCACGCGATGACGATGGAAAGAAACTCAACTAGGATTGATCTACTCGAAAATCGAGCTAAACAATATCAACTCACGGAATGAGATGTTGAAACATCTCGAGTTGAGACACAAAACACATTGAGAGGGATGGAGTGAAACACATGAAAAAGGTTCACTAGATAGGCAACAATTCCACACCTAAGAAGGTGGTGAACGGTTGTCAATGTAGCGAGGAGTTGAGTTGCCATGGCACCATAATGAGACATCTTAAGGAAGGTGACTCGCAGAAGTATTCCCTTAAGTGGAAAAAAGAATTACTTTTGATACAAAGATCATTGAAATTCTTTATACCAGCCTAAGGCAATCACAAATGATCGTGTGAACGAATTCGAACGAATGGCATACCCATGCCAGAATGGATGATGTGGACTACCTTGTTGAAGACAACGCAATGGATGACTTTTTCTTATCACCAGAAATGGATGGGACCCATGACAGGACCACTTTTGAAGATGATCCTGGACAGCATTTGCTGAGAAGGACAACCCATGGAAAATTGGCATGATGGGGTGCAAGCTGAGAACAACATGCAAATGTTGGGAATGTTCCAACCATCATATCTACCTGAGATTCAGATCTGGTTGGTGTCAGAATATTCCAGACTCATCGAATCTAGAAAGAAAAGTGAAAGTTTTGCAACACGAATCGACGAGATGACGTTGCCAGATTCTCGGGAAATGGACTACGGTGGTAAGCTCCAAAACATGAGCTGGTTCTGCTACAAACATGTGAACACGCTGTCCTAGACAAGCATGGACACGTAGTAGTCTTATAATTAAACACTACCGAGTTCAGGTGGGGAACCATCATCGAGGATATCGAAGTCCTTGCGTAGGTCTAACTCTTAAGAAGAAACTTCTTCTCCTTGAACAAATCAATCAGTGGTTTAGTGTGCTAGGGATACGTATAGAATGTAGATGATCAGTCTATCAGACCATAGAATACTTCGCACATGCATGACTTACTTGGGATGATTCCAGAGGAAGCAAAAACAAACTTTCTCGAATTCACGGCGGCAACTTACATGTGTGTGCACATGAATTAGAGGAAGTCACATCTTTCAACCGGACATATGCTTCATGATCGGGACATGAGGGCAATGCTTATAAAGTTTCCAACACTAGTGTAATGTTCAACGTGAATCATGGGGGAGACAAAATGATGCTGATGGGCTTAACAACAACTCATCAGAATCTCCATATCACTGGACTTCCACCACTATGTGAACAATGTGATAGTATTGGTCAGACCAAAGATATAATGGTGTATGCTCGAGGGACAACCGCAAGTAAGACAACATTACAAACATCATTGGTTCTGATTTAATTTGACGATAGCCCACACTCAAATCAAGGTTTGGACAAGATAATAGATTCAACAACTGATCACGGGGATCAGTCAATGAAGATATCATCTTTTTTCAACACACACACACAAGGATATCCCTTAGTGATGAGCTAAATCGGACAAGTTTTCATCTTCCAACTCTCCAAGTTGTTGTTAAGCTTAACCAACTAGCTCAGGGTATCCAACATAGATTCTTGGAGAATGGGTGGTTTGGAGGAAAACCAACATGATCACGAACTCAACATAGCGGTCAGGTGACAACCAGGTAATACTTCCGAGAAGATAATCGGAACATCACGAACCACTGATATGGTACTAAGCTCGAGATCAATCTTGCTTTTCAGAGCAAGACGATATGATCAATAGAGCAAGGGTTTGGCAAAATCCTAACTCGTTGATCGAAGAGTGCATCAGGAAATAAGGACTAGGTAGCACGATCAATCTTAGGATGGTGATTTAATTACCAACACACTAAGAATGAGAGTATTGTCCATTAACTACCAAGCAACGGAGTTGCTAGGAATATTGCTTTCACACATCACAGTACACTTGTCGGCACTCCGGTTACAATAACACGGAAACGAGGAATGAACAATGATGGCAAGAAGTATTACTGCGTCAAGAATTCATAAGAGGTGGTGCAATTCTCACGACACTCCTGACATAAAGATGGTAACACTCCAAGGTAGAACAGAACAGAAGCTAGATTGGCATTCTGATCTGCGGAATACAACTGCTTTGACCCAATCCCAGAGATGGATGAGGTATTGGAGTTTGTTTCTCCTAGTCATTCTGAAATAGAATGGCTCGATGGACCACGAGAAAAATAAGCATCGATAACACGAATGCACAACTAAAGAGGGACAACTCAAAGGAACATATAACTTTCTGAGTTGTGGATGCATAGATTAGTATGTCGAATCAAGTTCAACAGGTTTCTTCCGGATAACCCACGCAGAAAGGTAGAAATGACAGAATCACAATTATGAATGGAGAACTCCTCAAGAGTACTCTGATTGTGATATTTTGGTTCAAAGAACTTCTGCCATAGGCGGTTCATAGTATTTGGAAGAAGGATATACCACAGACCTCGAGGACTAATGCAAAGGTTACTAATATCCTAAAGGAACTAGCAACACTATCAACATGAGGTAAGTAGGGTGAATCTCGGGTTCAAGAACCCATGAATAGAGTACCTACTACTACATGGCATCACGGGATGCTTTCGAGAATAATGGCCAGAATCACACACTGGGAATACAAAACATGGCTAGATCACTAGGTGACTCCCTAAAACACCTAGGGTCATAGTAATAGCTCCAGCATATATGTCGAGGCAATAGAGTACCTCAACTGACCGGTTAGTGTGATTAATCTGGCCCAAATGGACATCAGGAACAGGAGGAAGGGGTTTGCAAATGCATCAGGCTATTTAGAAACCTGGAATGACTCGGACAGCGTAATGGCTGTAAATGCTCAAAATGATTTGAGACATCCTGCAAAAAATGGTGGCATAACCACTCAACATCACAATATCAAGGTTCTGAGACTAATTATGAACATATGGAAGTAGTAGGAACTGAACTGAGGCTTGAAACTATCAATTCTATAAGTCTATGGATTAGTAACACATCATCCTAATGGAAAGATGAGAAGCCTAGTTCTTAATCCCCGTAGAAGAGAAGAGGATGACTCAGATTAGAAGGCCATAGGGTAAAGGAGTAAAAAGAGCCTTACATTCCCTTCCACAATCAATTCCCTTACATAACTAAAGTATTTCTAGACTCAACTTCGACCAATTTGGCTTGGTAATCCTACAGGCACTCAGGCTCTGATACCAATGTTGTCAGGACCCCGATTCCAAAGTCACACCGATCTAGCATGTAACACATCATATCACTTTGCGGCCTCACGCACGGTATTCCCATGGGTGCCACCTTACCTGGCCCGGGACCGTTTGCGCCTTTTGGCTCACGTATATGATAGTGTCGCTAGCATCCATATGAGAAAGAACCCGGGCCGACATGGCTAGTCGTGAACCCAAAGCGGCGCTAACCCATGAGGACAGGCATACATGAATCACATCGAGCATGTCGGTCATCAACGTGTGAATCCGGGCTGTAGCACTGGGCTAACAGGACTCCAGTAACCCGGGCTGTAGCAGGCTAGGCAGGACTCCGGAAGTCGCCGCGTGACATTTCCCCGAAGGGACAGACACAGGAACGAAGTGAAACACATGCCGGCCAGTCAAGTGTTCCGAGCAGTAGTGCTGGGCTAGCAGGACTCCGGTGAACCGGGCTGTAGCGGACTACTATGGCTCAAGGAAGCAGTGGACTACATTTCCCCATAAGAGAGGCTACCAAGGATAAACAACTAGATTGTCGGATCCCACACATACCAAGCATTTCAATCATACACACAATATGCTCGATATGTGTAAATACAACATGGCATCACAACATAACTCTACGACTCAAAGTATTTATTCATTAGGCTCCGAGGAGCGAGATATTACAAACATGGTCTTATGACCCAACACACAGAGCATACAAGCAACAAGCACAAGCGGAAGCTTAACTTGTCTGAGTACAGACAACTACAAATGAAGAAGGCTGAGAAGCCTGACTATCTACCAGATCCTGCCAAGGGCACAGGATCGTAGCTGAGGTATCAAGCTAAACGTCGAAGTCCACGCAGAACTACTAGCGAGACTGAAGTCTCTCTGCAAAACATAAATTAAGCAAACGTTAGTACAAAGGTACTCAGCAAGACTTACATCAGAACTAAACTACATATGCATCGGTATCAACAAGGCGGGGTGGAGTTTAACTGCAGCAAGCCAGCTTTGACTCAGTGGCTAACCTGAACTACGACTGCAAGCAACTCTTTTGAGGTGGCACACATGAGTCCACATATTCACCATTCAATACACTACTATGTATCCGCTCCTGTCTCCCTACGAGAAGGCCATCCATAGCACTCACACTTATCTTGCGAGTTTTAGAGTATCCACTTTCACTTGTCTATGAACTATGCAAGGGGTCCAAGTTTCCATATCCGAGGAATCTGGCTATTCGAATAGATAATGTTAAGCCTGCAGGGGTGTACTTCTTCACACACGCTCCCACCACTTACCACCATATACACGTCATGTGTCTCGGCAACCTTCAAGCGGAAGCCTGGCGAGGGTGTTGGCCACGGCCTACCTAAACACTTAAGTCTCTAGTCCAGGTTTATCGCCTATCCAGGTTCCATCCGTAGGGAGTCCGGCCGAGGTTTCCACATACGGCCCCGAATGATGTGAATAGGGTTCCCGAGACACCAAACGGGCGCCCGGCATGCCCGGCCACGGTGTATCTACCGCAACATAGCCCACCCCTAGGGTCAGCTACGCACGGCTGCCAACACATAACCTACGAACACCAGAAACTAGTTGCAACTCCTGGATAGAGTACTAGGGTGATTAAGAAGCCGAGAGGGTCAATTAAGGATCCCAATGAGTGGTAGTAGCTGTTCATGGATCATAGACACAGAACTCAGTTCCTGAGGACGGCTGCAATGAGACAACCCACCATGTACTCCTACGTGGCCTCTCACCGCTACCTTTACCAAAACATGTTCACACACTTAGCTCACACACAGTAGGACATGTTCATCACTGTTCCAATTCACCCCCGATGAATCAGACCTGACTCAACTCTAAGCAGTAGCAGGCATGACAAACAAGCATGAATGAGTAGGCACATCAGGGCTCAAACAACTCCTACTCATGCTAGTGGGTTTCATCTATTTAATGTGGCAATGACAGGTCATGCAGAGGATAAGGGGTTCAACTACCGCAACAAGTAACAGATGAATCGTTGTTGTCCTAATGCAGTAAAAGAGAGTAGGTGCTTGAGAGTGGGCTTGTATCGGAATGAACAAGGGGGTTGTGCTTGCCTGGCACTTCTGAAGATAGTATAGTTCTTCATCGGTGTCATCGAACTCGTCGTCAGAACCACGTCTATCGAGAGGGGACAAAAACTGGCAAACAAAGAGGAACACAATCAATGTAATGCAACAATTATGATGCATGATAATGTCATGGAAATATGCTGTTGATTGAGCTAATGCCACTAGCAACATGTTAAATGGAGTTGGTTTGAACCCTAGGTTCAAATTCAAACTCCATATGTGAAATTCAAATGCCATTTAATTGATTTGACCTGATCAGAAGGTATAAGTTGATCTAACATGCATGAAAGTGGCACAGATAGATTCCTTGAATTTTTCTGATAATTTTTCATATATAATTTATTTCATTTGGAGTTACGGTTGAATTTCTATGATTTTTAGAAGTTTTGGGCATTTTCTGAATTACCTGAATGAGAATAAATCCAGAAAATGTATTACTGCGTCAGCATGAGGTCATGCTGACGTCAGCAAGTCAACAGGCGCCGTCCAGGTCAATCCTGACCTATGGGGTCCACTGGTCAGTGATAGGGGCTAGTTAGTGACGCTGACTAGTGGGTCCGGTCAACGACCACGTCAGCAAAGTCAACTTGACATGTGGGGCCAGTCAACCGCCATGTCTGCGCGGTCAAAGCTGACGTGTGGGTCCCGCTGGGTTTTAACTAACTTTAAACAGAAAATTAAACTAACGTAACTGGCACAGGGGCCCACATGGCAGTGGCTCTAGAGGTGGTTTAGCTGGGTCATTAGTGGCTAATGATGAGCCATGTCATTAGTCGCCGGAGTTTCGCCGACGACGACCATTTCGCGCGACGGAGATCGTCGGGATCTCGCTACATCCCACGGTTTGAGGCGGGGTTTGCTCCTACGGCTTCCTGGCATTCTCGCGCATCTAGTGGTGGTAGCGGCAGCAGCTGGGATGGCCGGGGTTGACGGCGGCGAGCACTTCTGCGGCGGTCGGAGTTCGGGCACCTGCTGGTTTGGCGTTGTGGTGCACGGGAGGGGAACTGATGGGTTCTACGTGCTCCTGGTGAGGTGTGGAGCACGTTGTCGTGCTCGGGAGTGAGCTGCGGTGGCTCTGGTCTCGTCTGCATCATCACTGGCGGCGAGGAGCTCACGGCTCTGGTGAAAAGGGCGGCCAGAGTGCGGGAACGAGTGCGGGGAGGAGGGGAAAGGTGTGGGAGCTCACAACGATCTCGAGGAAGGACTCAGCGGGCTCGGGGACGACCGGAAGGCGACGAATCCGTTGATGGAGTCCGGCGGCCGTGCTCGGGGAAGGCGACTCGTGGCGGCGATGTCGGGCTCCTGTGGTAGCGTGGTTCGGCGTGGAAGAAAGAGGGGGTCGAGGCGAGCCTCTAGGCTGGTCAGGGAAGCGAGGGGGAGGCGGTGGCTACAGCTACGGCGAACCGCGTCGGTGGTGCTCGGCGCGAGAGGGAGAGAGAACCAGAGGAGGGGAGGGGCACGGGAGAGGGAGAGAGGGGCCAGGGCTGCGTGGCGTCGCCTGGTGCATTGAGGAGGAGCCAGGCAGGCTGGGAGGGAGGAGGTGGAGGCCTCAGGCGCGCTGGCGTCGACACGCCTCTACCTACTGGGCTCGTGGAAGAAGACCAAGGCGCCCCTGGTGGGCTGGCCGATTCTGCTGGGCCACCAGGTAAGTGGGCCTCAGGTAAACGCCAGGTTAGTCCTTCTCTCTCTCTTTTCTAAATTGTTTCTGTTTTCTATTTTTCTGCAATTATTTTGACTTAATTAAAATGCTAAGGGATTTCCAAAAATCATGAAACTAATCATGGCTACTGTTTAAGATATATCCAACAGTAAACATTTTAGTTTGTGATTATTTGAGCATTTAAAATATTATTAGCAATTAAATGCCCAAATGCAAATACTATATAATTTAATTCAAAAATCAAGGAATAGCCTATAAATATGTTCATCATTTTTGGAAGAGGTTTTTACCTTTAACAGAAATCATGAACATTTCCAAAGGGCATTCTGGGTTATTGAAAATATTTTTATTGAACCTAGTTAAATTCATTTGGTGCTAGGGTTTCAACAATCCCCATTTCAAATTTCTTTGGAATTTAAGCATGATGGCATGATGAACAAGCAAAGGCAAGCAAGGCCTGAACTGGGGCTGTGACATTATGAGAATGCGGTTGATGTAGTCGTACGTCTTCACGATAGACCGATCCTTAGTACCGAACATACGGCACCTCCGCGATCTGCACACGTTCAGCTCGGTGACGTCCAGGGAACTCACGATCTAGTAGAGCTTCGAGGGAGAGTTTCGTCAGCACGATGGCATGATGATGGTGATGATGATGATGATGATGCTGGAACAGGGCTTCGCCTAAGCACCGCTACGATATATCCGATGTGGATTATGGTGGAGGGGGGCACCGCACATGGCTAAAAGATCAATTGATCAACTTGTGTGTCCATGGGGTGATCCCCTCCCCCGTATATAAAGCAGTGAAGGAGGGGGAGGTCGGCTCTCTCTATGGCGCGCCCTAGGGAAGTCCTACTCCCTCCGGGGGTAGGATTGCCCCCTTTCCTAGTAGAAGTAGGAGCCCTTCCAAGTAGGAGTAGGAGAGGAAGGAAGGAGGAGAGAGGGAGGAAGGAAAGGGGGGCCGGGCCCCTCCGAATTCTGATTGGGCTTGGGGGCACGCCTCCCTATTTTCCCTTCCCTCCCCTCTATTCCACTAAGGCCCAATAAGGCCCATATACTCCTTGGGGGGTTCTGGTAACCTCCCGGTACTCCAGAAAAATGCCCGAACCACTCGGAACCATTCCAATGTCCAAATATAGGCTTCCAATATATCGATCTTTATGTCTCGACCATTCCGAGACTCCTCGTCATGTCTGTGATTAAATCCGGGACTCCGAACTACCTTTGGTACATCAAAACACATAAACTCGTAATACCGATCATCGCCGAACGTTAAGCGTGCGGACCCTACGGGTTCGAGAACTATGTAGAGCTGACCGAGACTCATCTCCGGTTAATAACCAATAGCAGAACCTGGATTCTCATATTGGTTCCTACATATTCTACGAAGATCTTTATCGGTCAAACCGCGTAACGGTATACGTTGGTCGCTTTGTCATCGGTATGTTACTTGCCCGAGATTCAATCATCGGTATCTCAATACCTAGTTCAATCTCGTTACCGGCAAGTCTCTTTACTCGTTCCATAATGCTACATCCCGTAACTAACTCATTAGTCACATTGATTGCAAGGCTTATAGTGATGTGCATTACCCAAAGGGCCCAGAGATACCTCTCCGACAATTGGAGTGACAAATCCTAATCTCGATCCATGCCAACTCAACAAACACCATCGGAGACACCTGTAGAGCACCTTTATAATCACCCAGTTACGTTGTGATGTTTGGTAGCACACAAAGTGTTCCTCCGGTATTCGGGAGTTGCATGATCTCATAGTCATAGGAACATGTATGGTTATGGAGAAAGGAAAAGCAACAAACTAAACGATCATCGTGCTAAACTAACGGATGGGTCAAGTCAATCACTTCATTCTCTAATGATGTGATCCCGTTAATCAAATGACAACTCATGTCTATGGTTAGGAAACATAACCATCATTGATTCAATGAGCTAGTCAAGTAGAGGCAAACTAGGGACACTCTGTTTGTCTATGTATTCACACATGTACTAAGTTTCCGGTTAATACAATTCTAGCATGAATAATAAACATTTATCATGATATAAGGAAATATAAATAAAAACTTTATAATTGCCTCTAGGGCATATTTCCTTCAGGCACCGCCATGAACTTGGCTAGAGCCGGCCGGCCTAGGAGCGCATGGTATCGGCTCCAAATCGACCACCTCAAACCAAATTGCCTCGCGGCAGAAGTGATCTTTGTCTCCGAAGAGGACGTCTATCTTGATATTTCTGATTGGTGAGCAGGAAAGGCCGGGCACAATGCCATGAAAGATAGTCCGACTGGGCTGGAGCTACCTCTCTTTGATGCACAACTTCTCCATGGTATCGCGGTAAAGGATGTTGATGCTGCTACCGCCATCTATCAGAATTTGGGAGAAACAAGTAGCTCACCTCTCCGTTGCAAGGGTGACATCCAACACCAGGGCATAGGAACCTGGAGAAGGCATCACCTCCGGGTGGTCTAGACGGCTCCAGCTGATGGGCTTCTCGGACCAGTGCATGAATTCTGGAGCATTTTAAGCAATGGCGTTCACTTCACGGTGCCGCTGACGTTGGCTGTGTTGGTCACAAGCGAGACTGGTGAAGACGACGTAAGCTCCGTGTCCTTCGGGGTATTCATCCTGAATGACGCCGACTGCAGGGCGGGCCACCAGCTACTGGGGAGGAGGCGGCGGCTGGCCAGCAGGCGGAGGAGGCAGCAGTCCTTCGCCCTTGGAGATTCGGGTGAGCCAGTGGAACTTCTAGGTGGTGTGGTTTGACGGCTTCGCGCCGCTATGGAACTTGCAGGGAGCATCGAGGGTTTGCTCATAGGAGAAGGCGGGCAGCCAAGCGGGCTTTCCTCCCTTCTGACGCTTGGGGTTGGGTTGTCCCTCCGGCTGCTGGTCCTCAACTATCGCCACCTGCCGGCTGGTGGAAGCCGGCTGCGGGGCCGTTCGCTTGTTATCATTCTGCTGCTGGCGCCGACTGTTGTCACCAGCCGGTGTCCAGGGAGCCGAAGGGAGCACCTTCCCGGTCGCATCCACCTGGAGCTCCAACTTCATGGAGGAGTCGGCCGTGGCGTATTTGTCTGCTATGATGAGCAGCTGGTCAAGGGTAGCCGGCTCATCGTAGAGGAGTCGGTGTTTGAGCAAGGTGCCCTCTCGGCACCCGGAAGTGAAGTACTCAATGGCTTGCACCTCATGCACCCCTTCACAGGAGTTGCGTAGTTCGACCCACCGCGTCAAGTAGTCACGGGTGGACTCGGTCGGGCCTTGAACGCACATCGGGAGCTGACGGGGCTTGGGCGGCCTCTTGTAGGTGCTGGTGAAGTTGCGTATGAAGACTTCAGTGAAATCTACCCAAATGTTGATGCTGCGGGGCTTCAGGATGTTCAGCCATGTCCGGGCCGTGCCCTGGAGCATGAGCGGAACGTACTTCATGGCAACGCGCTTGTTGTCATTTGCTATGTTGACGGCTGTGGAGTAATCCACCAGCCAATCCTCTGGCTTCATGGAGCCGTTGTACTTGGGTGTGTCTCTTGGGAGCGAGAACCCTTTGGGGAAGGGCTCGTTGTGAATGCGGGGGCCGAAACAAGGCAGGTCGATTGCATATTCCTCTTCTATTGCCAGGGATCGCCCGAGGCGGTCGACCCGGTGGCGGGCATCGGGTTTTCTCCGACTCCCTCGCGGCGGCCTAGCGAGTCGCCGAGAGTCGGGTGGCCAACAGCCGGCGGGGAGACGCGCCTCTCCCTGCGTGGAGGAGGAGGAGGCAGATGATCATCCCGCAGTTCCACTACTCGTGGGCGACCGTTTTGGTCATGCTCAATGGTGACGTGTGTCCGACTGCGGCTAGCAGGCGGCTCTCGGTCTCGTCGGTCACGGGCGCCGCCTGTCTGCGTCCAGGAGGTCGCGCCTTGCTCTCGGGGAGGAGGGAGGTTCTCAGCTCGCTCGTCGGGTTTTTCAACGTGGTGTCCGGCTTCTTGCTGCACGGCAGCCGCGAAGATGAGTTGTTGAACGCACTCCGTCATGCAGCGACGCTCGTCACCCTCCAGGCGGTCCAGCTCGTCTGCCGCCGCCTGGGAAGCACGTATGTTCTCCATGGGTGTGGCATAGACAGGGCGGTCTACACCAAATATGATGGCGATGGCAGCGCCACGCTATTGGACCGTGCCAGCACCGCTAGGCCCGCCAACAACCGGCGTGCCGTTGACGTCGTGGTTGATCTTGCGCTGGTAGGCCTCGAAGAGGCGTCTCATGGTGGCCAACTTCTTGGCGTTCTCAACGAGCGAGATGTGGCAGGCCTCTAGCATCTCGGCATCGGCGTCTGCCGCAATGGGCGTAGACAGGTCCCGCATTGGCGCCTGCAGCGGGTCCACGGTGGCCCCGCCAGAGGCTCCATCATGGCTGATGACAAGCACCTCCGTGACGGACCTGTCGCCGATGTCCGCGCGTGGGAGCAGGTCATCGATGACCACCACGTTGGCGGGGAAGGAGTCGAGGGATGTCACGTCAGAGTCGATGAGCAACAGGTCGGTGGAGCCAACTGACTCTAGGTCAGAGGCTGGCTCGTTGGCGATGTGAATCTTGCCAAGGAGGTCGACAAGGCAGCTCTCGGAGCTGGATGCTCCCGCGTCAGGTGCGGGCTCGTCGGAGAGGCGTATCTCGCTGATGAGATCAGTGAGGCAGGCCGCCGCGCAAGCGACTTCTGCGCCATGCAGTGCGTCGGTGCAATTTCCATTGAGCATGTCGGGCTGGCAGCACTTGCTAGGGAGGAAAAGGGTTCCCATCTAGAACAGGTCTCTGGACGACGGTGCACCTAGCACCATGGTGGGCGCCAAATGCCGCGGGTGTCGTGCGTCATATGCCAAAGGATATGCCTTATCATGGTGGGGGAGAGTAATACGTCGCTCGTGCCTGGAAATGGGATAAGGCATAAACAAGTATGTCGATGCATCTTACCCAGATTCGGGGCTCTCCTAGGACATAACACCCCTAGTCTTGCTCTGCAGTGTCTCCGCATGATCACTATCTCAACAAGTAGCTACAAGGTTGCTCCTAGAGCTGTTTGGCTAGAGGAGGAAGAAGGGCATGGCTAGCTATACTCCTCTCCCTATGTGTGTGTGTTGTCTATGATGCTCAGCCCTTTGCATGCGTGGCCTAGGGGTTTATATAGGCCTATCCCCCAGGGGTACAAAGGTAATCCGGTCGGGTGTGGGACCCGACCGTCAGTGTCCCTAGTAGCCGGCTTCTCCGCCGGCTACTAGGGCCTGCCGCCTGGTGGGTCCTACCGGCTGTCCTATACTTGGCCGACAGGCCGCGCCCGCCGCTTGCGAGTCCTACCGGACGCTTAGCACTGTAGCCGTGCTTCTGATGAGGCGTGCTTTGCCAGGGAGAGCGTGGCTACAATCTCGCCGCCTGGTGGGCATTCACTATAGCCACTCCCTGTCTCTTCTTGTTAATGGTGCATAGTTTCCAAGGGAGGGAGAGGGCCGCCGGTTAGGAGTCGGTCCAGCCTGCGCCGCCTGGTCAAGGCCAGTCGCCTTCAGGCATCTCACGGATAGGTAGGGCCCGCCGCTTGTGGGCCGTACCGATAGCCCGTCGTGGGGGCGCTGCACCCTAGGCTGTAGGTGATCTCACGGGCTCCGTGGCAATAGTGCCGCGGCGGGCAGGGGATGTCTGCCTTGTACGGGGCACCGTGGCCACATTCTGTCCTGGATTCGAGGGTGGCAGGCTATACTGTAGCCATTCCCCGTCTCGTTGTTGTAAAGGCATGCTAACTTTGAGGGAACAAGGGGCCGCCTGCTAGGAGTCGGCCTCTCAAGACGTCGCCTACTGGGAGTCGGCCCACCTCGTGGCCGTCTTCTAGGCTCCCTCGCCTTCCAGCAGCCGGTCGTTTGGACCAGTCGACCCCTAGAAGGCGGATGCTTATCTTTGATGTTGTGAGGGGCGCAGCTAACCCTGATGTCTTGAAATACCATGGGGGTGATGTGGCTACCCGTGGTCATTTACTCCGACACTCTTGGCTACATGAATGAGATAGTAAGACATGGAAAAACAAAATTGGTGGGCCTAGCTAGCTATACGCATCCTCCAAGGTAAAAAGTACTAGTACTAGTAAGTAGTAATACAATGAAAGAGAAGGCGAGAGGGTTAAAATATATAATACTAAATTATAGTACTAGTACATTAAACATGTCCCGGTCAAGAAAACAAAATAACTTACAAGTACTACTACTCTAACACAGCAATGAGAAAATGGAATGCCTGGGTAGATGGTGATGATCCAATTGTGGTAGATTGTGTGACCATGTTGCACATCAGTGGGACCATGGGTAACGTCTGCTAAGATAGTTGATCCCAATATGCCAAAGTCAGATACAAGGTCCCAGGTTAGAACGAATCACAGATGCGAATGCACATCCAGGATCGGCGATCTTATTTTGATCGGGGGATGACTGGTTCCTACAAAATAATGGAGTACCGTGAGGGATGCAAATGATGGTTTGTGCATTCCGTTTGTAATCTCACGTACCATTGGATGGCAACCAGATGGAACAACTCTCCTGGCTTGTCACCGCGAAGATGCGGCCTACATGTCACACAACGCCTTCGAACATGTAGGGGTACAAATCTGCCATAGCGAACATGTGCAAGGCTCTGCCGTTACTGTCTCTTGTGTTGATGGCAATCCTTATGTCGAACACCGCGATGAGATCGTAATCATCGTAGTCGCGTCGCTTTGTTGGTGGGTTTGCAATTGCTATCTTCTTCAATCTCATGTAGGCATCATCATACGTATTCAAGCCCAGCTAGTCTGGGAGTCCGATCCCAATGGTGGAGAAGGGGTCTATGGGTACGGCCGCACTACTGTGGATGTTGTGCAAAATGATGGTCGTATCCAGCCGGAGGTATGCAAGCCAATCTTTGTTGGCACCAACCCAAACCTATATATAATATTGTGGGCAGCGGAGAAATTACGGGATGGAATAACTAAGTACTATATTTAGAATATACACTTCATGATCAAACTCCATGACTGACCTGCTCATCAGACAAAATCCGACTACCTCCCAACGTCGGCAACTCTAGCAGAGTCAACGTGCAACCATGGCCAGGGAGCGGTGGACTGTTCGATGGATTGTCCCATAGAATAACCTTCTCGTCGATGACGCATGGAAGACCAACAAGCATGGCCTTTTCCCAATCATGTTTAACCACCGTCTTAAAAAAGTTGGTGTAGGAAGCATTGAGTCTTGCGGCGGTGAGGACGTTAGAGTAGCGTGTGATTTCTCCTAGAGGATCGTCGTCTAAGGTCTCCTAGCCCCGACAAGGAGGAGAACCGTCTGCCAAATCCATGGGAGCGGTGTGAACTGCCTTGGTCTCTTCGGGGGGAGGGGAACTGGTGAGGAGGAGATAAGAGTGTAACCGCAGGGCCTCGTCCCTTCGCTAAGGAAATTATGCGGGCACACATAGTGGTAGTGCCTTGAGCCCTGTGATGGTGAGGCTATTATTTACTATGTAGTATTGTAGCGGTACTACTACTGCTTTCCCAACTAGTAGTGCGATGTACTATACTTCTATAATGCACCAGTTTTGAACTCTTGAATCTCAAGGCCAAGGAGCTACAGTTGCAATTGGAGGGTACTACTGTTCTCTAGAACCATCGCTATACTATCAATGCAGGGAAAGTACACCTGCGTAGTGCGTACTCTCCGTGCTCTATTCAAGCGTGTAGCTGGCCTACTCAGTCGCTCCTCTCACGCACACACTAGCAGCCTGTTTATCAGCGGCGGTTACTGTGGGGGCGAACATTTGAGTTCTTTGATATAGCGAGACTAGGCTTTTTGCTTCCATTTTTGGAGGTGTAATGGATCTTGTCAAACTTTGTTAGTTCCTTCTTTATGAATGAGATGAGGCAAAGTTTTTGCCTCCATTTCAAAAAAAATCACGTCAAGAGGAATTTCTTTTATAGAGCCGATAATGGAGCAAAGTCCATGCGTGCAACGACACAAGCTATAGAGTAGTAGAGTAGCACTTTACGTACCGAGCCATATTACATAGTTCCCAATGATGCACCAGGCTTTTCCGGCTTCTCGGGATTAATTGGGAGGCGCTAGTTTAAATATGGTAGCTGATGAGGAAGTTGCAAGTGAGGTGCGACTAGGGCGAGCACATAGGCGAGAAACTTTGCTGGTCTGAATTGATATATAGGAGTACTACTCTAGTACGCGAGCCACGAGATGATGGGAGGGAAAACCCGTTCACGTGTTTGGGCTATCCAGTGCACCCAGATTGTGGTGCGACACGTTCGTTCGACTTCAAAAGTCAAACTACCAATGTACAATATTGGCTTGCAATGACGTTACTATTTAAGAAAAGGCCGCCATGCGTTTGGCCGAGATCGAACCCACAAAATGAGCTATACACTCCCCGACCACTAGTAGTACTCGTTGGAGTACAACGCAACCTAGAATCGCCTTTTGTCGCTAGTACATTATTCCTTACAAGAAACCACTAATACCAAGAAACTACTACCACTTACCAACCAGCCCTGCTAAGAAATGACTACTCTACAAAGTGTCGTTATAGGCACCTTTCAACCCATGTCGCCCCTTAAGTCAACGTATTCTATTTGACTGGCAAGTTAGGCATTCTGACTTGTGGGACCTACATATCAGTCTAGACAAAAATCTCCGAGTGACCTCCTACCTCCGGCCCGTCCACCTAGTCATCCTCGGCCATGGGACGCAGCTACTGCCATCGGTAGAAGGCGAGGTCAAAAGCGCCTGCGACGCGGAGCCCATCTTGCAGTATCCCGCATGCCAACTCCATCCGGCGCTCACGACCGCTAGCTAGCCAAGATAGCACACACCCTGCTAGATGCATCCAGCTGCTTGTCTACAAGTTTGCTAGCTAGGTTGGCACGGTGGTGCGGCGGCTTGCTCACGCGCACCGGACTAAGACTAGCCATCTGGCTCGAGCAAAGGCCAGCCCGGCGGCTTGCTCGCGCGTGAGCCATGCGTGGGCCAGCCAACCAACCCGTGCGGAGGCCAACATGGCGTCCAGCCCGTCCGGCGGAGCGGTGATACGTCTCCGTCGTATCTACTTTTCCAAACACTTTTGCCCTTGTTTTAGACTCAAAACTTGCATGATTTGAATGGAACTAACTCGAACTGACGCTGTTTTTAGCAGAATCGTCATGGTGTTATTTATGTGCAGAAACAAAAGTTCTCAGAATGACCTGAAACTCCACGGAGATTATTTTTGGAAATAATAAAAAATACAGGCAAAGAATTAAGGCCAGGGGGCCCACACCCTAGGCACCAGGGTGGGGGCACACTTGCCCTCCCCCCCTGGGCGCGCCCCTGCCTCGTGGGCCCCCTAGAGCTCCGCCGACCTCAACTCCAACTCCATATATTCGTGTTCGGGGAGAAAAAATAAAGGATAAGGATTCATCATGTTTTACGATACGGAGCCGCCACCAAGCCCTAAACTCTCTCGTGAGGGCTGATCTGGAGTCCGTTCTGGGCTCCTGAGAGGTGAATCCGTCGCTGTCGTCATCATCAACCATCCTTCATCACCAATTTCATGATGCTCACCACCGTGCGTGAGTAATTCCATCGTAGGCTTGCTGGACGGTGATGGGTTGGATGAGATTTATCATGTAATCGAGTTAGTTTTGTTAGGGTTTGATCCCTAGTATACACTATGTTCTGAGATTGATGTTGCTGTGACTTTGCTATGCTTAATGCTTGTCACTAGGGCCCAAGTGCCATGATTTCAGATCTGAACCTATTATGTTTTCATGAATATATGTGAGTTCTTGATCCTATCTTGCAAGTCTATAGTCACCTACTATGTGTTATGATCTGCCAACCCCGAAGTGTCGGGACCACTCCCGGTGATGACCGTAGTTTGAGGAGTTCATGTATTCACTATGTGTTAATGCTTTGGTCCGGTACTCTATTAAAAGGAGGCCTTAATGTCCCTTAGTTTCCATTAGGACCCTTCTGCCATGGGAGGGTAGGACAAAACATGCCATGCAAGTTCTTTTCCATAAGCACGTATGACTATATGTGGAATACATGCCTACATTACATTGATGAATTGGAGCTAGTTCTGTGTCACCCTATGTTATGACTGTTACATGATGAACCACATCCGGCGTAATTCTCCATCACTGATCCATTGCCTACGAGCTTTCCATATATTGTTCTTCGCTTATTTACTTTTCCATTGCTATTGTTATCATCACTACAAAATACCAAAAACATTACTTTTGCTACCGTTGCCTCTACTATCATATTACTTTGCTACTAAACACTTTGCTGCACATATTAAGTTTCCAGGTGTGGTTGAGTTGACAACTCAGCTACTAAAACTTGAGAATATTCTTTGGCTCCCCTTGTGTCGAATCAATAAATTTGGGTTGAATACTCTACCCTCGAAAACTGTTGCGATCCCCTATATTTGTGGGCTATCAAGACTATTTTATGGCACCGTTGCCGGGGAGCATAGCTCTATTATTCGAGTCACTTGGGATTTATATTTTCTGGTCATTATGAAGAACTTGAAAGACGTGAAAACAAAAATTTATCCCTTAACTACGAGGGGATGTAAGGAACTGCCATCTAGCTCTGCACTTGATTCACCTTCTGTTTTGAGTAAGCCTGCGACACCTAAACCTGCTTCTACTATTAATTCTGATATGTTGCGTACTATTGATGATGCCACTTCTGCTATGCATGATACTTATGATGAAACTACTTCTATGCTTGATACTACTATGCCACTTGGTGAATTTCTTGATGAACAACTTGCTAGGGCTAGAGAGAATGAAATTATTGAAATTGATAATGTTGATGAAAGTGATGATGAAGGCTCTCCTAATAAATAAGAATCCTATTGTGCCTAAGGGCTATGTTATGGATGAAGAAACTAAAAGAGACTTTCTTCCATGCAATGATAGAAGCGATCTTAAGAAATTATTAGCTAAGCTTAAACAAAAAACTCTGAATGCTAGAATGAAATATGATCCTGCTTATGCTACTTCACCTATCTTTGTTACTGATAAGGATTATGAATTCTCTATTGATCCTGGTATAATTACTTTGGTTAAATCTAATCCTTTTTATGGCTATGAATCTAAAACTGTTGTGGCACATCTTACTAAATTAAATGATATAGCCAACCTGTTCACTAATGATGAGAGAACTCGCTACTTTTATATCCTTAAAATATTTCTGTTCTCATTAAAGGGTGATGCTAAGATATGGTTTAATTCTCTTGATCCTGGTTGTTTGTGTAGTCCCCAGGATATGATTTATTACTTCTCTGCTAAATATTTCCCTGCTCATAAGAAACAAGCTGCCTTAAGGGATATATATAATTTTGTGCAAATTGAAGAAGAGAGTCTCCCACAAACTTGGGGGAGGCTTCTCCAATTACTTAATGCTTTGCCTGATCATCCTCTTAAGAAAAATGAAATACTTGATATCTTTTATAATGGACTAACCGATGCTTCCAGAGACCACCTGGATAGTTGTGCTGGTTCTGTTTTCAGGGAAAGAACACCGGATGAAGCTTAAATTCTATTGAATAATATGTTGACAAATGAAAATAATTGGACACTTCCTGAGCCAACTCCCCAGCCTAGTCCTAAACCAACTCTGAAGAAAAGGGGTGTTCAATTTCTCAGTCCTGAAGATATGCAAGAGGCAAAGAAATCTATGAAAGAAAAGGGTATTAAAGCTGAAGATGTTAAAATTTTACCTCCTATTGAAGAAATACATGGTCTTAATTTACCGCCTGTCGAAGAAATATATGGTTTTAATCCATCACCTATTGAAGAAACACATGGTCTTGATAACCCGACACAGGTAGTAAAGGTAAATTCTCTTTATAGATATGATAAAGCTGAAATCCCTCCTACTAAGTTTGCTAGCCAATGTTTGGATGAGTTTCATAACTTTATGGTTAAGCAAGAAGACTTCAATGCTTATTTTGGTAGACAATTGAAACGAAATGCTTATATGATTGAACACTTGGGTGATTATATGTCTAGAGTTAAAGGTGAACTTAAACTCATTAGTAAACATGCTTCTATGGTTACCACTCAAGTAGAACAAGTACTTAAAGCTCAGAATGATTTGCTCAATGAATTAAATAGTAAGAAAGATGATAATGCTGTTAGAGTTATGACTAGAGGTGGTAAAATGACCCAGGAACCTTTGTATCCTGAGGGCCATCCTAAGAGAATTGAGAAAGATTCTCAGAAAAATGATATAGATGCACCTAGTCCTTCTAAAAGGAAGAAAACGAAAAAAGGATAGGACTTTGCATGCTTCTAGTGAACCTATTGCTGACACACCTAAGAATCCCAATGATATCTCTATTTCTGATGCTAAAACACAATCTGGTAATGAACATGAAACTAGTGATAATGTTAATGATAATGATCATGTTGATGCTCAACCTAGCAATGATAATGAGGTAGAAGCTAAACCTGATGTTGATCTTGATAACCCACAATCAAAGAATCAATGTTATGATAAAAGAGACTTTGTTGCTAGGAAACACGGTAAGGAAAGAGAGTCTTGGGTTCAGAAACCCATGCCTTTTCCTCCTAAGCCATCCAAGAAAAAGGATGATGAGGATTTTGAGCGCTTTGCTGAAATGATTAGACCTATCTTTTTGCGTATGTGTTTGACTGATATGCTTAAAATGAATCCTTATGCCAAGTACATGAAAGATATTGTTACTAATAAAAGAAAGATACTGGAAGCTGAAATTTCCACCATGCTTTCTAATTATACTTTTAAGGGTGGAATGCCTAAGAAACTAGGAGATCCAGGAGTACCAACTATACCATGCTCCATTAAAAGAAACTATGTTAGAACTGCTTTATGTGATCTTGGAGCCGGTGTTAGTGTTATGCCTCTCTGTTTATATCGTAGACTTGATTTGAATAAGTAAACACCTACTGAAATATCCTTGCAAATGGCTGATAAATCAACTGCTATACCTGTCGGTATTTGTGAGGATGTGCCTGTTGTAGTTGCAAACGTTACTATTTTAACGGACTTTGTTATTCTTGATATTCCCGAGGACGATAGTATGTCTATTATTCTTGGAAGACCTTTTTTGAATACTGCAGGGGCTGTTATTGATTGCAACAAAGGCAATGTCACTTTTCATGTTAATGGTAATGAGCATATGGTACACTTTCCGAGGAAACAACCTCAAGTCCACAGTATCAATACTATTGGAAAAATTCCATCGATTATTTTTGGAGGTTTTAAATTTCCTCTTCCTACTGTCAAGAAGAAATATGATATTCTTATTATTGGGGATGTGCATATCCCCGTTGAGGTAACATAGTGTCGTTTGCAATTTGTCCGGTTCCATGTTACTCGAAATGATTTTGTTAACAAGATTTGATCTACCTTGTTAGTGGATTCCTTTTGATGAGCATGAGATGGATGAAGTTAGAAAGCACAACCTTCTATACCCTCCTTTTACTTTTTATTATTTAGTTGAAATAAAGTAAAAATAGTATTTTCTATTAGTTTTCTGAATTAACCGTGAAATATAAAAATACCCCGAAAATAAAAGTTCTCCAAATGCCCTGCCAATTTAATATGATTTTTTCTGGAATATTTGAGAATATCTCGCACTAAGAACACAGCAGGGGGAGCAAGCACCGGGCCACGAGGGTCCATGGTGCGCCCCCTGCCTCGTGGGCCCACGGTGGCTCCCCTCCACTTATTCCCGCACCCACACACTTCTTCTTCCTCCCAAAAAAATCACCATCCAACTCAAGCACGAGTTCAAGCTCATTTTGCTGCGATTTTCGATCTCCTTGCCCAAAGCACCTCTCACAAAACTGCTTTGGGGGATTGTTCCTTGGTATGTGACTCCTCCATTGGTCCAATTAGTTTTTGTTCTACTGCTTTATTCATTGCAAATTTGTGCTGCCTAGGTGACCATGTTCTTGAGCTTGCATGTCAAATTTATATAGGCTCTAGGCACTTGTAGGAGTAGTTCCTATCAATTTTGTTGAGTTTGGTTTATTTTTATTTGAAGTTACTAAAAAATTTAGAATATTTCAAAAAATAATGAAGAGATTTTTGGGGGCTCATCGAGCCGGAGCTCGAAGGAAAAGCAAAATGAAGAAGCAGAGAGGCCCAAATATAATCTGCCTCACACCATAGAGGTTCGGCCGTGTGAATGGCCTTCCGATGATTTCTTGAGAGCAGCCGGGATCTATGATGATTTTTATGAATTGGCTAAGAATGCAGGCCTCACCGACTTCCTCTGCGACCAACGCGAACAGTATCTCTTACTCACCAATACTTTTGTGCAAAACTTCTACTATTATCCTAGGGAATCACCTCCTTCAGTAGAGTTTCATTTATATGATGTGGTTAAGAAGATGTCACTATATAAATTTTGCAGGGTTTGCAAACTACCTTTCGAGGCTAGCTTAGAGGAACCACATCGTAGAGATGTGGACGGGTTTATTGACACTATTACTGTAGGGGAAACTAGGAAAGTTTCTGATGCAAGAATCACTAACATACATTTTCATGTTTTACGCTACATTGCAATATTTGCTAGCCGTTGCTTAATTGGTTGCGGAAACTGTGGAAACCTTAGTGTTCCTGATATTATTATTTTGTTCCATGGTTTATTCCATGACTACTCTATTAGTATGTGCGGTATTATTGCCAAATGATTAAGTCTGAACCGTACAAAGGGCCCCATCTTTGAAGGTGTCTATGCTTCACGCCTTGCTGCATACTATAACATACCTATTAGGCACTGTGAAAAGGAAGAAAATTGCTACGTACTGTTTATTTAGATTATAAGAGTATGGTAGCACATGATTTTATTGTTAAGAATAGGGAAAATGAGCCTAAATACAAATTGTTCTTTGATAAACATCATCCTGAGACTATTACCCTGCCTGCTCCTTCCTTGTTTGATTTATCTGCGGGCAAGTACCTTGTTCCGTTGGAGGCCATTAACGCCTACCAGAACCCTACATCAGCTGCAGAGCTAGAGCCAGAACCACAATTTGATCCTCCACGGCAGTCTGATTACCGGTGGGATCCGGAGGTGATTGCCAGCCAGTGGCAATCTGAGTATCCATCACAGTACGACCCCAACTACAACTTTGGATATCCACCAGGCCATCCATGGCAACAAACCCACTTAGGCAAAAAGCCTAAGCTTGGGGGAGTACGTATTTCTCACCAACATTACATTTATGTTCACACACTCATTGCTAGATGTCGGTGCTCATACTTTTTCATTGTAATATCCATGCTAGTTTATTTCTTTTTTATGCTTTCTTCTTGTGTGCTTGATAAACCTTAAGAAAAAACCAAAAAAATAGTTGTATCTTTTAATTAGTTTAATTTCCATGCTTGTAGTAGTAATTAAAAAGAAAACTCAAAAAAGATTTCCCTTTCTTCTTTTGCTTGTTGGGAGCTTTCCCGTGTAAATAGTTTTATTTCTTTTCTTTTCTTTAGGGGTCGATAGGAGAAGACCATGATTAAACTGTTGAAGTGACTCATATATGTATTATTGTTGATTTAACCAAGAGTCCATATTACCTTGTCTTCTCTCTTGAATTGAATGATTGCAGATTCCAGCTTAGTCCAATGCACGTGCACTATTATTATTATCCACACTATTCGGTCGTGCCAGTGAAAGGCAATAATGATGATTATATGATGAACTTATTGAGATGAGAGAAGCTAGTATGAACTCGACCTCTCTTGTTTTTGTAAATATGATTAGTTCATCATTCCTGATTCAGCCTATTATGAATAAACATGTTTGCAATGACAATTAGAGATTATAGTTGCTTATGCCATGCTTAATTAGCTAGGAGCTTATAATGGTTTACCTTGCGTGCCAACATGCTATTAAATGGTTGTGATGTGGTATGATAGGGTGGTATCCTCATTTGAACTATTCGAGTGGCTTGACTTGGCACATGTTCACGCATGTAGTTGAAACAAAATCAACATAGCCTCTACGATATTTATGTTCATGGTGCATTATATCACTCATGCTTGCATTCGGTGTTGATTAATTTTAATGCATGTTCATGACTGTTGTCGCTCTCTAGCTGGTCGCTTCCCAGTCTTTTTCTAGCCTTCACCTATACTAAGCGGGAATACTACTTGTGCATCCAATTCCATAAACCCCAAAGTTATTCCATATGAGTCCACCATACCTACCTATATACAGTATCTACCTGCCGTTCCAAGTAAATTTGTATGTGCCAAACTCTAAACATTCAAATAAACATTTTGTTTTGTATGCGCAAATAGCTCATGTATCAACTAGGGTTGTTCGTATCTTCCATGTTAGGTGGGTTATTCTCAAGAGGAGTTGACTCCGCTCCTCATTCACGAGAAAATGGTTGGTCACCGAGATGTCCAGTCCCATGCTTTATGCAAATCAAATCAAAATAATTACAAACAAAACTCCCCCGTGACTGTTGTTAGTTGGAGGCACTCATTGTTTCGAGCAAGCCATGGATTGATGCTTGTTGGTGGAGGGGAGTATAAACTTTACCATTCTATTTGGGAACCGCCTATAATGTGTGTAGCATGAAAGATATCGCCATCTCTTGGTTGTTATGTTGACAATGAAAGTATACTGCTCAAAATATTATTCACCTCTATTTCAAAATCGAGCTCTAGCACCTCTACAAATCCCTGCTTCCCTCTACGAAGGGCCTATCTATTTACTTTTATGTTGAGTCATCATCCTCTTATTAAAAATCACCAGTTGGAGAGCACCGCTATCATTTGCATTCATTACTATTAGTTTACATTGAGTATGACTTGATTGGATCTCTTTTACCATGAATTACAATGTCTAGTCAGTCCTTGATCTTTGAAGGTGCTCCGCATTTATGTTTTGTGGTCTCAAAAAGGGCTAGCGAGATACCATCTTGTTATATCATATTATGATTGTTTTGAGAAAGTGTTGTCATCCGAGATTTATTATTATTGCTCGCTACTTGATTATGCCATTGATATGAGTAAACATGAGACCTAGGAGTTATTGTGAATATGGTTAGTTCATAATCTTTGCTGAAAACTTGAATGTTGGCTTTACATATTTACAACAACAATAGCAAACAGAGTTTGTAAAAAATTTTCTTTATCACTTTCAGTTCGTCAACTAAATTGCTTGAGGACAAGCAAAGGTTTAAGCTTGGGGGAGTTGATATGTCTCCATCGTATCTACTTTTTCAAACACTTTTGCCCTTGTTTTGGACTCTAACTTGCATGATTTGAATCAAACTAACCCGGACTGACGCTGTTTTCAGCAGAATTGCCATGTTGTTATTTATGTGCAGAAACAAAAGTTCTCGGAATGACCGGAAACTCCACGGAGATTATTTTTGGAAATAATAAAAAATACTGGCAAAGAATCAAGGCTAGGGGCCCACACCCTAGCCATGAGGGTGGGGGCGTGCCTGCCCCCTCGGCGCGCCCCCCTACCTCGTGGGCCCCCTGGAGCTCCACCGACCTCAACTCCAACTCCATATATTCGTGTTCGGGGAGAAAAAAATAAAGGAGAAGGATTCATCACATTTTACGATACGGAGCCGCCGCCAAGCCCTAAACTCTCTCGGGAGGGCTGATCTGGAGTCCGTTCGGGGCTCCGGAGAGGGGAATCCGTCGCTCTCATCATCATCAACCATCCTCCATCACCAATTTCATGATGCTCACCGCCGTGCGTGAGTAATTCCATCGTAGGCTTGCTGGACGGTGATGGGTTGGATGAGATTTATCATGTAATAGAGTTAGTTTTGTTAGGGTTTGATCCCTAGTATCCACTATGTTTTGAGATTGATGTTGCTATGACTTTGCTATGCTTAATGCTTGTCACTAGGCCCGAGTGCCATGATTTCAGATCTGAACCTATTATGTTTTCATGAATATATGTGAGTTCTTGATCATATCTTGCAAGTCTGTAGTCACCTACTATGTGTTATGATCCGGCAACCCCGAAGTGACAATAGTCGGGACCACTCCCGATGATGACCGTAGTTTGAGGAGTTCATGTATTCACTATGTGTTAATGCTTTGGTCCGGTACTCTATTAAAAGGAGGCCTTAATATCCCTTAGTTTCCATTAGGACCCGCTGCCACGGGAGGGTAGGACAAAAGATTTCATGCAAGTTCTTTTCCATAAGCATGTATGACTATATTCCGAATACATGCCTACATTACATTGATGAATTAGAGCTACTTCTGTGTCACCCTATGTTATGACTGTTACATGGTGAACCACATCCGGCATAATTCTCCATCACTGATCCATTGCCTACGAGCTTTCCATATATTGTTCTTCGCTTATTTACTTTTCTGTTGCTATTGTTATCATCACTAAAAAATACCAAAAACATTACTTTTGCTACCGTTACTTTTGCTACCGTTGCCACTACTATCATATTACTTTTCTACTAAACACTTTCTTGCAGATATTAAGTTTCCAGGTGTGGTTGAATTGACAACTCAGCTGCTAATACTTGAGAATATTCTTTGGCTCCCCTTATATCGAATCGATAAATTTGGGTTGAATACTCTACCCTCGAAAATTGTTGTGATCCCCTATACTTGTGGGTTATCAAGCGGCAACCAGCTCGCTCATCACCGGCGCCACCGACGAACACGCATAAGAACTGTTTGAAGTAATGTTCAGGAAAAATAATGATTTGAGAAGGAAGAACTAGATAGTAGGTCAGATGTGGGTCCCTCGTGTCAATGGTCAAACAAAATGTGTTGGTTTAAGCTGCCTCATCAACACGGACATGTGGGCCAACCCTATCATAAATGGGTTTAAGCGAGCCTAATTGTCACTAGGTAGTAGTTTTTGGCGCGGAATAAGATTTTAGGTATGTTTTTGCTATTTTTGTACAATAGTTTCTTCCTATGGCTGGTTGAAAGTGGTAGTTTTCTATTAAATACTCTACATATTGTAAGTGGGAGCAAAATTTAAGCTTTGGAAGCCAATAAGCACGGCTAGTTACATAGTGCCTATGTGTACATAATTCAAACTAAATATCAATCATGAGTGACTAGTATCTTGATGGAAAACTCGAAACTATGGAAATACTAGCATTTTTGCATTGTTGAAAATACTAGCAATGTTCACGTGCGTTGCAATGGATCATAATTAGAATAATACTTAATCACAAACTTGATAGAAAACACTCTAATTTTTTGATATACATATATCACGAGAAATATATTATGTTTCAATCAGAATATATTCCTTGGGCTGTTTTGGTGAGGTGAGGGAGGGATGTGGTTGGTTTTAAGATACTAATTAAAGGTTTTTCTGCAAATAGGTAGAGAAGTGGGATGTTGTTGAGAAATGGCAACAACTTAATTACCTCACAGTCGTTAGATTTAGATCTAATGGTGATAATTGATGGATGGCAGACACACCATCATCACCAACTAAGTATTCTGTAGGAGTACTAGCAAAATGCCCGTGCATTCACGGAACATCAAGATGCATTTTTTATAAAAACACCTGTTGTGATTAACCCATGTGGGAGTAATCACATGTGTAAAAACTAATGATATCTCGAGAAAGAGGAGAGATAAGGTGAGGAGGAGTGGGCGTGGTGGTGATTGGTGGTCGTACTGAGCGGAGGCATGGGGATCAATGACGCCGGCGGCGACCACCATGCCTGTTTGTTTCAGAGACTTCCTTTTTTAACTGCTCAACAATGAGGTTGTGGGAGATAAGGATTAACGAGGGAAGGCCTTGTTTGCAAATGTGGAGAGAGGTGCGGGTACCTTTTAGTTTAATTTCTATCCGTCAGATATAGGTCGGACGGTCTATATTGCAAGATGACAGGCATACCATCATCACCAACTCGGGTTTTTTTATAAGAGAAGAGATATAAGTATGGAGATACAAACATATTATCGATACTTGTTTCCATAAACTTGGATCCTACATTCTATTCAACGCTGAGCATGTGGAGCCTTAGCACGATGACTTCTGGACTGTATAAAACAAAGGTTTTCCCGTTGCCGATAAGGAGGGGGTGACGGCGGTGCGCTTTCGGCTTGCTCTAGTCCTAGTAGTCATACTAGGTGGTCTATGCACATGTAGATTTATTCTTTTTCACGTCTCGTATTCGTCGTACTGCCATGACTGTTGATGAATAGATGGTAAGTTATTCACGAAAAACCTTTGTTGACCGTTTGTGCGAGAGAGAGACAGTGTGCGTGTGTGATATGTGTAGAGACTGAGGCGAAGATAAGAGATTCTTTGTGTCTCTGTGTGTGGAGGATAGAGATAGACATGTGCATGGGGCTTTGTGTTGTGTAACGTGGAGACATGTAGACATAATCAGAGAGTGAGTGCATGAGATACACATGCAGACATAGGGAGAGATGTGTGAGTTAGAGAGATGGAGAATTTTGGTGTGCATGTGATCTAGAGAGAGGGGGTATATACATACCTAGAGCTCGAGAAAATATGCAAGGGTGTGTGCCTTAAAAGAAGGATCCAGATAGATGGGTGTTTGTGTGTATGTGTGTGTGTGCGCGCCTATGTGTGTGAGAGGGAGTGTGTGTATGTGGAGAAGAGAGACCACTAATGATGTAAACCTAGTGTAGGGAAGGGGGAATGGTGTGACATGTGTGTCAAAGAGAGACAAAGGCATGTGTAGTAGCGGGATAGCATGGGTGCGGGCAGGGAGCAGACTATTTGGAAGAGATATCGAGTGTGTGTGGGAGAGGGGTCTGAGAGCGAGAGAGAGAGAGCTACCGAGGGAGAGAGAGGAAGATAGGGGAGCGAGAGGGGTCATTTGTGTGTGGAAGTGGCATATAGATAGGGAGACAAGGTTGATGTTGTTTGAAAGTGGCCTATGTCCGAAGACGCAAGGGAAGCGAGTCATCGTGTGTGTGATAGAGACTTCATGAGAGGTATAGAATAGATGGTGTAGGGAACAATGTGCGAGTTAGGGAGCTATGGAAAGAGTTGTGACATATATGTATATGAGGAAGGAGCTGGGACGGGTCCGCATGTGGGAGAGATAGAAAGAGGAGAGTGGTGCACAAGGAGACAAAGTGTGCTTGTTTGCAGTGGGGGTGGTGAGTGAGATGAGTGTGTGAGAACCACATAACTAGGGAGATAGACATTTGGGGTGACGTTTTGTGTGTATGGGAAAGATACACTCTATATAGTGTGTGTGCTTGGGAAATAGAGATGCCGGGAGACCTAGAGAGTGGGGGAAGAGTTGTGTGCAAGCCCGAGAGACAAAGTGATAGAGACCTATATTGGGGTCCGAACTTTAGAAGAGAGGGGGTGTTAATGTGCTCCTGTGTTCGTCTCTGGGGGAGAGAACAACTTGTGGGGGTGGGGTGGGTGGCTTCAGATAAAGAGTGAGGTGTCTATATTTGAGAGACTTTAGTGTAATTGAGATATATGGTCAATAGTGTGTGCACTCATGGTTGATCAATTTGTTTCACAGTTTGGACTATGAGATAACGTTAATTTTTGAACATGTGTGATATACTTTGAAGTACCAGAATTACAGACCTAAGATTGGAATTTTGGAATTTGGCTCCATCATTAGCTTTTGTAATTAATTTAAACAGAGATAGATATTTTAAGCCGGGATTTCATGATTTCGAATTCATATATCAAACCTAGAGATATACACATACGGGCATTATCAAACTTTATAATCATCCACTTTATTCATACACATACACATTTTTTTGTCATAATATTTAGAATAAACACATTTGGAATTTCATTTGAATTGGACCATATGATGGTATTTGCTTCCACTAGCTCAATGATCCATATTTGAATTGAATGGACAATCTAAATTTCGAGTTGGAGACGTTGATTTTCGAAACTTGCACTTTTTGCATGCAAAACACATAAATTCTCGGCCATGATATCATAGTCGGCCATACAAGAGCAGAACACTTAATTTCAGGCGCCAAAAGCTTTCAATCTTACCGCTCACATCGAAATATCCTGCACCCGAAAGTTTAGCCCTGCGATATTCCTGTTTTACCCCTGCCACATGAACGGAAAAGGGCTGCTTTGGTAACTCCATTGTTTTCCCCTCTTTGCACCCAACATTCTTCCCCAGAGCCCCTCCCCTTCCCCTCCCTGACCCTCCACCCAACCATGCAAAGCCGCCGAATCTAGTCCTCCGCCACAGCGGTGGACCTCTGCTACCTCTTGAGCATGCATTGGTTTTCCCTTGAAGAGGAAAGAGTGATGCAGCACAATAGTGTAAGTATTTCCCTCGGTTTTTGAGAACCAAGGTATCAAACTAGTAGGAGGAAACACACAAGTCACCGAGTACCTGCACAAACAAACAATAACCTCGCAACCAACGTGATCAAGGGGTTGTCAATCCCTTCACGGTCACTTACGAAAGTGAGATCTGATAGACATAATAAGATAAATAGTTTTGGTATTTTTATGATATAGATTGGAAAATAAAGATTGCAAAACAAAAGGTAATACAAATAGCAAATTGATATGAAAATAATATGATGGAAGATAGACCTGGGGGCCATAGGTTTCACTAGTGGCTTCTCTCAAGATAGCCAATTCTACGGTGGGTGAACAAATTACTGTCGAGCAATTGATAGAAAAGCGAATACTTATGAGAATATCTAGGCATGATCATGTATATAGGCATCACGTCTGCGACAAGTAGACCGAAACTATTTTGCATCTACTACTATTACTCCACACATCAACCGCTATCCAGCATGCATCTAGAGTATTAAGTTCATAAGAACAGAGTAACGCATTAGGCAAGATGACATGATGTAGAGGGATAAACTTAAGCAATATGATATAAACCCCATCTTTTTATCCTCCATGGAAACAATACAATACGTGCCTTGCTGCCCCTACTGTCACTAGGAAAGGACACCGCAAGATTGAACCCAAAGCTAAGAACTTCTCCCATTGCAAGAATGATCAATCTAGTTGGCCAAACCAAACTGATAATTCAAAGAGACTTGCAAAGATATTTAAATCATGAATAAAAGATTTTAGAGAAGAATCAAATATTGTTCATAGATAATCTTGATCATAAACCCATAATTCATTGGATCTCGACAAACAGACCGCAAAAAGAATTACGTCGAATAGATCTCCAAGAGAATCGAGGAGAACTTTGTATTGAGATCCAAAGAGAGAGAAGAAGCCATCTAGCTAATAACTATGAACCCGACGATCTGTGGTAAACTACTCACACATCATTGGAGAGGCTATGGTGTTGATGTAGAAGCCCTCCGTGATCGATTCCCCCTCCGGCGGAGCGCCGGAAAAGGCCCCAAGATGGGATCTCATTGGTACAGAAGGTTGCGCCGGTGGAAATAGGGTTTCGTGGTGCTCCTAGATGTTTTCGGGGTATATGGGAATATATAGGAGGAAGAAGTACGTCGGTGGAGCTGCGGGGGGGCACGAGGGTGGGGGGCACGCCTACCCCCCCTGGGCGCGCCCTCCTACCTCGTGGACTCCAACTCTCCTAGATCATGTTTGTTCCAAAACTAACTCTCCCGGAGGTTTCATTCCATTTGGATTCCGTTTGATATTCCTTTTTTGTGAAACACTGAAATAGGCAAAAAAAATAGCAATTTGCACTGGGCCTTTGGTTAGTAGGTTAGTCCCAAAAATAATATAAAAGGTAAATTAAAGCCCATTAAACATCCAAAACAGATAATATAATAGTATGGAACAATAAAAAATTATAGGTATGTTGGAGACGTATCAAGCATCCCCACGCTTAATTCCTGCTCGTCCTCGAGTAGGTAAATGATAAAAACAGAATTTTTGATGTGGAATGCTACCTAGCATATGTCTCAATATAAATTTCTTTATGGTGGCATGAATGTTCAGATCCGAAAGATTCAAGACAAAAGTTTAATATTGACATAAAAATAATAATACTTCAAGCATACTAACAAGGCAATCATGTCTTCTCAAAATAACATGGCCAAAGAAAGTTATCCCTACAAAATCATATGGTCTGGCTATGCTCTATCTTCACCACATAAAGTATTTAAATCATGCACAACCCTGATGAAAAGCCAAGTAATTTTTTCATACTTTTGGTGTTCTCAAACTTTTTCAATCTTCAAGCAATATATGAGCGTGAGCCATGGACATAGCACTATAGGTGGAATAGAATGGTGGTTGTGGATAAGACAAAAGGAGAAGATAGTCTCACATCAACTAGGCGTATCAACGGGCTATGGAAATGCCCATCAATAGATGTCAATGTGAGTGAGTAGGGATTGCCATGCAACAGACGCACTAGAGCTATAAGTCAAAGAAAGCTCAAAAAGAAACTAAGTGGGTGTGCATCCAACTCGCTTGCTCATGAAGACCTAGGGCATTTTGAGGAAGCCCATCATTGGAATATACAAGCCAAGTTCTATAATGTAAAATTCCCACTAGTATATGAAAGTGACAACATAGGAGACTCTCTATCATGAAGATCATGGTGCTACTTAGAAGCACAAGTGTGGTAAAAGGATAGTAGCATTGTCCCTTCTCTCTCTTCCTCTCATTTTTTTGGGCCTTCTCTTTTTTTATAGCCTTTGTTTTTTTTCATTTTTTTATTTTCGTCTGAAGTCTCATCCCAACTTGTCGGGGAATCATAATCTCCATCATCCTTTCCTCACTTGGGACAATGTTCTAATAATGATGATCATCACACTTTTATTTACTTAAAACTCAAAAAAATACAACTCGATACTAGAACAAAATATGACTCTATTTGAATGCCTCCGGTGGTGTACAGGGATGTGCAATGAATCAAGAGTGACATGTATGAAAGAATTATGAACGGTGGCTTTGCCACAAATACGATGTCAACTACATGATCATGCAAAGCAATATGACAATGATGAAGCGTGTCATAATAAACGAAGAGGTGGTAAGTTGCATGGCAATATATCTCGGAATGGCTGTGGAAATGCCATAATAGGTAGGTATGGTGGCTGTTTTGAGGAAGGTATAAGGTGGGTGTATGGTACAGACAAAAGTTGTGCGGTACTAGAGAGGCTAGAAATGGTTGAAGCTTCAGAGTGCGTATAATCCATGGACTCAACATTAGTCATCCGAACTCACATACTTATTGCAAAAATCTATTAGTTATCGAAACAAAGTACTACGTGCATGCTCCTAGGGGGATAGATTGGTGTCGGTGTCAAAACTGGCAGATCTCGGGTAGGGGGTCCCGAACTGTGCGTCTAGGCCAGATGGTAACAGGAGGCAAGGGACACGAAGTTTTACCCAGGTTCGGGCCCTCTCGATGGAGGTAAAACCCTACGTCCTTCTTGATTAATATTGATGATATGGGTAGTACAAGAGTAGATCTACCACGAGATCGAAGAGGCTAAACCCTAGAAGCTAGCCTATGGTATGATTGTTGATGTGTACGTTGTCCTACGGACTAAAACCCCCCGGTTTATATAGACACCAGAGAGGGTTAGTGTCGGTGTCAAAACCGGCGGATCTCGGGTAGGGGGTCCCGAACTGTGCGTCTAGGCCGGTTGGTAATAGGAGACAAGGGACGCAATGTTTTACCCAGGTTCGGGCCCTCTTGATGGAGGTAAAACCCTACGTTCTGCTTGATTAATATTGATGATATGGGTAGTACAAGAGTAGATCTACCACGAGATCAAGGATGCTAAACCCTAGAAGCTAGCCTATGGTATGATTGTTGTATATGAAGTTGGCCTACGGACTAAAACCCTCTGGTTTATATAGACACCGGAGAGGGTTAGGGTTACACAAAGTCGGTTACAATGGTAGGAGATCTTGAATATCCGCATCGCCAAGCTTGCCTTCCACGCCAAGGAAAGTCCCATCCGAACACGGGATGGAGTCCTCAATCTTGTATCTTCGTAGTCCTGGAGTTCGGCTGAAGGTATAGTCCGGCTACTCGAACACCCCCTAATCCAGGACTCCCTCAGTAGCCCCCGAACCAGGCTTCAATGACGACGAGTCCGGCGCGCAGATTGTCTTCGGCATTGCAAGGCGGGTTCTCCTCCAAATTTCGTGTACCTGCTGAATAATGTCCGATTTTCGTAATGTAGCGCACCTTGGCTTCCACGCCCAATAATGGTCGTCTTCCACATGTCAAACGAATGTGAAAAGTCGGGGTGTTTTTACATTCACACCTCTAGCCGCATAAACGAGCCACCTATTGAATGGGATGGGGATTCAGATCCAAACCACACCTTCTCCTCTCCGCGAGTAATCATCAGAGCGCCTCCAGCAAAGGTTCATTCCAACATGGCCAGCCGTCGCAGCTCCTCCTCTCGCCCTTCCAGTCCTAAACCTGGAGACTGGGAGAGGTGCTCCATCCCGCACAGCGAGCTAGTGTCGCTTCAGGCCAAGGGATTTCTCCCTCAGGCCTATATGGTCCCGGTCCGAGCCGGACTCGCCACCTATAATGGCGGAGAGCCAGCGGAGAGCACCCCCAGTCCCTCCAAAGGAGAGCGGGTGTGCCTCGTCCCTTATCTACTAAGAGGACTTGGATTTCCAATCCATCCATTTCTCCGTGGGCTTCTGGAGTTCTACGGCCTCCAGCTGCACGATCTCACGCCCGCCTCTATATTGCATATCGCGGGCTTCGTCGCTCTTTGCGAGCTATTCTTGGGTGTTGAGGCTCATATCGCGTTGTGGAAGATATTATTCTGTCTGGTGCCCCGCCCTCAAGAGGGGTCTATATATCAAGTGGGCGGAGTCAAAGTGTGGCCTATCGCCGGAACCGGATATCTATCCGGAACCCCAAAGAAGGCGTCTGAGGACTGGCCTTCGGAATGGTTTTATATAGATGATGTCCCGCTACCGGACCCTATCCGGGTCGGTCTCCCCGAATTCAACAGTGCTCCCTTAAAGAAACGCCTCAGCTGGCGTCCGCGGAGCTCTCAGAGAGAAAGCGACAGGGACATCCTTCACCTGATGGGTCGGATAAGACTACTGGCTCATTCCGGACTAACCATGATTGGAGTCATGGCCGCATGCATTATGCGGGGGGTGCAGCCGCTTCAATATAGAGGCCACCCCATGTGGGATTTTAACGGGGAGGATGACGCCACCCGTTACGGTCGTAAGGGGCCAGCCTCAGCTGCTGCTCTAGTAAAGATCTTATCCTCTTTGTACAAGGGAGAAGAGGAGGAATTCCTCCGCGTCAACCTGCAGGGCAGATTTAGTATGTACAACCCCCCGAGTTGGGTAAGTGAACAATTGTGCCTTCCCATCCGCTTTATATTCCCATGATTAAATATGTAGTCCAACGATTTCAACGCAGGAACTGCGTCAGGAAGTAAAGGATATAAACAGCCGTCCCCCACAACCCGAGGATCCAGAACGGTCCCTCGATCCAGACTCCGAAGAGGATCCGGATATATCGGTGGAGTTGATTGACGGGGTGTTTCATCAGTTAAGCAAGGACAATACCTTGGTGGCCATTACGGCTGATTACCCAGGGTTAATCCCAGCCTCCCAGGTAACAGAGAGCGGAGTCTCATCCCTTTGAGAAGGAATCCATTTTCACGCATTTCAGTTTTCCTGACAACGACCGTGTTTTGTAGGGGAGGTTTCCAAGGCGGGAGGCCGAACCTGCGGCGGCTAGCCAACGAGGGGCCGCAGGGCCCCGTGGGGCAAAAAGGAATGTTGTCCGGACTGGGACGCCGGCGCAAAGGTATAACGCATCCTCTTTTTCCCTGGTGTTATTTCTTCAGGGCATATTAACGTTCGTGCTATCTTCAGGACGAAGAGACCTCGCCGGACTACATCCGGAGAGGTTGCCAACCGCGCCTCCACCAGCTAGGCTCCAACGCCTGGCCCGGAAGCGGGAGCGAACACGAGGCGCGCACCGGACGCTCCTCCGACAGAGGATGCAGACAGGCTGTCTGCCACCAATTCCGAGGTGGAGAGTGCCATGAACCACAGGCGTCGCCGGACAGTTCTTCGCGACGCTTGTTTCTCCCGAGATGCATTAGATGCCTTGAATTCGGGAGATGCGTACCTCCGTGCCGCTCAAAATGGTTTAACCAGAGCCACGGAGCAATATGTAAAAGACATACGGGTAAGAAAAGTTTGGTAAATATATATCTATATACCAGTAGCCCCGAGACTTGAAACAGTTAGAGTAACTGGTTTAAGGATCATGTGTTATGCAGGTTCTTACAGAGAACAATACCGTACTGTCCCAGGAGCTGAAAGAGTGCAAAGCCCAACTGGAGGCCGCACTAGCCGCGGTCGGGGAGCCTAAAGAGACCCCCTCTGGTAAGTTACACTTTGAAAGATTAATATCTTGCGAAGTGCGGCGTGGGTATGAATCTGCCAAATCATATTGCAGATGGCGCCGGACTGGATCCGGAGAGGCAACAACTCTTATGCCGGCTAAAGGCTGGTGAGAGTATGTTGACAAGGGTGAGGCGGGAGAAGAATGAGCTTCAGGATGCCAACACCAAGCTGGACGTTGAACTTAAAGATGTTCATGGCCAGCTGTCGGACTCTACTAAGGAGAATCAGCGGCTTCAACGCGGCATATTTAGTAAGTGCTTAAGCGAATCTTTGAAAGAAAAGAGTTCGGCGAGGAAGTCGACTAACGGAGTAATGTCTGTAGGTATGCTAACGGGTCGTCCTGCAGAGGAGATGCCCGGTTCTACGGGTGACCTTCTTCCCGAGCTCTCGCAATTGCACGAGAGAGTTCGGCAAGCGATGCGAGGCGTTGCCCAAGCCTTATGGCCTTTCCACTCCATGCCCGAGGGCCTTGGAGAGCTTTCGGAGAAGCTTAAGGGAGCTCGGCGGCACTTCCGGTTGTGGAAGATATCGGCCTACCAACAAGGGGCTAGGGAGGCCTGGGCCATGGTGAAGACACGGTACACGAAGTCTGACCCAAACCACATGGCCGAGGTCGGACCTATGGGGCCTGACGGGAAGGAGATCCCTGTAGGCTTAGTGTACGGCCAAGTAGAATTGGCCGCAAAGTATTCCCAGCAGGACTGTAAGTTAGACAGTCTATTAGATGGTATTGAAGAGGAATACAATCAGTCAGAGTTACTATGTAATTTTTAATTGACATGTGTAATGCCTTCTAGCCGGATTGTAGATCGTTTGTCGTTGCCGACCTTCTCGCTTCAACCTCAGGACCTGACGGTCCGGAGTGTGTCTGAATACCCTACCGGTTATGTAAGAACCGGGGTATGCATGGAGACCAGGCGTAGGGGTCATTAGTGCTTTATCAGACAAGTGCCCAACTAGTTATGTTATATTACATGGTTAGTAAGAAACATCTTCCAGAGAGAATAATTCCATTAGGGGTTCCTTTCTCTGGGAGGCATGCCCTAAAGTGCATGTCCGGACTGCAAACGCAGGAAAATCATCTGGGGGCATATACATAAATAAGTAAAAAAGGTCATCTTTTAGTTCACTGACCGAATATTCCCTTAAGAACGCTAGCTTTCGGCTTCACCCAGTCTGAGGTACACATCCGGCTGATCCGGCAGTAACAATCGCAGAGGTGCTCCCTTTACCACCTAGCCGAACAATCGGGAACGTATGGGTAAGCACAGGAGCCAGGGAACCCAGCTTGGCCAAAACATAAGTCATATCGATGCATATAATGGTGAAGAAAAGGTACATGCGGAAGTTTGACACATGTGGTGGGCGTGAAGCCCGTATAAATAAGCTTCTATTAAAGAAGCCCCCAGGTTTAATGAGCGCGAGTAGCACTTCACTTGAGGAGCCTTTAAGGGCTATAAAAGAGAACAGGGGAAGGAGAGAAATGTAAGACAGAAAATGTAAAAAATGGACAGAGGAAGGAGACAAACACAGAGTCCGGCGCTAGGCATAGAATCTTCGGAGACGGGCTGCGTTCCATGGGTTCGGCTCGAGTCGGTTATCCGACACATCTCGCAGGCGGTATGCTCCACCAGTCAGGACTTGGTTGATTACGAAGGGACCTTCCCACTTGGGCTTCAACTTGTCCTTTTTCTTGTCCGGCAGGCGTAGAACTGATTCGCCAATGTTGTAGCTTTTGGCCCGCACTTCTCTGCTTTGATATCTTCGAGACTGCTGTTGATAGAATGCAGAACGGGCTTTTGCCACGTCGCGCTCCTCCTCTAAGGCGTCCAAACTGTCCTGCCGATCGAGCTCGGCCTCCCTTTCTTCGTACATGCGCACTCGAGGTGAGTCATGAATTATGTCGCAGGGCAAGACTGCCTCTGCGCCGTACACCATAAAAAATGGTGTGTATCCGGTGGTGCGGTTCGGCGTGGTCCGCAGCCCCCAGAGTACGGAGTCGAGCTCCTCTACCCAGTGCGTGTTAGATTCCTCGAGGGACCGCACTGATCTGGGTTTGATGCCGCTCATGATGAGACCATTTGCACGTTCGACCTGACCGTTAGTTTGTGGGTGATAGACGGAAGCATAATCGAGCTTGATGCCCATGTTTTTGCACCAGAGTTTTACCTCATCGGCCGTAAAGTTCGTGCCGTTATCGGTGAGATGCTGTGGGGGACGCCATAACGGTGTACGACCCCGGATATAAAGTCTATCATAGGTCCGGATTCGGCCGTCTTAACAGGCTTGGCTTCTATCCATTTGGTGAACTTATCAACCATGACCAGTAAGTACTTTTTCTTGTGGGTTCCGCCTTTAAGGGGTCCTACCATGTCAAGCCGCTAGACCGCGAAAGTCCAAGTGATGGGGATAGTTTGGAGGGTGGTGGGTGGCATATGGCTTTGGTTTGCAAAAAGCTGGCAACCGACGCATTTATGGACCAAGTCCTGAGCGTCCGCCCGGGCCGTCGGCCAATAAAAGCCTATATGGAAAGCCTTGCTTACAAGGGACCAGGCTGCGGTGTGATGGCCACCGAGTCCGGCATGAATTTCAGCCAGCAGGTTCCGCCCTTCCTCTTCGGAGATGCACCTTTGAAGGACTCTGGTAGTGCTTTTCTTGTAAAGTTCTCCCTCATGGACTTTATAGGCTTTAGATCGCCGCACTATACAGCGTGCCTCGTTTTGGTCCTCTGGGAGTTCCTGCCTAGTAAGGTAGGATAGGAATGGTTCTATCCACAGGGCGATAACGGCCATTAGTACGTGGGTTGAGGTTGTTATTTCATTGGCAGAGCCTCCGATTATGTCAGATTGTTCGGCGTCGGACAGTGCGGTTGGGTCTGGACTAATATTGCCATGTTCCCCTTCCCATACTACGGATGGCTTGGACAGCCTTTCCAGGAAGATGTTGGGGGGGACCGCATCGCGTTTTGCGCCGATGCGTGCCAGGACGTCTGCCGCCTGATTGTTTTCTCAGGCTATATGGTGAAATTCGAGCCCTTCAAACCGAGCTGACATTTTGAGGATGGCGTTGCGGTAAGCTGCCATTTTTGGATCCTTGGCATCGAAGTCTCCATTTATTTGGGATATCACGAGGTTCGAATCCCCGCGCACCTCTAGGCATTGAATGCCCATGGATACTGCCATCCGGAGACCATGTAAAAGGGCCTCATATTCAGCTGCATTGTTGGAGTCCGTGTACATAATCTGGAGTACATATTGAACTGTGTTTCCTGTGGGGGACGTCAAAACAACGCCGGCCCCTAGTCCGGCCAACATTTTGGAACCGTCGAAGTGCATGATCCAGTTTGAATATGTGCGGTACTCTTTAGGGAGGTCGGCCTCCGTCCATTCTGCGACGAAGTCGGCCAAAACTTGCGACTTGAAGGGTTTCCTCATAAATGAGGTTCAATCCGCTGCCTCCATCCATGAGTACCTTGGTGAGGCGAAAGCCGTCCACTATAGGACTGAGTACCAATGCGGCTGGTGCTCGAGCTGTTCGGAATTTAGGTTCGTCGCTGGCATTAAAGGTAATAGCCATGTCACTCCATGGGTTTATTGTTGCTACTTGATAGACTTCGGCGAAGCTGCAGAGTGTTCTTTTTCGCATTTTATTTGATGCGGAAGTCTCGAAGACTGTTAAGACTGTACTGGAGTCCCTGAGGTGGCTTTCTGCGGCCTCCGGAATTAGGAGATCTTCGCCCCTTTTGGCCACCTGCCGGAGTATCCAACATGCTCTAAGGCTATGAGTTGGTGTGGCGTCCTCTGTACTATGAATTTTACAGGGTCCATTAAGCCATCCCTCCAGTACGGTTCCATGCCCTGTAGAGGGTTTTGGTTTTTTGGTTTTTAACCCGGGTGTCTGATGATGATGCACCCTTTTATTTCGTACGGGGTTTCTATTCAGGGCCGGATTGTCCCAAAATTTAGTTTCGGTTTTCCGAGCGCTTTCCATCGCACAGTACTTTTGTACTATGGACGCCAAGTCAGTGAAGCGTGTAAGATCACGATGACCTGTGGCGTTGAGGATTCCCTTGTCCGTGCAATTATTGCAGAAGATTGAGATTGCGTTTTCCTCGCGGCAGTCCTTTATCATGTTCATAACCAGGAGGAACCTTGCCCAGTAATGATGTACTGTTTCTTTGGGCTTTTGCCTGATTTGGGATAGATCGCTTATGTTCGGGCGGGTGGGTGGAATTAAATCCGGAACTTCACCCAATCTAAGACTCAGAGGCCAAGGAGTTTCTGAACTCTGAGGTTTGGATTCTTGGATGTTGTCCAGTGAATCTAGCCCGTTGCCTGATTCTAAGTTCAGGTCTTGAGTTACATCCTCCCCTCCGCGGGTATCCGGCTTGGAGGGATCTAGAATCCGGACGTAGCTAGTCCTTAAGATAGATGAAGAGTCGCCGCACTGTGCCTCTACTACGGCAATGTGATGGGTGACTTGGGGAGAATTAATTTCTCTTAGATCAGGTTTAAGCCCAACCTGGTCATGATCCGTAGTGACCCCCAAGGCGGCGATGCGATCCAAGAGCTCGTTTACGGAAGAGAGCTCCATTGGATCTAACTGCTCGACGAGTTCCGAGCTGACGTGAAGATTGCTTTTGATGACCCGAGAGGTCACCGTCGGCGCAACGGCCGAACAGGCGGTCATGAGAAAACCGCCTAGCCGGAGAGTTTGGCCGACAGCCAAGCCTCCCTTAGTAACGGCGCCGTCTTTCAAGAAGGGAAGAGGCATCCTTCCTGATTGCGACGACACAGAGGAACTGTTAATGAAAGCACCAATGTCGGTGTCAAAACTGGCGGATCTCGGGTAGGGGGTCCTGAACTGTGCGTCTAGGCCGGATGGTAACAGGAGACAAGGGACACAATGTTTTACCCAGGTTCGGGCCCTCTTGATGGAGGTAAAACCCTACGTCCTGCTTGATTAATATTGATGATATGGGTAGTACAAGAGTAGATCTACCACGAGATCAAGCAGGCTAAACCCTAGAAGCTAGCCTATGGTATGATTGTTGTATATGAAGTTGGCCTACGGACTAAAACCCTCCGGTTTATATAGACACCGGAGAGGGTTAGGGTTACACAAAGTCGGTTACAATGGTAGGGGATCTTGAATATCCGCATCGCCGAGCTTGCGTTCCACGCCAAGGAAAGTCCCATCCGAACACGGGACGAAGTCTTCAATCTTGTATCTTCATAGTCCTGGAGTTCGGCTGAAGGTATAGTCCGGCTACCCGAACACCCCCTAATCCAGGACTCCCTCAGTTAGGGTTACACAAAGTCGGTTACAATGGTAGGAGATCTACATATCCGTATCACCAAGCTTGCCTTCCACGCCAAGGAAAATCCCTTCCGGACACGGGACGGAGTCTTTAATCTTGTATCTTCATAGTCCAGGAGTCCGGCTGAAGGTATAGTCCGGCTATCCGAATAGCCCCTAATCCAGGACTCCCTCAGTAGCCCCTGAACCAGGCTTCAATGAGACGAGTCCGGCGCGCAGATTGTCTTCGGCATTGCAAGGTGGGTTCCTCCTCCAAGTACTTCATAGAAGATTTTGAACACAAAGATAGTGTCCGACTTTGCAAAATAAGTTTCCACATATTGCCATAGAGAGAATAATATTTACACAAATCTAATTTGCTGACGTATTCCGTAGCGTGACACACCACGGCCAAGCCTTTATCCGAGTCGTTTCATTATCCCACCTCAGCGCGTCATGCGAGGCGGTTTCCTTGGCACGTCTTGTTAAAGTAGAGATCGTGTCCCCTTATCCCGGGATTCTCATCAATACGGGCGTGGGTAACCCACCCGTGCCATTGATTACGGCGCTTGGAGATAAGCGAGTTTTACCAGGCTGGTGGGGACATGTAGTTGCGTCCACCCATATAAGGGGGTAAGGATCCACCTTTTCACCTACGCCTTCTTCCTCCTTCGCCTATCCATTCTTGCGCACTCGAGCTCCAGCGCCCAAGTCCGCACTCCCCACCTCAACCTTCTCCAGCCATGTTCGGAGCGGGAGGCAAGTGGATGGTCTCCTCCGTCGCGGAGGGACACATCAAAAAGATGAGGAAGGCCGGATACCTGTCTAACGACATCGCGTACCGGCTTCCCGAAAAGGGGCAGCTCATCCCCACCCCTAGGCCCCATGAGAGGGTGGTGTTCTTCCCCCATTTCCTCCGCGGACTAGGCTTCCCTCTCCACCCATTTGTCTGGGGGCTCATGTTCTACTATGGCCTCGATTTCCATGATCTGGCCCCGAACTTCGTCCTCAACATCTCAGCGTTTATCGTCGTGTGCGAGGCCTTCCTCCGCATCCGCCCCCATTTCGGACTATGGCTCAAGACTTTCAGCGTCAAGCCGAAGGTGGTGCGCAGCAACCAGGCAGAGTGCGGAGGCGCCATGGTGGGCAAGATGGCCAACGTCCTATGGCTCGAGGGCTCCTTTGTGGAGACCCTGAAGGGGTGGCAATCGGGGTGGTTTGACATCACCGAGCCGCGCGACGCCGAATGGGTCGCACCCCCTGAGTTTCGATCCAGACCCCCTACGCGGCTCACCTCCTGGAAGGAGATGGGCCTGTCGTGGGGTAAGAAGGGAGAGCTGACCGCACTCCAAACATGTGTCCAAACCCTGGTGGACAAGAAGCTCAAACTTGTCAACGTAGTCCAGGTTATGCTCATCCGCTTGATCCTCCCGTGTCAACAACGGGCTTTCAACTTGTGTGAGTTCGACTCGGCACGGCACCAAACTCTGAGCAGGCTCTTTCACACGACGTACTAAGATGCCTAGAAGGTGCTTTTCAAGGGCGCCGAGGCTCCCGCATCCGCTACCGAGGATCGCGGATTCAGTGCGCAGCGTCACACTCTCGCGGTAAGCTGTTTTTTTCCTTTTACAGGGTATCAGTTTTTCATAGTTTGACTCCATGCGGGATCTAAGCTCCCTTACCTTTGACAGGATTGGCAGGTGACATCTGGACAGATCAACTGTCTGGCTCCTTTGCCCGAAGGCCCAGCGGACACTCGCTTGGCGAAGCTGCTGGTTCCGGCACCCTATGTGGTGCCGGAGAAGAAGGCCGCGAAAAAGGCCGCGGGGACTCGAAAGAGTGTCCGGCTCCAGGAGGTGTCGGATCCATCATCCGATGGTTCCGAGGCGCATTCCTCCCGTGAAGACGAGGAGGAAGAAGAAAAGACCTCTCCCCCTCCGGCGGGAGGAGAGAAGAAAAGGAAGGTCGCCCTCTCTGGGGAGGCCGGGGGGTCCAAGAAGGGGAAAACCCTTCCTCCACACTACTCCACCGACACCGACGACAGCGGAGAGGAGTGGCAGCCCAGGGCCAAGCCCCCGGCAAAATCATAAGTATCCGGATACCAGAGTAATTCATAGTATTCGTTTATTGCACAGCTTTCCCTTAAGTTGAATATGTTTATGCAGCCCACCCAAAGACCGGCTCGACGCGTCGTCGAGCAGCTCACTGGACTCGTCGGATATGAACTCACTTCCGACGGCTTCCTCCCCCCGCCCTACGAATGACACCGAAGTGTTGTCCCAACAGGTTCCAAGCCGGGAGGAGGTGGTCCTGGAGGCGCCGCAAGGCGACCTCCCGGACTCCATGAGTAAAGGGGATGAAACCCCCCAGGGCTCCAAGTCCGGCTCTAGGCCGGACACCGCTCCGGAACCTTCAAAGGTTCCAGAGTCCGGCGGGGGACCTCCTTCCAAGAGGAGCAAGTCCACCGTGCCGGTGGCCCCCGTCCAACCGGAGGCGCCGGACAATATGTTGGAGGCGCTCCAAGGCGCCTCCATGGACGATGAGCACCGCACTATTATGAGTGCGGTGGTCCAGAAGGTTCAGTCTGCCAAGAGCAGACTGACTGAAGCTTGTACTAGCCTTTTAACAGGCTTTGAGGTAAGTAAAGAATGTGTAAATAATATTACCGCATAGACAGTAGCCCCTGATGCTCTGTTTGGCGTTCGGGAAGAAAAGCCGAATAGAGGATCAAATAAAATTCGCAGGAGTCTAACAAAAATGAGTCAATATGCATATGCAGGCTTCTCTGCTTGCGTCCGCCGCACGGACTGCGGAGGTGGACACGCTAAAGCAGAACCTCGAGCGGTCCGAGCAAGAGCTCGGGCGTGCCAAGAAGCAGCTCAAGGACAATGAAGGTAAGAAATACCTTGTTTTTAAATATATATAAAAAGGTGCAATTGCAAAGAATGACAGGATTATCGGGGCTATTGTAGGGGCCATGTCTGAAGTGGCGACCCTTAAGCAAGCGCTGGTCGAGGACGAGAAGAGGGCGGCCTCGGAGCGCACCGAGCGGGAGAAGTATGAGGCCGAGGTTGGCAAGGTGCGGCAAGAGCTCCAGGCCCTCATGGAAAAACATGAGAGTTTGGAGCTTGACTCAAAGACGCGAGCGTCCGAGCTCACGGTGGCTATTGAAAATGCCAAGTCTGTCAAGGCCGAATCCCAGAAGACCCTCCAGGAGTTGGATGAGGTGAAGAAGATAGCGGCAGGTAAGGTATTCTTTATGCAAAGCAAACACATAAACGTGAGTTACTTGTTACTTACCCGAATCCGGAGCTCTCCAGGAGCGTTCGCAGATCTTCCCCGGAGTGTGTCCAATGCCGCCGCATTCTATCGAGCTGAGGAGGGCAGCTCGACAGAGAAGGTGTTCTGGTCTCAGTATGCTAAGGCCGGACACCCCGTGCCCCTGAGCGACCAGCTGAAGCAATTGGTCGAGCTCCACAAGGTGGCCGAACAGGCCATGAAGGGCCTCATTGTTCGGCTGTGGCCTGAGGGGCTCTGCCTGGGAGCTATTTCGGGCTGGTGCAGCAGCTGGTGGAGGCCTGTCCAAGGCTCGAAGTCGTCAAGCGCTCCGTCTGCATTGAAGGTGCCCGTAGGGCCCTTGCCCGTGCTAAGGTGCGCTGGAGCAAGCTGGATGCTGAGAAGCTTGTGAAGGATGGGCCACCGCCGGGGAAAGAGCATCGCAAGCCTGAGAATTACTATAAGGATGTTCTGAAGGGTGCCTGCCTTGTGGTGGATGAATGTTCTAGGGATGTAATTTTTGAGTGAAACTTGCTCGTTTTGTCCTGTGCGCTGAAAACTTGTTTATATGTGCTAAGCAATGCTGTTGGAATTTAAAATATTACCTTCTGTGCGGCTGTTTATCAATTCTGAGAGATGGTGAGTCGTCGGCTTCTGCCCCCGTGCCGCTAGTGCTGGGGTGTTCGGGGATAAACCTGAGCGCTCTTTTTCCCATGTTTGGGTCCTTCGAGGGAGGCGCTCAACCCAACGAACAAGGCAATCAGACTATAATGCGTGAACACTCTCACTTAGCCATAGAATTCTATAATTTTAAATTTCGGCGAAGCCCCTAGTATTCGGAAGACCGAGTTCGGGGCGCTATCCACGCCTTGGCTGGATAGAGCCGGCTCCTCGCCCTAAGAGGCATAAGTCTTTAGGGACTCAAAAAACCTCTCGAACAGCGACCAACTCTCGCTTCATCATGACAGTCAGTTTTAGCTTTCTCCACTGAGGTGCTCGACCCAGCTCAACTGGGGCACAATCGCAGTGGTTCTCCTAGTGCTACCTTAGCCGATCTAGCGGAACATAAGGCACCAAAACATAGGAGCCGGGCAAACCCAACTATTGACCCAAGACATGATTCGGAGCCGATGCATATAATGCTATAAGTTCGGGGTGCCGCACTTGTTAAAGTGTTCGGACTTCTCACACCATATTGAGGGGTACTAAAGCCCCTGGCGTATTTTGGTCATACCAACGTGTACGGGTGCAACATGTCGTTAAGGAACATATATAAAGAAAAAAGGTAATGCAAAAATAGACGAAAGTTATACATTGTTTATTAAAAAGGGTTGTGATCAAAGCAGAACGATACAAATAATGCGATAAGTAGAAGGTTGGACTAGTTAACATGTCCGTTCCAGGGGCAAGTTGCGGAATAGTATGCGGAACAGGTATACTACTCATGATGGAGACCACCTAGGAGTTCCTTAATGCGGCGTGGCTTGTCTACTTCCCTGGTTCTTGCATTGTTTGTGCGGCAATTGAACTGCCGAACAGGCCTTCCGAAGGATGGAGTCCTGAAAGTAAGAGAAAATTAAAAAATCGGCAGTCCCTGGTATGGTTTAAGTCGTGTTTTGGGCGTGCCGTGATGGTGCCCTCCCCCTGTACCCATGGTATCTCTAGAGCATAGTTATGTACGCGAAGTACTAGCGTCGCCTTTTTGCGAGGGTTGGGGTTGGGGCCGCATTGCTATGCCTGCTTGGATCATGCCAGGCGGTCTTTTTGTAGGTTACTCTGGGCGCGCTTGACGGTGTCCGGTCGTTTAGTGGCCGGACTGGAGATCTGCCTGGAGAGGCTACTTTGTACTTCCGCTGCAAGGGCCGTCGTGTGCTCCTCCGTTCAGAGGGAGCGTTCGGTGTTTCCATTGACCGTAATTACTCCTCGAGGGACTGGCATCTTGAGCTTAAGGTATGCGTAGTGCGGTACCGCATTGAACTTAGCGAATGCGGTTCGCCCGAGCAGTGCGTGATAACCACTGCGAAACGGGACTATGCCGAAGATTAACTCCTCGCTTTGGAAATTATCCGGAGATCCGAAGACCACTTCAAGTGTGACTGAGCTTGTACAGTTGGCCTCTACACCTGGTATTACGCCTTTAAAGGTCGTTTTGGTGGGCTTAATCCTCGAGGGATATATGCCCATTTTCCGCACTATATCCTGGTAAAGCAGGTTCAGTCTGCTGCCGCCGTCCATAAGGCACACTAGGAAAAGGCCTACTAATGGCGCACCAGTTTTGCGTACTAATGGCGCACTACTGGTGCGCCATTAGTATCACGCCACTAGTATTTTTTTACTAATGGCGCACCACTGGTGCGCCATTAGTATACCAGATACTAATGGCGCACCAGTAGTGCGCCATTAGTATGCCTAGAGGTGCGCCATTACTATCTGACTTAGTAATGGCGCACCACATAGAAGTGCGCCATTAGTAATAATTTTTTTTCAATTTTTTTATTTTTTTCTTAATCTCGGGTCACTATGGCTTAATCTCAAGTCAATATGCTTAATCTTAGGTCAAATCGCACTTAGTAATGGTGCACCACATAGAAGTGCGCCATTAGTAATAAAAAATTTCAATTTTTTTTAAAACAAATTCAATTTTTTTTATTTTTTTTCTTAATCTCGGGTCACTATGGCTTAATCTCAAGTCAATATGCTTAATCTTAGGTCAAATCGCACTTTGTGGTCAAACTTCCCGGAAGGTCACCCATCCTCACACTACTCCAGCCCAAGAATGCTTAACTTCATAGTTCTATCCAACCCCAGCACCACCTCACTTCACAGGCACTTGTTGATATGCTCTATCATATCAATCCTATTAAACCTTGTTGATGTCTAGGACTTTGTTCATGTTCATGAGTATGATGAAATTTTGAAAAAATATTTCAAACTTCCCGGTCATATTACGTATCATATTTTGAAAAATAATTCAATTTTTTTTTCGAAACCAATTTTTTTTCTGTTACTAGTGGCGCACCTAGCATACAGTGCGTCACTAGTAAGTTTGAATTTTTTTGCCTCCGGATCTTACAAGCCCCGTAACTTTTTTTCTGTTAGGTTTTTGGAGAGTTTGAAAATGTTTAACGGGGATCCCCCTGTTAAATTCGGATGTAACTTTTCGAGTAGATGATTTTTCATATAAAAAACTTTTTAATCCGAGTTCATATGCAAAAGTTATGCCCATTTTACAAATTTCAGAGAGATTTTGCAAATAAAGTCGAAATTCATATTTGTAAATTTTCCCAACAACTAGACCACATATCACATAGGAAACTTATTTTCTTTTATTTTTTTGACATTTCCATCATTTTCTTTTATTTTTTTAAAAACTGAAAAGGCGGTCCAGGGGGGGTGCATTCGGTACGTTTTGGGCCAAGTTAGTAATGGCGCACCGTGGGAGTGGTGCGCCATTACTAGTTAAATTAGTAATGGCGCACCACACCCACGATGCGCCATTACTAGTTTTGAAAAAACAATAAAACAAATTCTGAAAAAAAAATTAAAAAAAACTTAGTAATGGCGCACCAGTTGACAGTGCGCCATTACTAGTTTTGAAAAAATAAAAAAACTTTGGAATTTTTTTTAAAATAACTTACTAGTGGCGCACTGTGGATGTGGTGCGCCATTACTAGTTTAACTAGTAATGGCGCACCACTCCCACGGTGTGCCATTACTAGTTTTGAAAAAAAATGAAAAAAAAATTGTTACTAATGGCACACCGTGGATGTGGTGCGCCATTAGTATTTAGATACTAATGGCGCACCAACACATAGTGCGCCATTAGTATATACTAATGGCGCACCACATGTCTGGTGCGCCATTAGTGTCATTTCCATCTATAGCCCTTTTCCTAGTAGTGAGGACTCTAGTGAGATGAAATCCGTCAATGATTGGGTCTAGAACCAATGTGGCGAATCCGCCATGACGGATGCTAGTGGGATGGTCCCTTCGATCAAAGGTGATCGGGTAGGAGGACCATGGGTTGAACTTTGGGGCGACTGGCTCTATCGCGTATACGTCCCTTAACGCGCGCTTCCGCTCCCTTTTGGGGACGTGGGTTGTGTATATCATGTTTACTGTCCGCACTTGTGGGGGAAAACCCTTCTGCCCACTGTTGTTCGGTTGCCGGGGCTCCTCGTCGTCATCGCTATGCAGCCCCTTGTATTCATTTTCAGTGTTTAACTTGCCTGCCTGCTTGAACACCCAACAATCCCTGTTGGTGTGATTGGCCGGCTTTTCAGGGGTGCCATGTATCTGGCACAAGCGGTCGAGTATTCGGTCCAAACTGGACGGGCCCCTAGGATTCTGTTTGAATGGCTTTTTCCGCTGACTAGATTTAGAGCCTCTGAATCCGGCATTAACTGTCGTATCCTCAGCATTGTCGCCGTTAATGTGGCGCTTCTGCTTGTTGCGACGTGACCTGCCACTACTGTCCCTGGTGTCCGAATTACCAGGGTTCTTGGTCATATTGTTGCTACGAGCAAGCCAGCTGTCTTCTCCCCTGCAAAAGCGGGTCATGAGTGTCGTGAGTGCTGCCATAGATTTCGGCTTTTCCTATCCAAGGTGTCGTTCCAGCCACTCGTCACGGATATTGTGCTTGAAGGCTGCTAGGGCCTCAGCGTCCGGACAGTCGACTATTTGATTTTTCTTTGTTAGGAACCATGTCCAGAATTGCCTGGCCGATTCTTCTGGCTGTTGAATTACGTGACTTAGGTCATCGGCGTCTGGGGGTCGCACATAAGTGCCCTGGAAATTGTCGAGGAATGTGGCTTCCAGGTCCTCCCAACAACTGATTGATCCTGTTGGCAAGCTGTTAAGCCAATGCCGAGCTGGTCCTTTAAGCTTGAGTCGGAGGTATTTGATGGCGTGGAAATCATCGCGCGGGCCATGTGGATATGAAGGAGATAATCCTCGATCCATACTGCAGGATCTGTTGTGCCATCATATGATTCGATGTTTACGAGTTTGAAACCCTCGGGGATTTGATGATCCATTATTTCGTATGTAAAGCATAGTGGGTGTGCGGCGCCTCTGTATTGGGCTATATCATGACGTAGCTCCAATGAACCTTGTCTATTGTGTTCGGCCCTGCCGAATTTGTGGCCGGCGTGACGGTTACCGTCTCAAGCCGTGGGGCGCCCACGCGATCCATAGATCGATCTTGTTTGCCTTGCCTTGCCCTCCAACATGTCTCGTAAGTCCGGCGCATATTCCCGTGCCTTGGTACGGGGTGCGGCTTGAGTGGAGGGCCGAGAGGCCTCTCTGTCGCGGCCATGAGGTGGCCGGTCGGCCGCATCAAGTGCTTCCTCCTCTAATCGGGGTAGCAACCTGTGCTTTGGCTAGCTCTTGGAGGGGCGTTCGAGTTTATGCTCTTCGGCCGCAAGGACTTCAGTGTCACGACCGGGTTTTCTGGGTAATAAATTTCCAGAAAAGACTGTCGTTCTCATCAGCCCCAGGATTACTGTTAGCTGATGAGGCTCCAACTTGATACAGAAATTCCAAGCCAAATACAGAATATGTAGTACAAGACCATTCTGGCCTGTGGGTACAACCAATGGTTTCTAGTGATTGATGGCGGAAGCGGGTTGTGAAACATCTGTGTCTATGGGACTCCATTCCCCACGGGAACAGCTGACCAGGTTAAATTCCTATCTTCGCGAGGCTGCTATCTCCATTGCGTGGGTTCCGGGGCTGGCATCGCGTCGCTCCTCTCCGTGCAGGAAAATCTGGCCAAGACAATAGCCAGGGACAAGCCAGTGAGTACTTTGAATGTACTCGCAAACATTATGAACACAGGTATAATATAACAATGATGTGCTGAAAAAATATTTTTATGCTCATGACGTCGGCCACAAAAGATAAGTAACTCTCGGATGCGTGCAAGCAAGCTATTTATAAAATTGCAATAACCTGATACTATAAAAGAAATTTATGAAATAAATAACAAGTAATGCCACAGTCGGGCGTCTGAGCGACGCCACATAAAGGGCTTTAAAAAAATGCCACAGTCGGGCGTCTGAGCGACGCCACATAAAGGGCTTTAAAAGAAATGCCACAGTCGGGCGTCTGGGCGACGCCTCATAAAGGGCTTTAAAAGAAATGCCACAGTTGGGCGTCTGAGCGACGCCTCATAAAGGGCTTTTAAAAGAAATGCCACAGTTGGGCGTCTGAGCGACGCCTCATAAAGGGCTTTAAAAGAAACAATCAAAGTGAATATCCCGGAGGTAGAACTATCCCAGAGATACACGATAATAACAACAATATCATGGGTTAGTCAAATAATAATAATCATAGTTATCACCAGTCACAAGTAGTAATTCCATTTCTGGATTAATAGTTTCACCTCCGAAGACCGACACTAAGACCGATACTTGACCCATCCCAGACTGTAATTCTTAACCATGGACACGGCTATTCGAATAAGTTTATTCTCTGCAGAGGGTGTACTCTTTACCCATGAGTAACGGATTTCTTTAGTCCATCGGGACTAATTCCATCTACGGTCTTTTTGTTGAAAACACACCTAACTTGCACACACCAGCTTATCACACACGTGTCTGGAATCACCCACGACACCTGTTAAGCAAACTCTAAGTGGGGAGGCTACAACCTCGCGTAGCATGGGATCAAATTTATATCGCGCGCTCTAAGGGGTGGCCTCCCCTCTCGGTCCCAACCGGAAACACCCATGCTCCCGGACCAGGTGGCCTGCCTACCAGTTACAACCAGTATCTTCCACCATGGCCTCTCTGTACGGTGTGTGCTAGAAAGAGGTTGACAACTTACTGAACCGTACTCTACTTGCTGTAGAGACGAGTGGTAGTACGAAACAAGTATGGGGGTTACTGGAATAAGACTCGATCTACGGTCGACTCAGGAGGTTTAAGTATTCCCTGCATGATTAGTATAACGAATATATTTCAACCAATACAATCAACACTCATTATATCTTACCATGCCATACCGGACATAACCGTCCCGACGGTGACCGGCGACAAACTCATGCCTACCCAAGGCAGAGGTTTTCCCGGTTCCTACCGGTATGCATGCAAGGCACATGAGGATGATGATCATCACAAGTGTGTTCTTTTCCAACAGCATGGAAAACAATAACATGCACCCATGCATATGATCATATCACATGAAATAACAAGTCCTTCGAAAAGCGGTGGTGTTATAAATGCATCAATGATTACTCCAAAAATTATTATGCCGGGGTTCAGAATGCTTGCCTTCAACGTGTGGAAAGGCAGGGTGCTCTCCAAACTTTTGAAAGTTTTCTTCTCTTTCCCCAAAATCCTATTTGAAAAATATATTTGAATTAACACATATTTCAAAAACAGAACCAAAAAGTTGTTTGAAATTTTTTTAAATAAATCTTAAAATAAACTAGATCAAATTTGAAGAAGGTAGGAAAAAGAATCAACTCATTTGGACTTATATTTAAAAAGTTATAGCCAGTCAAAGTTCTGGTCAAAATCTGTTTTTAAAATAAAACAGAAAAGAAAACGTTTCGGAAGGGAATACGTTTTCGGAGCGGGGAAAGCGTACTGGGGTTAATACGCCTTCACTTAACCGACGTGGATAGGCGCAGGGTCACTGACAGTGGGTCCAAGGGGCCCACTGGTCAGGTTTGACCAGTCTATCCCTCCCTCCTCTTCCTCTGCCCGAACGGAGGCGAGGCCACGGCGATCGCCGCCGGCGAACGGTGGCTCCCCGCGGGTTCCAGAGGGTCTGGATGGATCCGCGAGACTGCGGCGGTCTTCTCGGTGGTCGTTGGGTCGACAGGGGTGGAAGAAGTCGTCGGCGGTGAGCTTCGCGGCGGAGGGAGCTTCGGGAGCAAAGTGATTTTGTGGAGGCGATGGCTCCCGATCAAAATCAAGCAGGGGAACGAGTTCACAGGAGGATGAGAAGGTTCCTGGTGAAGAGAACGGAGAGGGGGAGGTACTGGAGGTGCCGGATTGGCCGGGGCGGTGGCGGCGGCAGGAGTTGCCGGAGACGAGGAAGGAGACCTCCCCGGGTCGAATGCGAGGCAGGGGAGCGCCATGGGGGTAGCATGAGGTCGCGTGCGTGCTCAGAGGGGCTCGGGGTGTCCATTTATAGTGCGACGAGGTCGGTTCCGCGGCGGTGGATAAGGGCGGCCGGCGAACCGCCGTTCTGTAGCTGCAGGGGAACGTGGCGGCGACGAGAGCTAGGCGACACCCTTGTGGATGAGCTCGCACTGCTCCAGGGGCCAGGTGGCGAGCGGGCGAGGCTTGGGCGGCGCTGCCCGTGGCAGAGGCGCACTGCCGACGCCGGAGTGCCGCCAAGAACGCCCTGGCGGCGGCGCTGTAGCGTGCCAGGGTGGTTTGGCGCGATGCTGCGAGGCGGGGAGCGCGTGGCGAGGTTCTGCAGAGCGGGCCAAAGCCGTGGGGGCCAGCGTGTCGGCTCGGCCGCGTGGCTGCAATACGCGCGCTCTGGGCGCGTCCAGTGCACGCACTGAATGTGCTCGACGAAATGCCATGGCACTCCAGAGCGCTTGGTTGGAGCTGGGATTTAGCAGGGTGGGGTTATAGTCTAAGGCAAAACCATTGGACAAGCTGGTATGATCCAAGGTTCAAGGTCACAATGCAAAGACAAAATCATGTCAAAACTGGCCATGCACACCAGGTGTTTGACAAAATGCCAAGGGCACTTAGGCATTTCTTGGAGTGGCCAAAATCTCCAGATCAGTGTCTCTGTGGATGAAAGAGAGAGTGGTGATGTTAGTTGGACAAAAGAAGAAACTTGTTAGTGCAAGTTTTACAAAACTTCAATTCTGGACAGGAAATAAATGACATTATTCCATGAACCAAAAATGATCTAAATGGTGCATGCTCCTGGACTTAAGGGTTTAACATGGGGGACTACAAGTAGGAGAAATAGTTAAGGGTATAGGAGCAACTAAAATGGTGGTTGCTGTACAAATCCTCAAGTTGGTCCTGAATGGAAATGAGGTTGATTCACTCAAATTTTTCAAAGAACATAATTAGTTTTTTGCACAAAGAGGGATAACAGGCTCCTACTGACCTCCCTTAATTTTGGTAGAAGTTTTAAATGAATACTCAAATAGGTTGTAGTGCAAAATGCACTCTGGACCAGAGAAGAAAAATTGAGAGTAGGGCTCAAAATATTTAGTGAATGAAATATATTTTTGCATAAAAGTGATTTAAAAACATCACATGACATCTCCAAATTTTTGTGGAAATTTTAAGTGAATCTATCAAATGGTTGTAGTTCAAATATGGCCATTTAACCTTGAAAAAACTATTTTCAAGAAAGTAAAGATCAAGCAATTAAGTTAGTTAATTAGTTATACTGATAAAAGGAAAGTTTTTCTTGAGAGGTTAAACAAGTCCAATAACATATTTGAAAAGTTTTCTCTTTGGGAAAAACTCATCATAACAGGGAAGGAAATGATTTAAAAAAAATCAAAATGGAGCTCAGAAATCCAAAGTTTTAATTCCTGGAAAAAAATAATTTAATAAAACAAGGCCAAAATTTTGGGGTGTCACAATACTATCCCCCTTAAGAAAAATCTCGTCCTCGAGATTTGCTGAAAGCGGTGTTAAGAGAATATTTACGCAATAAAGATGTAGCTACAGTGAGAGGGCAATAAGTGGTGAAAAACCACCGTGTGAAAACTGGTGCTGCGCGGAAAAGTCTACGGTCCGAGACAAAAACGGGCGATTTCTACGCTGGATATAAATTTAGGATAACTCCTAAATTTAGATATACGCTGATCGCACCCGAGAGCATAGTGCTCTCTCTGGCTGACAGGTGGACCCGGGGTCCACTGTCAGTCTCCTCTTCTTCTCCCTCTGGACCTTTCTTCCTCCTCTCTCCCGCGCGCTTTCTCCACCGGCGACGCCTAGTGTGTAGGGCATCTAGGCCGTACCGTGGTAGTGCGCGGCGTGCTAGCTGCTGGTGCAGCGTGCACTCACCTCGCGGGCCAGTGCGCTATCGGCACTGCTCGTGGATTCGACTCCGAACACCGGCGATCGGCGACGAGCGGCGTTGGTGGACTTCGCCCACCGTACACCGAGCTCGAGCTATAAAAACGGCCGGGGTGCCTCTCTCTTCCTCCTTACACCTGGCCTCACTTCTCCTCCTCCTTATTTCTCCGCTACTGCTTACAGAAGCTCGGTCGAGGCTCTAATGGCGGAGGCGATGCCGGACTGGTTTGTGATCCTGATATGCGGAGGGCTGGCGACACTGCTGGGGCTCTCTGTGCTCCTGTGCGCGATGATCTTCGACGAGTATCGCGATGCTGCGGCTCGGGTGTTGGCTCTCCGTGATGGTGATCATGAGGAGTAGATGAAGTATGCCGGGTGCTTACTGTTGTTAGGGGGTGATTAGCTGGATGTAACACCGTTGCAAAGTTTTGCAAACAGTGTATGTGTCCGTATGATTATGGCTGTGAGTCTGCTCGTGGTGCTGAGTGAAATTAAATAATCCACGCCGTGAGAAAGTGTAGATGTAGCAACTCAGAGAAAAGAAAATCTCACTCCAGGGTTTCGCGAGGGGAAAACAGTTACTTTAAAGGAGCGTAAACCACAACAAAACTACACACATGAGCAGAAGCCAAATAATTAACTTGCCGTACAAACTCAGGGTATCACGCATAAGTCACATACATAAATAAATGCTGCAAGGAACAAATACAATAGTGACGTCTAAAATGAAAACGGTAACTGGACGGGGTCCTGATAAAATGTCTCTGGTAAAGGAATACACTCCTCTTCTATTGGAGGAAGTGGATTGACCAGTCGATGAATGCGTCTCTCCGGGTCGGGTCTCAGTGGTCTGCCGATGGCAATCTGAGGATTTAAATCTGCGAGGCTCTGGAGATAATCCATCACTCGCTGGTTTAAATGCTCTTGAGCAATGATGTACTGGATAAGGTTGGCCAGAACTGGGTCTCTCTCAATCCGCCCACCGGGAAAAGACGTTATTTCTCCGGGTGCTGCACGACTTGGAAAGTAATAATATCCTCGTTCGCGGGCATAGGGTACTGCGGATCGAAGACGAGCAATCGCTTCTTTCGCAGCAGCTTCTATGGCCAAGTGTGGGGTTGGCATAGATTTCCCCACGAAGGAAACTTCTATTGGATCTTGGTTGGGGTCTACAGGAGGAATGTGTACTGCTGCCCAATATTCCGAGGTGGATGGGGTGATCCTTGATTTGAACAGCTCGTACTGGGGTGGCTGGGTAGAACCCATGGTACTGCGGGTAAAATCCCACAATAATTTGACAAAGCTACCTGGGGTTGCATCTGGGGTTCTCAGATGAATGCTGGGGTTCGGCATGACAGGAAGAAGCGTGAGTGTTGTGCGCAAAGTGAGGGTTGCTGGGTAAGGTCACAAGGTGGCCTTTATATAGCAAAGGAGCCGGATCGTTTTACCGTGGCGAAAAGTAATAAATTTGCCAGTTTGGCTCCAAAGGTCAGGTCAGTGTCAGAGATACACATATCTCATAAAGAGATGTGTTACTGTGGTTGTTGTCGGGCTGGTTTTGGTAGTTGTGCCCGGAAGAATATGCAGCTATGCGCTGACCAAACATGCAAGGCTATTATTAAAACAGAGGCACAAAGACAGGCTGCGTTAATATATGCGGTCGCATGATTACAAAGCGAGGATACATTGAAACTTGGTACTACTCATACGGCTCAGTCTACCTCGTTTATGTCTAAACGGGCGTGCCTGGCGGATGTCGAGGCTTCTCCACGTGTCTCTCTGCCGGGATTAGTCGGAGATGGCGGAGGAACTGCAGGGTCGGGGTAGTGAGAATGACCATTGCGGGGATTGTTGGCCACAACCCCGTTGGAGTGTGCTCCCAATATGCTACGAAGCACTTCTGGGGTTATCGCAGCACCTTGGCCGATGGCTGGGGCAGATCTCGGGGTCTCGATCGGTTGTCCAAACAGCACGACCGGGTTGTTGGTGTTGGGCTCGTTTTCTTCTCTCGCCGGGGCTCGACGAACCAGCTCTCCACGAGCTGCTATTAGATCAATGGTGATCTGGTCGAACAGTGCCTCTAGTGCACTTACATAGCGCACTAGGTGCAACAATGCGGGGTCCGTCTCGTGGTCTCCATTGGCGACTTGGGGTGGTCTACCATACCCTTCTCGTCTGGGGTAGTAGTGGAACGAGCGACAGTTAACTCTGGGCGACAAGTGCCTGAGATGAACTATAGCCTCTCGAGCGGCTAGCTGGATGGCTTGTGGCTCAAAGGAAGTTGTTCTTCCGGTGAACCGGTAGGGGCGCTCGGGTGCTAGACCCCTACCGTAAATGTGCACAGTGGCCCAGAATTGGCGGTCTTCACCGCTCATGGGTCCTTGATACACAACATATTCTGGTGGCTCCTCTAACGCGTAGGCACGACGGGTGAGGTTTGCGAGGATGGTCACAAAACCTCCAAGGTTGGTTGCTGTGGTTTCGTTGTGCACTATAGGTCCAGGCATTGTGGCTCGGTTTGGGGGGTAGCGGCTGTGCTGTGCTGGGTTGAGGCTAGCGCGCCCTTTTTATAGGGAAAAGGGGACGGAATCTTCCTTCGCACGCTTGCGAGAAAAGACTATTTAGGGGCCGGTCACTGGCGCATGAGTGACAGGTTAGGTTGATAGGTTGGGCACCGACTGCCAAAAGGTGTTGGGTCACTGTGTGGCTATCTTGCACGAGAAGCTTGGCTGGTGTTTGGCTATGGTCTAGTGGGTTGGTTTGCCTAAGTTTATTGACCTGGCTAGGATAGGATTAGCCAATGGTCAGCCTGGCTCTGATACCAAGCCTGTCACGACCGGGTTTTCTGGGTAATAAATTTCCAGAAAAGACTGTCGTTCTCATCAGCCCCAGGATTACTGTTAGCTGATGAGGCTCCAACTTGATACAGAAATTCCAAGCCAAATACAGAATATGTAGTACAAGACCATTCTGGCCTGTGGGTACCACCAATGGTTTCTAGTGATTGATGGCGGAAGCGGGTTGTGAAACATCTGTGTCTATGGGACTCCATTCCCCACGGGAACAGCTGACCAGGTTAAATTCCTATCTTCGCGAGGCTGCTATCTCCATTGCGTGGGTTCCGGGGCTGGCATCGTGTCGCTCCTCTCCGTGCAGGAAAATCTGGCCAAGACAATAGCCAGGGACAAGCCAGTGAGTACTTCGAATGTACTCGCAACCATTATGAACACAGGTATAATATAACAATGATGTGCTGAAAAATATTTTTATGCTCATGACGTCGGCCACAAAAGATAAGTAACTCTCGGATGCGTGCAAGCAAGCTATTTATAGAATTGCAATAACCTGATAGTATAAAAGAAATTTATGAAATAAATAACAAGTAATGCCATAGTCGGGTGTCTGAGCGACGCCACATAAAAGGGCTTTAAAAAAATGCCACAGTCGGGCGTCTGAGCGACGCCACATAAAGGGCTTTAAAAAAAATGCCACAGTCGGGTGTCTGGGCGACGCCTCATAAAGGGCTTTAAAAGAAATGCCACAGTCGGGCGTCTGAGCGACGCCTCATAAAGGGCTTTAAAAGAAATGCCACAGTCGGGCGTCTGAGCGACGGCTCATAAAGGGCTTTAAAAGAAATGCCACAGTCGGGCGTCTGAGCGACACCTCATAAAGGGCTTTAAAAGAAACAATCAAAGTGAATATCCCGGAGGTAGAACCATCCTAGAGATACACGATAATAACAACAATATCATGGGTTAGTCAAATAATATAATCATAGTTATCACCAGTCACAAGTAGTAATTCCATTTCTGGATTAATAGTTTCACCTCCGAAGACCGACACTAAGACCGATACTTGACCCATCCCAGACTGTAATCCTTAACCATGGACACGGCTATTCGAATAAGTTTATTCTCTGCAGAGGGTGTACTCTTTACCCACGAGTAACGGATTTCTTTAGTCCATCGGGACTAATTCCATCTACGGTCTTTTTGTTGAAAACACACCTAACTTGCACACACCAGCTTATCACACACGTGTCTGGAATCACCCACGACACCTGTTAAGCAAACTCTAAGTGGGGAGGCTACAACCTCGCGTAGCATGGGATCAAATTTATATCGCGCGCTCTAAGGGGTGGCCTCCCCTCTCGGTCCCAACCGGAAACACCCATGCTCCCGGACCAGGTGGCCTGCCTACCAGTTACAACCAGTATCTTCCACCATGGCCTCTCTGTACGGTGTGTGCTAGAAAGAGGTTGACAACTTACTGAACCGTACTCTACTTGCTGTAGAGACGAGTGGTAGTACGAAACAAGTATGGGGGTTACTGGAATAAGACTCGATCTACGGTCGACTCAGGAGGTTTAAGTATTCCCTGCATGATTAGTATAACGAATATATTTCAACCAATACAATCAACACTCATTATATCTTACCATGCCATACCGGACATAACCGTCCCGACGGTGACCGGCGACAAACTCATGCCTACCCAAGGCAGAGGTTTTCCCGGTTCCTACCGGTATGCATGCAAGGCACATGAGGATGATGATCATCACAAGTGTGTTCTTTTCCAACAGCATGGAAAACAATAACATGCACCCATGCATATGATCATATCACATGAAATAACAAGTCCTTCGAAAAGCGGTGGTGTTATAAATGCATCAATGATTACTCCAAAAATTATTATGCCGGGGTTCAGAATGCTTGCCTTCAACGTGTGGAAAGGCAGGGTGCTCTCCAAACTTTTGAAAGTTTTCTTCTCTTTCCCCAAAATCCTATTTGAAAAATATATTTGAATTAACACATATTTCAAAAACAGAACCAAAAAGTTGTTTGAAATTTTTTTAAATAAATCTTAAAATAAACTAGATCAAATTTGAAGAAGGTAGGAAAAAGAATCAACTCATTTGGACTTATATTTAAAAAGTTATAGCCAGTCAAAGTTCTGGTCAAAATCTGTTTTTAAAATAAAACAGAAAAGAAAACGTTTCGGAAGGGAATACGTTTTCGGAGCGGGGAAAGCGTACTGGGGTTAATACGCCTTCACTTAACCGACGTGGATAGGCGCAGGGTCACTGACAGTGGGTCCAAGGGGCCCACTGGTCAGGTTTGACCAGTCTATCCCTCCCTCCTCTTCCTCTGCCCGAACGGAGGCGAGGCCACGGCGATCGCCGCCGGCGAACGGTGGCTCCCCGCGGGTTCCAGAGGGTCTGGATGGATCCGCGAGACTGCGGCGGTCTTCTCGGTGGTCGTTGGGTCGACAGGGGTGGAAGAAGTCGTCGGCGGTGAGCTTCGCGGCGGAGGGAGCTTCGGGAGCAAAGTGATTTTGTGGAGGCGATGGCTCCCGATCAAAATCAAGCAGGGGAACGAGTTCACAGGAGGATGAGAAGGTTCCTGGTGAAGAGAACGGAGAGGGGGAGGTACTGGAGGTGCCGGATTGGCCGGGGCGGTGGCGGCGGCAGGAGTTGCCGGAGACGAGGAAGGAGACCTCCCCGGGTCGAATGCGAGGCAGGGGAGCGCCATGGGGGTAGCATGAGGTCGCGTGCGTGCTCAGAGGGGCTCGGGGTGTCCATTTATAGTGCGACGAGGTCGGTTCCGCGGCGGTGGATAAGGGCGGCCGGCGAACCGCCGTTCTGTAGCTGCAGGGGAACGTGGCGGCGACGAGAGCTAGGCGACACCCTTGTGGATGAGCTCGCACTGCTCCAGGGGCCAGGTGGCGAGCGGGCGAGGCTTGGGCGGCGCTGCCCGTGGCAGAGGCGCACTGCCGACGCCGGAGTGCCGCCAAGAACGCCCTGGCGGCGGCGCTGTAGCGTGCCAGGGTGGTTTGGCGCGATGCTGCGAGGCGGGGAGCGCGTGGCGAGGTTCTGCAGAGCGGGCCAAAGCCGTGGGGGCCAGCGTGTCGGCTCGGCCGCGTGGCTGCAATACGCGCGCTCTGGGCGCGTCCAGTGCACGCACTGAATGTGCTCGACGAAATGCCATGGCACTCCAGAGCGCTTGGTTGGAGCTGGGATTTAGCAGGGTGGGGTTATAGTCTAAGGCAAAACCATTGGACAAGCTGGTATGATCCAAGGTTCAAGGTCACAATGCAAAGACAAAATCATGTCAAAACTGGCCATGCACACCAGGTGTTTGACAAAATGCCAAGGGCACTTAGGCATTTCTTGGAGTGGCCAAAATCTCCAGATCAGTGTCTCTGTGGATGAAAGAGAGAGTGGTGATGTTAGTTGGACAAAAGAAGAAACTTGTTAGTGCAAGTTTTACAAAACTTCAATTCTGGACAGGAAATAAATGACATTATTCCATGAACCAAAAATGATCTAAATGGTGCATGCTCCTGGACTTAAGGGTTTAACATGGGGGACTACAAGTAGGAGAAATAGTTAAGGGTATAGGAGCAACTAAAATGGTGGTTGCTGTACAAATCCTCAAGTTGGTCCTGAATGGAAATGAGGTTGATTCACTCAAATTTTTCAAAGAACATAATTAGTTTTTTGCACAAAGAGGGATAACAGGCTCCTACTGACCTCCCTTAATTTTGGTAGAAGTTTTAAATGAATACTCAAATAGGTTGTAGTGCAAAATGCACTCTGGACCAGAGAAGAAAAATTGAGAGTAGGGCTCAAAATATTTAGTGAATGAAATATATTTTTGCATAAAAGTGATTTAAAAACATCACATGACATCTCCAAATTTTTGTGGAAATTTTAAGTGAATCTATCAAATGGTTGTAGTTCAAATATGGCCATTTAACCTTGAAAAAACTATTTTCAAGAAAGTAAAGATCAAGCAATTAAGTTAGTTAATTAGTTATACTAATAAAAGGAAAGTTTTTCTTGAGAGGTTAAACAAGTCCAATAACATATTTGAAAAGTTTTCTCTTTGGGAAAAACTCATCATAACAGGGAAGGAAATGATTTAAAAAAATCAAAATGGAGCTCAGAAATCCAAAGTTTTAATTCCTGGAAAAAAATAATTTAATAAAACAAGGCCAAAATTTTGGGGTGTCACATTCAGTCCATCTGTCGACTAGCAAATCTTGATCAGCTCTAAGCTGTTGCTGTTTTTTCTTCAGGCTTCTTGCCGTGGCCATAAGCCTGCGTTGAAAACGCTCTTGCTCAACGGGATCCTCTGGCATGACGAAATCGTCGTTGTCGAGGCTTGCCTCGTCTTTGGAGGGAGGCATATAATTATCGTCCTCGACCTCTTTGTCTGTCGCTCTCTCATGAGGGCTGGTTTCTCCCTCCTCCATTGCTAAATCTTGCTGGAGGGGGTTTTCTTCGGCACTTTTCGAAGTATTATTATCTCCCGTGCTAGAATCACCGTATTTGTTTTGGCGGGATTTTGAGCGGCGCCGCTGACACCGGCACTTAGGCTGTTTCTTGGAGGGGTCATCCTCCGCTGTTCCATCGCCATCTCCCTCTTTTGGGGTGTCCACCATGTATATGTCATATGACGAGGTGGCTTTCTAGGGCCTAGTAGGCGCTGGTTCTTCATCATCTCCCTCATCAGCGTCCATATCATCGATGTCTTCAGAGTCGAAGTCGAGCATGTCGGTTAAGTCGTCGACAGTGGCTACAAAGTGGGTGGTGGGTGGGCTTTGAATTTCTTCATCGTCCGTACCCCAACCTTGCTGACCGTAGTCCGGCCAGGGCTCTCCTGATAAAGAGAGAGGCTTCAGTGACTTCAGGATATCGCCGAAAGGTGAGTGCTGAAAGATGTCCGCGGCAGTGAACTCCATGATCGGCGCCCAATCGGATTCGATCGGCAGGGGCGCGGAGGGTTCGGAGTCTGGAGAGGAGTCCGGCTCCTTGGAGTCACGAGTCTCACAGAGTACGGGGCTGGTGTTTGGCTCAATCTCTATTGGGGTCGCAGCCCCCGAGGTGGCGTCCAACCGCCCATCCTCGATCGGCGCAGTTGGCTCCGAATTAAGGGTCGGAGCTGATGCGGGTGCGGCCTCCAGGGCACTGTTCGGCGATAGAGCTAGATCATGCTCGTCGTGACTATGCGGCGCGCTCGGCAGTGGCTCGAATCCGTCAAAGATCAAGTCCCCGCGGATGTCAGCCATGTAGTTTAAACTTCCAAATCTGACCTGATGGCCAGAGGCGTAGCTTTCGATCTGCTCTAGATGGCCAAGCGAATTGGCCCGCAGTGCGAAGCTACCAAAGACGAAGATCTGTCCGGGGAGGAAGGTCTCACCCTGGACTGCATCGCTATTGGTGATCGTAGGAGCCATCGAGCCTGACGGCGACGACACAGAGGAACTCTCAATGAAAGCACCAATGTTAGTGTCAAAACCGGCGGATCTCGGGTAGGGGGTCCCGAACTGTGCGTCTAGGCCGGATGGTAACAGGAGGCAAGGACACGAAGTTCTACCCAAGTTCGGGCCCTCTTGATGGAGGTAAAACCCTACGTTCTGCTTGATTAATATTGATGATATGGGTAGTACAAGAGTAGATCTACCACGAGATCGAAGAGGCTAAACCCTAGAAGCTAGCCTATGGTATGATTGTTGATGTGTATGTTGTCCTACGGACTAAAACCCCCCGGTTTATATAAACACTGGAGAGGGTTAGGGTTACACCAAGTCGGTTACAATGGTAGGAGATCTACATGTCCGTATCGCCAAGCTTGCCTTCCACGCCAAGGAAAATCCCTTCCGGACACGGGACGGAGTCTTTAATCTTGTATCTTCATAGTCCAGGAGTCCGGCTAAAGGTATAGTTCGGCTATCCAAACACCCCCTAATCCAGGACTCCCTCAATTGGTAGGAAAAGACCATCGCTCATCCCCAACCGCCACTCATAAGGAAGACAACAAATAAATAAATCATGCTCCGACTTCATCACATAATGGTTCACCATACGTGCATGCTACGGGAATCACAAACTTTAACACAAGTATTTCTCAAATTCACAACTACTCAACTAGCATGACTCTAATATCACCATCTTTATATCTCAAAACAATCATCAAGTATCAAACTTCTCATAGTATTCAATGCACTTTTTATGATAGTTTTTATTATACCCATCTTGGATGCCTACCATATTAGGACTAATTTTATAGCCAAAGAAAATTACCATGCTATTCTAAAAGACTCTCAAAGTAATATAAGTGAAGCATGAGAGATCAATAATTTCTATAAAATGAAACCACCACCGTGCTCCAAAAAGATATAAGTGAAGGACTAGAGCAAAATTATCTAGCTCAAAAGATATAGGTGAAGCACATAGAGTATTCTAATAAATTCCGATTCGTGTGTGTATATACAAAAGGTGTGTACAGCAAGGATAATTGTGGTAAACTAAGAATCAAAGACTGAAATCATACAAGACGCTCCAAGCAAAACACATATCATGTGGTGAATAAAAATATAGCCTCAAGTAAAGTTACCGATAGACGAAGACGAAAGAGGGGATGCCTTCCGGGGCATCCCCAAGATTAGTATTTTGGTTGTCCTTGAATTTTACCTTGGGGTGCCTTGGGAATCCCCAAGCTTAGGCTCTTTCCACTCCTTATTCCAAAATCCATCAAATCTTTACCCAAAACTTGAAAACTTCACAACACAAAACTCAACAGAAAATCTCATGAGCTCCGTTAGTATAAGAAAACAAACCACCACATAAGGTACTGTAATGAACTCATTCTTTATTTATATTGTTGTTAAACCTACTGTATTCCAACTTCTCTATGGTTCATACCCCCTGATACAAGCCATAGATTCATCAAAATAAGCAAACAGCACACGAGAAACAGAATCTGTCAAAAACAGAACAGTCTGTAGTAATATGTAGTTTTAGAATACTTATGTAACCCCAAAAAATACGAAATAAATTTGTCGACGTGAGGAATTTGTCTATTAATCATCTGCAAAAAGAATCAACCTAATCGCACTCTCCAGTAAACAATGGCATCAAATCTCGTGAGCGCTAAAGTTTCTGTTTTTTACAGCAAGATCGCAAAGACTTCCCCCAAGTCTTCCCAAAGGTTCTACTTGGCAAAAACACTAATTAAAAGAATAAAACCACATCTAAACAAAATCTAGATGAATTATTTATTACTAAACAGGAAGAAAAAACAAGAAAAATTAAAAATTAGGTTGCCTCCCAACAAGCGCTATGGTTTAACGCCCCTAGCTAGGCATAAAAACAAGAATAGATCTAGGTATTGTCATCTTTGGTAGGAAATTCTTCAATAGAACACTTATAACCCTTAGGAGTTTCCTTCTTTTTATTAACGATCAAACTCCTATGCAAGAAATCAAGAAAATCATTCATAGCAAAAGGTTCCTTAATGATAGTGAAAAAGTTGGGGTGAACACTTATTGCTTTAAGATCCGCATTTTCCTTACTAGAAGATTCACATTTTTTTAGGCACATACATAAACTTGGCAACTCTAATAGTAGGAGGATTTGGACTATTTTTCACGGAAGAAAAGGTAGACCCTATGTTGGTAATAATATCCTCAAATTTATCAATTCTTGTGGAATCTTGATCTATTTTTTGTTGACTATGGGTTCTTTTTCTTTAAAAAAATTCAGAGTAACTCCTACCTTAGATCCATATTGGGTAATATGGTTGTGGATCTTTTTATCCAAATTCTCAACCAACTCCACTTTGGCAACTTTATTTTCAATAATTTCAAGCCTTTCCATTAAAATAGTTCCATTAACCAAGAGAGGTGGTGAGCCAAACAAATCTATCATAGCATTATAAGAATCAAAAGTATGGCTACCCAAGCAATTCCCTCCGGTAATGGTATCAAGAATATATCCATTCCAAGGGGTGATGCCTACATAAAAATTCCAAAGAAGAAAGGAAGTGGATTGCTTCCTAGTGGATCTATTCTGAGCATTGCAAATTCTATACCAAGCATCTATTAAATTTTCTCCCTCCCTTTGTTTAAAATTAAGAACTTCATGATCGGAGTACTAACGATGATAGAAGGGCTAGCCATAATAGCAAAACCAACAATCTAACACATAGATACACAAGAAGCAAGCAAAAATATACGGGGAAAAGAGGAGAGCGGAAAAGAGGGCAAATAAAATGGCAAGGGTGAAGTGGGGGAGAGGAAAACGAGAGGCAAATGGCAAAAAATGTAATTCGAGGGATAAGAGTTTGTGATGGGTACTTGGTATGTCTTGACTTGATGCAACCTCATCGGCAATGGAGCCAGAAATCCTTCTTGCTACCTCTTGAGCATGCGTTGGTTTTCCCTTGAAGAGGAAAGGGTGATGCAGCACAGGAGCGTAAGTATTTCCCTCAGTTTTTGAGAACCAAGGTATCAATCCAGTAGGAGGTAACACACAAGTCACCTAGTACCTGCACAAACAAACAAGAACCTCGCAACCAATGCGATAAAGGGGTTGTCAATCCCTTCACGATCACTTACGAAAGTGATATCCGATAGAGATAATAAGATAAATATTTTTTGATATTTTTATGATATAGATTGGAAAATAAAGATTGCAAAATAAATGGTAATAGAAATAGCAAATTGATATGAAAATAATATGATGGAAGATAGACCCGAGGGCCATAGGTTTCACTAGTGGCTTCTCTCAAGATAGCAAATTCTACGGTGGGTGAACAAATTACTGTCGAGCAATTGATAGAAAAGCGAATACTTATGAGAATATCTAGGCATGATCATGTATATAGGCATCACGTCCACGATAAGTAGACCAAAACAATTCTGCATCTACTACTATTACTCCACACATTGACCGCTATCCAGCATGCATCTAGTGTATTAAGTTCATAAGAACAAAGTAACGCATTTGGAAAGATGACATGCTGTAGAGGGATAAGCTCAAGCAATGTGATATAAACACCATCTTTTTATCCTCAATGGCAACAATACAATACGTGCCTTGCTGCCCCTGCTATCACTGGGAAAGGACACCACATGATTGAACCCAAAGCTAAGCACTTCTCCCATTGCAAGAACAATCAATCTAGTAGGCCAAACCAAACTGATAATTCAAAGAGACATTCAAACATACTTAAATCATGCATAAAAGATTTCAGAGAAGAATCAAATATTGTTCATAGATAATCTTGATCATAAACCCACAATTCATCGGATCTCGACAAACACACTGCAAAAAGAATTACATCAAATAGATCTCCGAGAGAATCGAAGAGAACTTTGTATTGAGATCCAAAGAGTGAGAAGAAGTCATCTAGCTAATAACTATGGACCCAAAGGTCTGTGGTAAAATACTCACACATCATTGGAGAGGCAATGGTGTTGATGTAGAAGCCCTCCGTGATCGATTCCCCCTCCGGCGGAGCGCCAGAAAAGGCCCCAAGATGGGATGCCACGGGTACAGAAGGTTGTGGCAGTGGAAATAAGGTTTCGTGGTTCTCCTGGATGTTTTCGGGGTATATGGGTATATATTGGAGGAAGAAGTACGTCGGTGGAGCTGTGAGGGGCCCATGAGGGTGGGGGGCACGCCTACCCCCCTGGGCGCGCCCTCCTGCCTCGTGGCCTCCTTGCTTCTTTCTTGACGTCCACTCCAAGTCTCCTAGATCACGCTTGTTCCAAAAATAACTCTCCCAAAGGTTTCATTCCGTTTGATATTCCATTTCTATGAAACACCGAAATAGGCAAAAAAACAGCAATTCGCACTGGGCCTTTGGTTAGTAGGTTAGTCCCAAAAATAATATAAAAAGGTAAATAAAAGCCCATTAAACATCCAAAACAGATAATATAATAGCATGGAACAATAAAAAATTATAGATACGTTGGAGACGTATCAACCTCACACCCCACAGGATCTACTTTCCGCACCTTGGAACCCCCAACTATCAACTCACCACTTCATCGGAGCCGCTTCAGCGACTGGCTTGTCCACCGCTCCAGATCTCCTTGACCGCCATCATGGTCCACCGCACCGGATCTGCTTCACCGGCACCCTCGTCCACCACAGTGTAGGCCCTTCACTAACTCCCTCGTCTGCCCCATCGCTGGCCCTTCATACAAGCCCTCATTCGCCGCAACACATCCTCCTCACCGAAAGCACTGTACATCATGCCGGATGTGCTTCACCAACGCCTTCGTCCCGTGCATCGGACCTGCTCCATGGATGCCATATTCAACTCTACCGGCCCTGCTTTACTGACACCGCAGCCTCATCAAGTTATTTTGATTTGTACTCCTTCAGTTTTTCTCTTCTTTATCATGGAACTGTTCACTTACCATAGATGAGCTTTCTTGTATGTTGACAGGCACCGGAACCGAAGCACCGGAGCCGCTTCAGCAATGGCGATAGCCGGCCAAAACTCAACCACAACACGAGCACCATCGAAGATACTTAGTTATCAAGTATGACAACGATACACATATGCCGCCAAGAATCAGGTACTATTATCCAACAGCCGGCGCCTACGTTCACTTTCTTAGCATAAGCACCGCACCTTTGAATTTCTTCAGGGCATCATTCAATTTTTCATGAGACGTGTTATTCTGCTCGCACCTGTAGGGCCATACTTCTGGCAGTGAACAAGTTACATCTGCTAAATTACAAACCAGTGCAGATATAGTTACAATGCTTTTGTTTTGTCCTAAGTATATATTACTGTACTTCCTAGATATCACTGCCTACTATTTTACTTCTTGAATGCTATATTTATGATAATGGTGTTCTTCTGATGCCACCTGTTGGTTCCATCAGACTGCTTCATGTTCTCTATGCTTAATTACACATCAGCAAACTAGCATGTGGTTCTGCTGCTTTTTGTTTGCTTTACCCTACATTTTCTGATGTTAGCTATTACATCACTGCTCTGAGCCTCTGTTCATTACTTTTTTGTGCATTCTTGATGTTCCCAAGTTACATGACTAATTTGATGTTCCTATTAATTATGGAGCAGCCAACCCCATCAAGCAAAATATTTGTTCTTTTGGGGTTGGCACCTCGAACAAGCATAAAAATAGAGTGAAGCACATATATTGTCGTGTAAGCACACACCCTTCTTGCATTAGTTTAGATGAACCATTGACGATGAATTCGAACCAGTGCATGCGACTAAAACTAATTTTACCTAAATAGAGGGTGCAGAGGAAACTACAACAACTAGACTTGTATCCACGGGATGCCGATGATATCTTGAAAGAACATGGCAACAGCAGCGAGGCTTCATAGCAACATATGGTAAGCCAATGTGTCTTAGTACATCTGAAATGTAATGCGTGTGGGCTGCTTTCTTGGCTTGTGCCCTCAACCTGTAATCCTATAGAATTGCAAATAGTTTAGTTGTCTGCTTTGCTGTATTGCTTGATTCGAATGCTTGTTTGTTACCTGTTAGTCTATACCTGAGTTGGCCAATATGTCAGTAGTTCCTGATGTACTATCATAAATAAATGCATGCCTAGTTCATTAATTTGACTCCTTAACTTTTCCTATGAACTTCATTACAAGACTGTCTTCGTAGTTTATATGAGGCCACACTGTTAAGTGCCTTCTCAGATTATTTCAATTGCTTAGATGCCTTGGCAACTTAAATATAGTGATACACTCCCTTTCAACTAAGGATATCAACTAGGTCCAGTTTAATCCCGATTAAATTCCACTAGTGGTATGATAGTTTAAAAGATTTTTTGTTTTTTGAGGAAAATGAACTAGCGAGCTAGCAAAAACTAACTAGATGGGACTCGCGAATGCCGTTTATTTGCCACATACATCCCTAGTTTCATCTTACCATTTTAATTTCTTTTCGATTGATGCTGCTTCAAACCATTTAAATATAGCTTGCCATGCTCGGCAATAATTCGTATGTCGTTTACCATGTAAGCTTACAACCTAGAACATGCGATATCTATCTCTTACTTATGTCCAAGGGAAACCTTTCAGGATGTCGTTCACACTAGGACATAATGTATGACCCCAGAATCTATTTGTGGGAGCATTGCACCATCCATGTTACCAGATGGTAGAAGTTCAGAGGAAACACCACCGGAGAGTAGTCTGATCACAGATATTATAGTTCTTGAGGCTCTACTAGAGGCAGAAAGAGATGGTGTGGCTGCCATGAATGAGGTAATCTTGATCTTGAGGCTGCAAATTATGCAATTAGCTGCATGCATTATGCAAGCGACCCAAGAATTGGAGGAAGTAAGAATGTTGCATTTGAAGACGGAGGAGGTCCTGCTGCTTTTGCTATTTGAAGCCTAGGGTAATCCCAGTTCTTCTTAGATACTAGTTGAAATTGTCATTAGATTAGTATACTTGCATGTTGTGTCATGTCTCTGAATGGATTATATTGTAAGACCCCCTATGGTGTCCATGTGTTGTAACAATCTGAATTTTTTAGGCGAGGTAATCCTCAGCACTTGTATGATTGACATAAGGTGAACTATTTTTTGTGTGAGCATATTGTATTGGATGAAATAACTGTTTGACTCAAAGTGTAAACAACCTACTAAATTCAAAGATCACGGCATTTCTAAATCATATTCATATATAAAGGTGGAATAAATCTTTCTCGTGGTTTTGAAGAAATAAATAACAAAACATAGAATGATGTATGGATATTCGTAATCAAATACAAATTGGATTTGAATTTAGTTGTCAGGGCCCAGGGTAAACGTGAATGGTAATTCTCCCAAATTTTCAACAAAGCGGCAAAACACCCATTATCATTTGTCGGATGCCTGAAGCAAGTTTTTATGAGATGGAAATTATTGTCTACCCCTGACACTTCACATCCTAATTGACCTGATTTCCACTGCTGTTGATATGGGTAGGCTAGTAACTTCAATCAGGCGTGACACAACCACCTCTAAGACCATTTAGACAAGGTGGGCGCCAAACGTGGGTGGCAAAACACATTTGATTCAAGCTTGTCCTAAAGCCATGTGTCTCTCCCTCCATTCACTACTGCAGGATGCTGCTAACGCGACACTATGATCAGAGACCCTTCAATGAAACTGTGTGCGATGCCATAATCACAAACGATGGTGTAAAAACCTTCAAAAAAGGTGCAAAACATTTGCGATGGAGGATGCATAAAACACGGTTCAGATTTTAGTTGCGTGTGCGATGCTGGGCATACGGTTTAGCTCAATTAACTGTTTGGGATGATGAGGAACAAAAGAAATGGGCAGCCAGATGAAGGTGTGTGCGATATACATCATATGGTTCACTCGGATGAATTGTTTGTGATTAGGCAACACAAAAGAAACGGTCAGCCAGATCAAGGTGTGTGCGATATACGGCATGCGGTTCACTCGGATGAACTGTTTGCGTTGAGACATGAGAACAAAAACGGTTCAACTTAACAAGATGTGTGTGGTACACAACAAACAGGTCTGTAATCAGAAACGTGTGCGAAGACCGATAACAACACAGATGATTAGTGCTAACAAGCCTTGTGTGTTGTGAGCAAACGATTGCTGGTATACAATTGTGAGTGATTGATGAAAACATCACCGACGGATTCCATTGTTTAGTCTGTGTGCGATGTGATTTTCTTTGTCCGCACAACATCTACGCTCTATCTATAGAGCATCAACATATATACTTAAAAAGACAGCATTGCATAACCAAAGTAATCATACAATTACACAAGTGACTACACACATAACATTTCCACACACCAAAGTAAGAAATTACATGCATACTAAAGTAGGAGAAACGAGGATCTAATCATCTACTTATTGTTGCGACGACGCTTGCCATTGCTCTGCTTCCGGTTGGATCGCTGGCCGTTTTGGGGAAGGAGGCACTTCCTCATGTCAACGATCCGCCTATACATGTCGTAGCTCGTGTACGCCTCCTTGGCCGCGTGCACGACTGATACATCTCCAACGTATCTATAATTTTTTATGTATTCATGCCATGTTTATAATATTTTTACATGATTTTGGTCTGATTTGGTTAGAACTAACCCGGACTGACGCTATTTTCAGCAGAATTACCGTGGTGTTTTTTTTGTGCAGAAATAAAAGTTCTCGGAATGCGCTAAAAATCAACGGAGATTTTTCTAGAAAATATAAAAATACTAGAACGAAGAGTTACCGGAGGGGAGTCCTGTGGGCCCCACGAGGGTGGAGGGCGCGCCCACCCCCTGGGGTGCGCCCCTGTTCCTCGTGGACTCTCCATGGGGGCCCCTGACTTGTTCTCGACGCCAACCTCTCCTATAAATCCCCAAACCTCTAGAAAATAATCTAGATCGGGAGTTCCGCCGCCGCAAGCCTCTATAGCCACCAAAAACCAATTGGGACCCTTTCCGGCACCCTGCCAGAGGGGGGAATCATCACTGGTGGCCATCTTCATCATCCCGGCGCTCTCCATGATGAGGAGGGAGTAGTTCACCCTCGGGGCTGAGGGTATGTACCAGTAGCTATGTGTTTGATCTCTCTCTGTCTCACGTGTTCTTGATGTGGTACGATCTTGATGTAACACGATCTTTGCTACTATAGTTGGATCTTATGATGTTTCTCCCCCTCTATCTCCTTGTGATGAATTTAGTTTTTCCCTTTGAAGTTATCTTATCGGATTGAGTCTTTAAGGATTTGAGAACACTTGATGTATGTCTTGCGTGGGATACCTGTGGTGACAAAATGGGGTATTCTATTGATTCACTTGATGTATGTTTTGGTGATCAACTTGCGGGTTCCGTGACCTTGGGAATCTATGCATAGGGGTTGGCACATGTTTTCATCTTGACTCTTCGGTAGAAACTTTGGGGCATTCTTTGAAGCTCTTTTTGTTGGTTGAATAGATGAATCTCAGATTGTGTGATGCATATCGTATAATCATACCCGCAGATACTTGAGGTGACATTGGGGAATCTGTTGGAAATATACCCTAGAGGCAATAATAAAATGGTTATTATTATATTTCCTTGTTCATGATAATTGTCTATTGTTCATGCTATAATTGTGTTATCTGGAAATCATAATACATGTGTGAATACATAGACCACAACATGTCCCTAGTGAGCCTCTAGTTGACTAGCTCGTTGATCAAAATATAGTCATGGTTTCCTGACTATGGGCATTAGATGTCATTGATAACGGGATCACATCATTAGGAGAATGATGTGATGGACAAGACCCAATCCTAAGCATAGCTCAAAGATCGTGTAGTTAGTTCGCTAGAGCTTTTCCGAATGTCAAGTATCATTTCCTTAGACCATGAGATTGGGCAACTCCCGGATACCGTAGGAGTGCTTTGGGTGTACCAAACGTCACAACGTAACTGGGTGACTATAAAGGTGCACTACGGGTATCTCTGAAAGTGTCTGTTGGGTTGGCACGAATCGAGACTGGGATTTGTCACTCCGTATGACGGAGAGGTATCTCTAGGCCCACTCGGTAATGCATCATCATAATGAGCTCAATGTGACCAAGTGGTTGATCACGGGATCATGCATTGCGGTACGAGTAAAGTGACTTGCTGGTAACGAGATTGAACGAGGTATTGGGATACCGACGATCGAGTCTCGGGCGAGTAACGTACCGATTGACAAAGGGAATTGTATACGGGATTGATTGAATCCTCGAGATTGTGGTTCATCCGATGAGATCATCGAGGAGCATGTGGGAGCCAACATGGGTATCCAGATCCCGTTGTTGGTTATTGACCGGAGAGTTGTCTCGGTCATGTCTGCGTGTCTCCCGAACTCGTAGGGTCTACACACTTAAGGTTCGGTGACGCTAGGGTTGTTGAGATATTAGTATGCGGTAACCTGAAAGTTGTTCGGAGTCCCGGATGAGATCTGGGATGTCACGAGGAGTTCCGGAATGGTCCGGAGGTGAAGAATTATATATAGGAAGTCCAGTTTCGGCCATCGGGAAAGTTTCGGGGGTCACCGGTATTGTACCGGGACCACCGGAAGGGTCCCGAGGGTCCATCGGGTGGGGCAACCTATCCCGGAGGCCCCATGGGCTGAAGTGGGGAAGGGAACCAGCCCCTGGTGGGCTGGTGCACCCCCATTGGGCCTCCCCTTACGCCTAGGGTTGGAAACCCTAGGGGTGGGGGCGCCCCACTTGGCTTGGGGGGCAAGCCACCCCCCTTGGCCGCCCCCCCCCCCTTGAGATCCAATCTCTAGGGCCGGCGCCGCCCTAGAGGCCCTATATATAGTGGGGGGGAGGGAGGGTAGCGGCACCAAGCCCCTGGCCCCTCCCTCTCCCCTCGTAACACCTCTCTCTCTCTCTCGTTGGAGCTTGGCGAAGCCCTGCCAAGATCACCGCTGCTTCCACCACCACGCCGTCGTGCTGCTGGATCTCCATCAACCTCTCCTTCCCCCTTGCTGGATCAAGAAGGAGGAGACGTCTTCCCAACCGTACGTGTGTTGAATGCGGAGGTGCCGTCCGTTCGGTGCTAGGTCATCGGTGATTTAGATCACGACGAGTACGACTCCATCAACCCCGTTCTCTTGAACGCTTCCGCTCGCGATCTACAAGGGTATGTAGATGCACTCCCCTTTCCCTCGTTGATAGATAACTCCATAGATTGATCTTGGTGATGCGTAGACAATTTTAAATTCTGCTATGTTCCCCAACAGTGGCATCATGAGCTAGGTCTATGTGTAGTTTCTATGCGCGAGTAGAACACAAAGTAGTTGTGGGCATCGATATTGTCAATTTACTTGCCGTTACTAATCTTATCTTGATTCGGCGGCATCGTGGGATGAAGTGGCCCAGACCGACCTTACACGTACGCTTATGTGAGACAGGTTCCACTGACTGACATGCACTGGTTGCATAAGGTGGCTAGCGGGTGTCTGTCTCTCCCGCTTTAGTCGGATCGGATTCGATGAAAAGGGTCCTTATGAAGGGTAAATAGAAATTGGCATATCACGTTGTGGTTTTGGCATAGGTAAGAAACGTTCTTGCTAGAAACCTATAGCAGCCATGTAAAAAACTTGCAACAACAATTAGAGGGCGTCTAACTGGTTTTTGCAGCATGTGTCGTGTGATGTGATATGGCCAAAAGGATGTGATGAATGATATATGTGATGTATGAGATTGATCATGTTCTTGTAATAGGAATCATGACTTGCATGGATATGAGTATGACAACCGGCAGGAGCCATAGGAGTTGTCTTAATTTATTTATGACCTGCATGTCAACATAAATGTCATGTAATTACTTTACTTTATTGCTAAACCGTTAGCCATAGTAGTAGAAGTAATAGATTACGAGACAACTTCATGAAGACACGATGATGGAGATCATGATGATGGAGATCATGGTGTCATGCAGGTGACGATGATGATCATGGCGCCCTGAAGATGGAGATCAAAAGGAGCAAATGATATTGGCCATATCATGTCACTATTTGATTGCAAGTGATGTCTATCATGTTTTAGATCTTATTTGCTTAGAACGACGGTAGCTTAAATAAGATGATCCCTCATAATAATTTCAAGAAAGTGTTCCCCCTAACTGTGCACCGTTGCGAAGGTTCGTTGTTTCGAAGCACCACATGATGATCGGGTGTGATAGATTCTAACGTTCGAATACAATGGGTGTAAGCCAGGTTTACACATGCAATACACTTAGGTTCACTTGACGAGCCTAGCATGTACAGACATGGCCTCGGAACACGGAATACCGAAAGGTCGAGCATGAGTCGTATAGAAGATACGATCAACATGAAGATGTTCACCGATGTTGACTAGTCCGTCTCACATGATGATCGGACACGGCCTAGTTGACTCGGATCATGTTTCACTTAGATGACTAGAGGGATGTCTATCTGAGTGGGAGTTCATTCAATAATTTGATTAGATGAACTTAATTATCATGAACTTAGTCTAAAATATTTACAATATGTCTTGTAGATCAAATGGTCCATGCTAATGTTGCCGTCAACTTCAACGCGTTCCTAGAGAAAACCAAGCTAAAAGATGATGGCAGCAACTATATGGACTGGGTCTGGAACCTGAGGATCATCCTCATAGCCGCCAAGAAAGATTATGTCCTAGAAGCACCACTAGGTGATGCACCCATCCCAGAGAACCAAGACGTTATGAACGCTTGGCAGTCACGTGCTGATGATTACTCCCTCGTTCAGTGCGGCATGCTTTATAGCTTAGAACCGGGGCTCCAAAAGCGTTTTGAGAAACACAGAGCATATGAGATGTTCGAAGAGCTAAAAATGGTTTTCCAAGCTCATGCCTGGGTCGAGAGATATGAAGTCTCCGACAAGTTCTTCAGTTGTAAGATGGAGGAAAATAGTTCTGTCAGTGAGCACATACTCAAAATGTCTGGGTTGCATAACCGCTTGACTCAGCTGGGAGTTAATCTCCCGGATGATGCGGTCATTGACAGAATCCTTCAGTCGCTTCCATCGAGCTACAAGAGCTTTGTGATGAACTTCAATATGCAGGGGATGTAAAAGACCATTCCTGAGGTATATCCAATGCTGAAATTAGCGGAGGTGGAGATCAAAAAGGAACATCAAGTGTTGATGGTGAATAAAACCACTAAGTTTAAGAAAGGTAGGGGTAAGAAGAACTTCAAGAAGGACGGCAAGGGGGTTTCCGCGCCTGGTAAGCAAGCTACCGGGAAGAAGCCAAAGAATGGACCCAAGCCCGAGACTGGGTGTTTTTATTGCAAGGGAAATGGTCACTGGAAGCGGAACTGCCCCGAATACATAGCGGACAAGAAGGCCAGCAACACTGAAGGTATATGTGATATACATGTAATTGATGTGTACCTTACCAGTACTCGTAATAGCTCCTGGGTATTTGATACCGGTGCAGTTGCTCACATTTCTAACTCAAAAGCGGGAGCTACGGAATAAGCGGAGACTGGCGAAGGACGAGGTGACGATGCGCGTCGGGAATGGTTCCAAGGTCGATGTGATCGCCGTCGGCACGCTACCTCTACATTTACCTACAGGATTAGTTTTAAACCTCAATAATTGTTATTTAGTGCCAGCTTTGAGCATGAACATTGTATCAGGATCTCGTTTAATTCGATATGGCTACTCATTTAAATCCGAGAATAATGGGTGTTCTATTTATATGAGAGATATGTTTTATGGTCATGCTTCGCTGGTGAATGGTTTAATCTTAATGAATCTCGAGCGTAATGTTACACATATTCATAGTGTGAATACCAAAAGATGTAAGGTTGATAATGATAGTCCCACATACTTGTGGCACTGCCGCCTTGGTCACATAGGTGTCAAACATATGAAGAAGCTCCATGCAGATGCACTTTTCGAGTCTCTTGATTACGAATCATTTGACACGTGCAAACCATGCCTCATTGGTAAATGACCAAGACTCCATTCTCAGGAACAATGGAGCGAGCAACCAACTTATTGGAAATCATACATACTGATGTGTGCGGTCCAATGAGTGTTGAGGCTCGCGGTGGCTATCGTTATGTTCTCACCCTCACTGATGACTTAAGTAGATATGGGTATGTCTACTTAATGAAACACAAGTCTGAGACCTTTGAAAAGTTCAAGGAATTTCAGATTGAGGTTGAGAATCAACATGACAGGAAAATCAAGTTCTTGCGATCAGATCATGGGGGAGAATACTTGAGTCACGAATTTGGCACGCACTTAAGGAAATGTGGAATAGTTTCACAACTCACGCCACTTGGAACACCTCAGCGTAATGGTGTGTCCGAACGTCGTAATCGCACTCTATTGGATATGGTGCGATCTATGATGTCTCTTATCGATCTACCGCTGTCATTTTGGGGCTATGCTTTAGAGACTGCCGCATTCACTTTAAATAGGGCTCCGTCGAAATTCATTGAGACGACACCATATGAATTATGGTTTGGGAAGAAACCTAAGCTGTCATTTCTAAAAGTTTTGGGATGCGATGCTTATGTCAAGAAACTTCAACCTAAAAAGCTCGAACCCAGGTCGGAAAAATGCGTCTTCATAGGATACCCTAAAGAAACTATTGGGTATACCTTCTCCTCAGATCCCAAGGCAAGAACTTTGTTGCCAAGAATGGATCCTTTCTAGAGAAAGAGTTTCTCTCGAAAGAAGTAAGTGGGAGGAAAGTAGAACTTGATGAAGTATTACCTCTTGAACCGGAAAGTGGCGCAACTCAGGAAAATGTTACAGAGGTGCCTGCACCGACTAGAGAGGAAGTTAATGATGATGATCATGAAACTTCAGATCAAGTTGCTACTGAACTTCGTAGGTCCACAAGGACACGTTCCGCACCAGAGTGGTACGGTAACCCTGTCTTGGAAATCATGTTGTTAGACAACAGTGAACCTTCGAACTATGAGGAAGCGATGGCGGGCCCAGATTCCGACAAATGGCTAGAAGCCATGAAATCCGAGATAGGATCCATGTATGAAAACGAAGTATGGACTTTAACTGACTTGCCCGATGATCGGCGAGCCATAGAAAATAAATGGATCTTTAAAAAGAAGACAAACACAGATGGTAATGTGACCATCTACAAGGCTTGACTCGTTGCTAAGGGTTATCGACAAGTCAAGGGGTTGAATACGATGAGACTTTCTCACCTGTAGCGAAGCTGAAGTCCGTCCGAATCATGTTAGCAATTGCCGCATTCTATGATTATGAGATATGGCAAATGGACGTCAAAACGGCATTCCTTAACGGCTTTCTTAAGGAAGAATTGTATATGATGCAGCCGGAAGGTTTTGTCGATCCTAAGAATGCTAACAAGGTGTGCAAGCTCCAACGCTCAATCTATGGGCTGGTGCAAGCATCTCGGAGTTGGAACATTTGTTTTGATGAGATGATCAAAGCGTTTGGGTTTATGCAGACTTATGGAGAAGCATGTGTTTACAAGAAAGTGAGTGGGAGCTCCGTAGCATTTCTCACATTGTATGTAGATGACATACTATTGATGGTAAATGATACAGAATTCTTGGAAAGCATAAAGGCCTACTTGAACAAGTGTTTTTCAATGAAGGACCTTGGAGAAGCTGCTTATATATTAGGCATCAAAATCTATAGAGATAGATCGAGATGCCTCATTGGTCTTTCACAAAGTACGTACCTTGACAAGATATTGAAGAAGTTCAATATGGATCAGTCCAAGAAGGGGTTCTTGCCTGTATTGCAAGGTATGCAATTGAGCACGGCTCAATGCCCGACCACGGCAGAAGATAGAGAAAAGATGAGTGTCGTCCCCTATGCCTCGGCCATAGGGTCTATTATGTATGCCATGCTGTGTACCAAACCTGATGTAAACCTTGCTGTAATTTTGGTAGGAAGGTACCAAAGTAATCCCGGCATGGAACACTGGACAGCGGTCAAGAATATCCTGAAGTACCTGAAGAGGACTAAGGATATGTTTCTCGTTTATGGAGGTGACGAAGAGCTCGTCGTAAAGGGTTATGTCGATGCTAGCTTCGACACAGATCTGGATGACTCTAAGTCACAAACCAGATACGTGTATATTTTGAATGGTGGGGCAGTAAGCTGGTGCAGTTGCAAGCAAAGCATTGTGGCGGGATCTACATGTGAAGCGGAGTACATGGCAGCCTCGGAGGCAGCACAAGAAGCAATATGGGTGAAGGAGTTCATTACCGACCTAGGAGTCATTCCCAATGCGTCGGGCCCGATGACTCTCTTCTATGACAACACTGGAGCTATTGCCCTTGCCAAGGAGCCCAGGTTTCACAGGAAGACCAGGCATATCAAGCGTCACTTCAACTCCATTCGTGAAAGTGTTCAAAATGGAGACATAGTTATTTGTAAAGTACAGACGGACCTGAATGTAGTAGATCCGTTGACTAAACCTCTCCCTAGAGCAAAACATGATCAACACCAGAACTCTATGGGTGTTCGATTCATCACAATGTAACTAGATTATTGACTCTAGTGCAAGTGCGAGACTGTTGGAAATATGCCCTAGAGGCAATAATAAAATGGTTATTATTATATTTCCTTGTTCATGATAATTATCTATTGTTCATGCTATAGTTGTGTTATCCGGAAATCGTAATACATGTGTGAATACATAGACAACAACACATCCCTAGTGAGCCTCTAGTTGACTAGCTCGTTGATCAAAAGATAGTCATGGTTTCCTAACTATGGACATTAGATGTCATTAATAATGGGATCACATCATTAGGAGAATGATGTGATGGACAAGACCCAATCCTAAGCATAGCTCAAAGATCGTGTAGTTCGTTTGCTAGAGCTTTTCCGAATGTCAAGTATCATTTCCTTAGACCATGAGATTGTGCAACTCCCGGATACCGTAGGAGTGCTTTGGGTGTGCCAAACGTCACAACATAACTGGGTGACTATAAAGGTGCACTACGGGTATCTCCGAAAGTGTCTGTTGGGTTGGCACGAATCGAGACTGGGATTTGTCACTCCGTATGACGGAGAGGTATCTCTGGGCCCACTCGGTAATGCATCATCATAATGAGCTCAATGTGACCAAGTGGTCGATCACGGGATCATGCACTGCGGTACGAGTAAAGTGACTTGCCGGTAATGAGATTGAACGAGGTATTGGGATACCGACGATCGAGTCTCGGGCGAGTAACGTACCGATTGACAAAGGGAATTGTATATGGGATTGATTGAATCCTCGACATCGTGGTTCATCCGATGAGATCATCGAGGAGCATGTGGGAGCCAACATGGGTATCCAGATCCCGTTGTTGGTTATTGACCGGAGAGTCGTCTCGGTCATGTCTGCGTGTCTCCCGAACCCGTAGGGTCTACACACTTAAGGTTCGGTGATGCTAGGGTTGATGAGATATTAGTGTTCGGTAACCCGAAAGTTGTTCGGAGTGCCGGATGAGATACTGGATGTCACGAGGTGTTCCGGAATGGTCCGGAGGTGAAGAATTATATATAGGAAGTCAAGTTTCGGCAATCGGGAAAGTTTCAGGGGTCACCGGTATTGTACGGGGACCACCGGAAGGGTCCCGAGGTCCACCAGGTGGGGCCACCTATCCCGGAGGGCCCCATGGGCTGAAGTGGGGAAGGGAACCAGCCCCTGGTGGGCTGGTGCGCCCCCTTGGGCCTCCCCCTGCACCTAGGGTTGGAAACCCTAGGGGTGGGGGGCGCCCCACTTGGCTTGGGGGCAAGCCACCCCCCTTGGCTGCCCCCCCCCCTTGAGATCCAATCTCTAGGGTCGGTGCCCCCCTAGAGGCCCTATATATAGTGGGGGGAGGGCAGCCGCACCAAGTCCCTGGCCCCTCCCTCTCCCCTCGTAACACCTCTCTCTCGTTGGAGCTTGGCGAAGCCCTGCCGAGATCACCGCTGCTTCCACCACCACGCCGTCGTGCTGCTGGATCTCCATCAACCTCTCCTTCCCCCTTGCTAGATCAAGAAGGAGGAGACGTCTTCCCAACCGTACGTGTGTTGAACGCGGAGGTGCCGTCCGTTCGGTGCTAGGTCATCGGTGATTTGGATCACGACGAGTACGACTCCATCAACCCCGTTCTCTTGAACGCTTCCGCTCGCGATCTACAAGGGTATGTAGATGCACTCCCCTTTCCCTCGTTGCTAGATAACTCCATAGATTGATCTTGGTGATGCGTAGAAAATTTTAAATTCTGCTACATTCCCCAACAGTATCTATGTGACATTAGGGTTTTGGTTGATTTGTGTCTTAAGCTGTTATTTTACTACAAACTCTAGGGCTGTTTGTGACACTTATAGGAATAGCCCAATGGATTGATCGAAAAGAATAACTTTGAGGTGGTTTTTCGTACCCTACAATAATATATTTGTTTGTTCTCCGCTATTAGTGACTTTGGAGTGACTCTTTGTTGCATGTTGAGGGATAGTTATATGATCTAATTATGTTATCCTTGTTGATAGAACTTGCACTAGTGAAAGTATGAACCCTAGGCCTTGTTTCAACACATTGCAATACCATTTTCGCTCACTTTTATCATTAGTTACCTTGCTCTTTTTATATTTTTAGATTACAATAACCTATATCTACCATCCGTATTGCACTTGTATCACCATCTCTTCGCCGAACTAGGGCACCTATACAATTTACCATTGTATTGGTTGTGTTGGGGACACAACAGACTCTTTGTTATTTGGTTGCATGGTTGCTTGAGAGAGACCATCTTCATCCTACGCCTCCCACGGATTGATAAACCTTAGGACATCCACTTGAGGGAAATTTTCTATTGTCCTACAAACCTCTGCACTTGGAGGCCCAACAATGTCTACAAGAAGAAGGTTGTGTAGTAGACATCAACGACGTGAGCTTTGTCAAGTTTCTCCATCGTCCAGGCCGAGTGCCAGGCACGCTTGTCCTTGTTGCACGAATCCTTCATGTCTCATGCTCCTTGCTGCCCCAGATCTTGTATTGGGCCTAGATGTCGACAAGATTCTAGCAGGCGATGCCCGAATTCTCGAGCGCCTTTACATAGTTGGTGATGTCAACCATAGCGAACATGTAGTGGGGGCTGTTGACAAACCTGGCGAAACGCTCACAAGGCCTTGTGGCCAGGCAGTAGTGGTAGACGAGGACGTGGTGGCACATGCACATCTGGGCGACGACGACCTTGGGACGAGACTCGGCATGAGCACGAGTGTACTCAAGGTCGAACCCGACCACCTTGTACTTCTTCTTGGCAAGCAATAGCTCCATGATATGGATGGAGTGCTCCACCTAGACCGGGGCGTTGGTGTACACCACCGAGAGGTCCATGAACCTTTTGTGGGTGTCCACCACGGCACGCATGGTAAATTGTTGCTCGTCGTCGGCAGCTTCTTGGAGCGCCATTGGAGCCACGCAGGATACCCTCTAAGAATTTCTCATGGTGGGTGTGCTTCTTGCAATGGTGGGGCGCGATCGAAAGGTTGGCCGCTGTAATAAATGGGGGGCGGCCGGCCTGTAATCGTCACGTCTTGTCACGACGTTCATAGCGGAGGATTCCAGTGCATGCTTGACAACACCGCACCGCATCCATGGGCTCGAAGAGGCGCCAAATGTATCATCGGTGAGCCTGTTCCCGCGCTACCACGTAGTTTACCACGCAAGGTTCCCGCATGGCTAGTTTGGCCATGCGTCGGCTAGAAGAGGGACAAATCATGGGCGTTTATTGGCAAAAAGCTTTGTAAAAACGAAGTGTGTGGAATGAATTCGATCATAAGTTTACCCATGGGTGATAAGGTCAAAGTTACACAGAAGGGTGATGATGGACACTGAAGTGCGATAATTAATTCTACGCTCTACAGGGGACATGGTGGAATAAACCAACTGTGTGCAATAATGTCGAAGATTGCAGTCAAGTTAGCTATACAAATCGTGTGCTGTGAGATCGACAAGGTAAATAGATTTGAGAATGGTTAATAAAACTAAGACCATTGCATATTAATGTCAAAGTAGTTCTACTAATATACGAGTCTCATACGATGCCATTTCAATGATTGTACCACAAAAGCTCGAAATATTACAAGGTTCAAATTCCAGAGTTATATGGCTCAAATTCAAAGATTACAAGGTTCAAACTGATATTAGAAATGAAATTGAGCTCATCAGCTGCAAACGCTCGCGTTGATCCACTGAACATGGATATCAAAGAGGTTCAAACTAATATTACCACTTTTAAGTCTGGTTTCAAAACTCACAATTTTTGAAAGGGGTCAGCCACTGAGAAGTCATGTATGGGGTTGACACGACCACTTCCCATTACTCTGTCATCTGAAGTTCCAAAATGAAATTCAGCATTTTTGGAGCCTATTCCATTCTGCCGCAGGCGCCGAGGCTGATCAACAAACCATTCGTTTTTGCGAAATAAATGTAGGGAAAACCTCATTTCCTTCAGCACCCTTGCTCTGAGAACAAAGAACATGGCGAATATAATCTCCGGTAAGGTCCCTCGATAGGAGTTCAAAGTAATTTCTGAGAGATGCAGATCTAGGCATTCGACGTGATTGTTATATTGTATCACATTATCCACCACTGGGCCTAATCTTATCTGTAAAAGAAGAAAACATGTTAGTGCCTACATGTAGTTTTGAACATTACTACAACCCTATTTGGTTTGCAGGATTTGTAAAATGCACTAACATGCCATCTTCGATCTGACATGATTAACATAGGAATTTGATTACATTATAGAAAAATGTAGCCTTCTTCACAAGAGGTTGGAGTGGATGAAAAGTTCCCTAAGAAAACTAGTAGAGATGAATCCAAAGGAGAAATGCTTATTGATTGTAACCATATGGATCAAGCAACCAATATGGGGGTGGAACATGTATGTACTAAAATCCTCCAAAAGAATCCTTCAGAAATTGTAGCACATTTTCATTATAAACTTGGAAAAAGGTGTCACAAATTGAACTCCCTTATGGTTAACAATTAACAGGAAAGGAACATCACCTCGATATATAGCTTCTCCAGGCACGAAAAGCATCTCAGGAAACTGACAACTTGCTCCAGTTTGGGGCTGATAGATTCTAGTGCCAAGACCTTCACTGTGCGCGGTTTCAAGGTCAAGCTTGTCGGAATCATTTTCTGAATGACAGACGAACAAACATCTTCAAAATTAGAAATAATGTTAATTTGTAGACGGAGAGGTAGAAGGCGGTTGTTCTACCTAAACGGGTGTGGATCCAATAACAAGTTCGGAGTATTTGTCATACGAGTAGCCCACCACTGTCAATTTCGGCGTAGAAATGACATTGATTCTTGTTGGACCTTCTTGATCAACTACAAGTAATCTCTCAAGTGCAGGTGTGTCCTCAATGACCATACCATGGTACACATATTGTGATGCCTTCCTACCACACCAGCAACACACATAAATAGTCAGGAGAGTCATGGAGGTGATGTGGAAGGTACTCAACCCATTGATCGCCTGAAGACGAAGGTACTCGAGTGCAATACAGCCACAGAGCAGGCGCTCCATGTCACTGTTTGAGAGGCAGACGACAACGAGCTCGAGGTGCTTCAGTCGTGGTAGAATAAGAGCGGGTGTGTCATTAGGGGAGGAATGCCAGTTCCTGAACTTGGCGACGCGTAGTGTAGGCGCGAGGCGGAGTGCAGACGTTGGCAGCGACCGCATATGCCCATCATCAAAAGTGAGCTCCTCGAGCTGGTCTAGGGCGGGGGATCAGAACCAATCATCAAGCTTGGCTCAGTCCTTGCCATTGGAGCGGAACTTTCCCATTCTACGGCCTCTGGTTGGGCCAAGGTGACTACCGAGGATCTTGGAGAACGCATGCAAGCTTTTTCGATAGCCATGGAAGAGCTCATGGGAGTCGATCAGGTCAAGAGGGCTAGAGTTCCATAGGGGGCGCCACTGTCGGGAAAGGATGGTTCTCCGCGTCCCATATTTGATTGGGAGGAGGGAGATGATGACTGTCAACATATCATCGGGGAGGCTGCTGATGATGTCTATGCCTGCTGGAGTCGCTTGCGGTTCTAGATCGCCCCGCCTCCGCTTGTTGGCAGCCCCGTTCTCTACCTCCAAAGTCTCCTTGTCAGCGGCGCTTTCTGATAGAAATGGGAGTATAGTGAATATTTAGTTAAAATAGGGCAATAGAAAAGTGTATTCATAACTAGAAGTTATTAGCTAGGAATATAGTAAGAAAAGGGAATAACAATTGCTTGCTTAAATACTACACAATTCATTTGACATTGCTAGGTAAGTCAACATGCAGATAGTTGAAAAGAAAAGTTACTTCGAACAAAGTCTGGATGGATGATTTTGTTGGGGAAGTTAGCATATATCTCATGACCAGGCCCTTTATGTGCAGTGCAATTTTAGTGCCAACTTTTAGTACATAAAACTTGGAAATTTCATTCCAAAAGCCAGTGCCAAAATAGGAGTCACCACGTTTATCAAGTCTTACAGTAGCAACGATTGTAAATCCACGGTTTGTGTGCAGTATGACATCCGTGCAGTCTTGATCTATGTAAAGGGAAAGATTGTGCACTACATAATCTTTTGCATAGCAAGGGATGCGCTACAGAAAATGGTAGGATTGTTAAACAAAATATGGTAACATGCAAATATGGGCCCAAATTGAAAGAACTGTACAGCAGTTGAAATCAAAGGACAAAAATATATAATTAAACAGATAGGGCAAACATGATGTCATGGAAATATGAGAGTAATTGAAAGAACAATACATCATTAATTTGCCTAATATAGAAAGAAGAGGGGGGAAATCCCCTTTGACGTAGATGGTGCATGTGGCACCTTTTATCCAAATGTAGCAATATTTAGAATATGTTGAGGAAAGTAGGCCATGCCAACCGATTTAGGGTGACATTGAACATACTGCACGGGTCCTCAAGTGATCTGGTACAATGAGATGGAATCTCTGGCGAAGGTCGCAAAGTCCTGATGTGTCGGCGCACTGTACATTCTATGAATGAAAGAAAATCCTCAAATCAGCTCGAATAAAAATGAATTCATGGTGATTTCCGCCGAGTGATTAAAGGAGGCAGATGAACTGGGATAAGATATGAGATAATATCTCATTAAATTAGGTACCTTGTCATCCATGAGAAAGAACCCTCAGTACGGCAGATTCCCCAACTGAGCGGAGCTAGGTCGACCACGAGCGCGTCGAGAAAGTCGGGTGATAGGCGGCGGCAAGCGGAAGTGAAGAAATGCGGTGGGCTTTGCCGGCAGCCTGGCGGAGGCGGCAGGCAGCGAGCTAAGTGTTTACCACCGCGATAGGTGGTGCCATGGCATAGATGCAGAGGAGCTTGTGCAGGTGTGAATGGGGACCGGAGGGGGTGGCGGGCGGGTGAGGGTTTGTGTGACATGCGGATGGTGAGGGTTTTCTTTTTTTCTTTTTTGAATTGGGTGGTGGGGGTTTACTGTCCCACGAAGAATTTTTGAGGCGACGGTTTGCTAAAGCAAACTGTGTGTGATTGACCTAACAGGAAAAATGAAAGTCATTGCACATGGTTCCAATTTTGGGAACCATGTGTGATTAACATACTACCTCCGTCCTAGCTTATTGTTCCCCCTTTGTAATTTCTACCAAACTTTGACCAAATGTCGGGGGTTGGGTGCGACATATGCCAAAGTATGGCTTATCATGGTGGGGGCGAGTAGAACGTCGCCGGTGCCTGGAAACGGGATGAGGCGTAGACATGCACGCCGGCGAATCTTACCCAGATTCAGGGCTCTCCGGGGAGATAACACCCGTACTGCTGCTCTGCAAGGTCTTCGCATGATCACTACGGCAAAGTGTTTACACGATTGATCCTTGAGCTATTTTCTGGAGGCAGGAGAGGGCAAGGCTAGCTCTCTCCTCCCTATATCATCTGGTCTAGAGCTAATGGATTCCCACCCTTTGCACGGGTGCCCTGAGGGGTTTATATAGGCCTACCCCCCAGGGGTACAACGGTAACACGGCTGGGCGCGGGCCCAGCCGTCAGCGCCTCTGGCCTCCGTCTTCTCCGCCGACTGCTGGGGCCCGCCGACTGGTGGGCCCCGCCGAATGGCTAGGTACGGAGCCGACAGGCCGCGTCCGCCGCGGGCGGGTCTTGCCGGCTGCTGATTACTGTAGCCCCGCTTCTAATGACGCGGGATTCGTCATGGAGTCGTGGCAATAGCCCCGCCGCCTGGCGGGCGATCACTATTGCCACTCTCCGTCACATCTGGTTAATGGTGCATGGGCCCCGGGGGAGGAGCCGGCCGACTCTCGGCGGCCGACTCCTGATGGGTCTGACTTGCGGTGCACTTGCCGTCTCCTGGGGTCCCACTGGCTGGTGGGACCCGCCGCCCCAGGGTCGTACAGACAAGCCGTCGTGGGCGCAGGATTCGGTCCTTCGTGCTGACGTCAGGGTTGGCACGGCAACAGTGCCACACCGCACTGAGATCTCCTCAGTACGGCGTACTGTGACCATGCTTGCCTTTGGAAAGGGGTGGGAGCAGTCTTCACTGTAGCCACTCCCCTGTCCTGTCCCTCTTGATGAGGACATGGGGTTTTGCTGGAATCGTGGGCCGACTCCCCAAGGCCGGCTTCTCTGGAAGTGGCCATTCAAGAGTCGGCTTATCTGAAGTTGTCCCCGGGACTCGGCCGTGAGTGGACAGTCGGTCGCCTTGCCGCCGACTTCTCAGAAGGCGGCTCTTCGTCCTGGGGTCTTGAGGGGCGCAGCCTGCCCTGATGTCTTGAAAGGTTCTAGGGCTCGGGTTAGCCTACCCATAGCCCATTACTCCGACAGTAGTCCCCGAAGCTGGTGAGGCGCCGCAGACGATCGGCCGAGAAGCCTCAGCAGTTTCTCTTTCCGGGTGCTCGACACATGGTTCTCGCTTGATTTTTGCCGGGCCGACTAGAAGGAGTCGGACTCGCCCAACTCTGACTTGCACAGTATTTCAAACGTCATGGCGGGATCCAAGTAGCGTGCTGGCTAAGCCTCCAGGCCGCTGCCCGCTCCCGGCCTGTCACGTGGCAATGCGCGACCGGGCCAGTCTGCCAGCCTACGTGCGTGATGGGATAGGCCCGTAGGCGGGGCCCGCCACTACCGTGCCTCGGCACCCGAGCGGATCCGCTGTGGCACAGGTGGACGGTTGGGATTTGAGGGAGTCTTGGATTAGGGGTTGTTCGGATAGACGAACTATACCTTCAGCCGGACTCCTGGACTATGAAGATACAAGATTGAAGACTCTGTCCCGTGTCCGGAAGGGACTTTCCTTGGCGTGGAAGGCAAGCTTGGCGATACGGATGTTCAGATCTCCTACCATTGTAACCGACTCTATGTAACCCTAACCCTATCCGGTGTCTATGTAAACCGGAGGGTTTTAGTCCGTAGGACAACATACACATCAACAATCATACCATAGGCTAGCTTCTAGGGTTTAGCCTCTCTGATCTCGTGGTAGATCTACTCTTGTACTACCCATATCATCAATATTAATCAAGCAGGACATAGGGTTTTACCTCCATCGAGAGGGCCCGGACCTGGGTAAAACTTCGTGTCCCTTGCCTCCTGTTACCATCCGGCCTAGACGCACAGTTCGGGACCCCCTACCCGAGATCCGCCGGTTTTGACACCAACATTGGTGCTTTCATTGAGAGTTCCTCTGTGCCATCACCGTCAGGCCCGATGGCTCCTACGATCATCAATGGCGATGCAGTCCAGGGTGAGACCTTCCTCCCCGGACAGATCTTCGTTTTTGGCGGCTTCGCACTGCGGGCCTATTCACTTGGCCATCTAGAGCAGATCGAAAGCTACGCCCCTGGCCGTCAGGTCAGATTTGGAAGTTTAAACTACACGATTGACATCCGCGGGGACTTGATCTTCGACGGATTCGAACCACTGCCAAGCGCGCCGCACTATCACGACGGCCATGATCTAGCTCTACCGCCGAACTGTGCCCTGGAGGCCGCACCCGCATTGGCTCCGACCCTTAGTTTGGAGCCGACCGCGCCGATCGAGGATGGGCGATTGGACGCCACCTCGGGGGCTGCGATCCAAACGGCGATTGAGCCGAACACCAGCCCCGTACTCTGCGAGGCTCGTGACTCCAAGGAGCCGGACTCCTCTCCGGACTCCGAACCCTCCGCGCACCTGCCAGTCGAATCCGATTAGGCGCCGATCATGGAGTTCACTACCGCAGACATCTTTCAGCACTCGCCTTTCAGCGATATCCTGAAGTCACTGAAGTCTCTCTCTTTATCAGGAGAGCCCTGGCCGAACTACGGTCAGCAAGGTTGGGGTACGGACGATGAGGAAATTCAAAACCCACCCACCACCCACTTCGTAGCCATGAATTTCCATAGGGATTCAAACCCATAAACATAGAGGCATACGACGGAACAACAGACCCCGGGGTTTGGATTGAGGACTATATCCTTCATATCCATATGGCTCGAGGAGATGATCTCCACGTCATCAAATATTTACCCCTCAAGCTCAAAGGGCCAGCTCGTCACTGGCTCAAAGGCCTCCCCGAAAGCTCCATTGGAAGTTGGGAAGAGCTTGAAGACGCCTTTTGGGCAAATTTTCAAGGGACTTATGTCCGACCTCCGGATGCGGATGATCTGAGTCACATAACTCAGCAGCCCGGAGAGTCATCCCGAAAGCTTTGGAATAGGTTTCTTACTAAAAAGAACCAGATTGTCGACTGTGCGGACGCTGAAGCCTTAGCGGCTTTCAAGCATAGCATCCGTGACGAATGGCTCGCCAGACATCTCGGTCAAAATAAGCCGAGAACGATGCGTGGGTGAGGACAGCTGGCTAGCCAGATGCAACACCAGCGACCCCAGTACATCGGAAGTTAGAGATGGAAACGGGAAATCACGGCGCAACAGCAATAACAAACGCCGGAATAAAGAAGACAGCACGAAGGGCACGGCAGTAAAAGCCGGATTCAAAAGCTCTCGGCCAGGTCAAAAGCCGCCCACTAAAGGCACCAGGGATGAACTGTCCAGCCTCAACAAAATTCTGGACCAAGTATGTCAGATCCACAGTACCCCGGGTAAACCTGCTAATCATACCCATAGAGAATGTTGGGTCTTCAAGCAGTCCGGCAAGCTCAACGCCGTACATAAGAGGGAGGACACACCAAGTGAAGACGAGGACGAGCCCCCCAAGCAAGACACGGGGGAAGAAAAGAAATTCCCACCAGAAGTCAAAACAGTAAACGTACTACACATGATCAAGGGAAAAAACAATACGGCACCCCCAAGAAAATATACCCAAGTTCCTGTCACCTCGAAGTCCTGCCAATGGTCGTCTCAACCGATCACTTTCGACCATCGTGATTACTCAGCAAGTATCCGACACGCAGGATGGGATGCCTTCGTATTAGACCCAGTAATCGGCGGATATCACTTCACATGAGTCTTGATGGACGGCGGCAGCAGCCTAAACCTAATATACCAGGATACAATCCGCGGGATGGGGTTAGACCCAACACAAATTCGCCATAGCAATACTACCTTTAAACGAGTAACACCAGGCCCAGGGGCTCGTTGTACGGGCTCCCTCCTACTACAAGTTATATTCAGCTCCCCTGATAACTTCCGTCGCGAGCATTTAACTTTCCACATCGCTCCGTTTCAAAGTGGCTATCAAGCACTGCTAGGACACGAAGCTTTCGCTCGCTTTAATGCAATACCACACTACGCCTCCCTCACACTCAAGATGCCCAGTCCACGTGGCATCCTTACAGTGCACGGAGACATCAAGCGCTCTCTGTGCACTGAAGAGAGTGAGGCTGCCTTGGCAGCCGAGCATTAAAGACGTCTGGACTAGCGATCGAGTCCGGCACCGCTATTTACACCGAATAAGTGATCACACCCCTATTCATCAATACAAGGGGCTCAACGCGCGCAGACAAGTGGCAATTTCTTATCATCTTCAATTATACATGGTTTCTTTAGAAACTATCTTTTTGCACGACAATTCTTTCACTTAACTTCCTCTCTTTTACAAACGATCATCGTGCTACACCCGTCCAGGATACAGCACAACGGAGACACAGGCGCAGACGTGCAGCAGGGACCCACTCAAAGGATTCTTTTTAGATTAAGACCCTATGTAAACCTTTTTTACTGTCTCTTGTTAATATATATCCACCGTTGTGAAGGATGCTGACGTCTTGTCATGTGGCCACGCCAGAACAATGCACGTACCTGGACACAAGGGGCTTCTTACAAAGGCCATTATTCAGGCCCGGTTTATACCACAAAGACTGAATACCTTAGGGAGTGTTTGGCGTCGCGAGTTTGGCCCTATATGCATCAGCTCTGAATCATTGTCTTTGGTCAAATGTTGGGTTTGTCCGGCTCCTGTGTTTTGGTGCCTTACGTTCCACTTTACCGACTAAGGTAGCACCAGGAGAACTACTGTGATTGTGCCCTGGTTCATCCGGACGAGCACCTCAGTAGAGAAAGCCGAAAACTGACTGTCATGATATAGCGTGAGACTAGTCAACCACTTGATGACCTGTGGGAATGTTATAATTCCTCCGCCTTAACGAAGGGCCGTTTTTCGGCCAGGCATATACGCACCCTGAGATCGGGAGAGTGCGGAGCCACCAGGGGCTATCTAGTAGCCCCACTGTCAAACTCCTATGGCTAAGTGAAAGTGTTAAAGCATTATAGTCCGACGGCTGCAATCTTTCAGGTTATACACATGTATACATAAATGGCCGCCCAGGAGGCATCATATTACTTTCAGGCAAAAGTATAAAAATAGCCTTATAAAACTCTATAAAAGCATTTTGCTTACAATGAGATTACATATCACTCAAACATAATATTTTTTGAGCACTGGGTCTCTACCAAACGGGCACCCTCAAGAACTTCTTCAAAGTAGTGCTCAGCAGCCTTTCGACCTATGGACGAATCCCGCGCTGCAACATTGGTAGCATCCATCTCCGCCTAGTATGCCTTGACACGGGTAAAGGCCATCCGTGCGCCCTCTATGCACGCCGACCTCTTCATCGCATCAATGCACGGCATCACATCGAGTAACTGCTGCACCAAGCTGAAATAGCTATTTGGTTTGGACCCTTCCGGCCATAACTGATCCACAACAGACCTCATGGAGAGTCCAGACAACCTATTTAGTTCGGCCCATTCGACTAATTGGTCAGTCAATGAAAGTGGATGCTCGGGAGTATGGAATTGTCTCCAAAACAGCTGGTCCACTCCACGGTCCGTCTGACCCTGGAAGTACTTGGCCGCATCGGCAGCGCTCGCCGCCAAATCCATATACACATCCTCCGAGCTCCACAGCCGATCCAGGGGGGCATACCGTGGATCTCCGAACTTCCTCCGCAACATAAAGGATTTCCCAGCTACAATATCCTCGGCTTCCCACAGCTCCTCCTTCTTTGCCCTCATAGCAGAGCGGAGGTCCTTTCTTGTCGCAGCAGCCTTCTCAAGGTCCGATGCCTTTGCCTGGTTTTCCTTTTCAAGAACCCGGCAACGGTCGGTGACGGCTTTTAATTCTATGGCCATCTTGGCCATCTTGTCTCGGCTCTCGCCATGTGCGGCCTTCTCGGCTTGCAACTCTTTGGCCGCCTTTAAAGCAGCCGCATTACCCAACCTCGCTTGTTCCTTGGCTCGGGCAAGTTCTGCCCGCAAGGCTTCAACATTGGCAGCCCCATGTGCAGTCACAACATATTAAAGATACTGGCATCATGCTACTCTTCCTATGTGACCTTCACCAGATAATGACACTTACCCTGTGCCTCGTCAAGCCTCTTGTTAACAAGCTCGATGTCGGCGTCTGCCGCATCCAACTGCCGTTCTAAATGGGCAAAGTCGCTAGTCCGGCTAGCCACCGGAGCTTCCATCACCTGCACATCGAGGCAGTATGGTTATTACCTGGGAATATGATCCTCTATTTGTCATCGTTTCTGACGATAACCAGACTCTCAGGGGCTACTATCTACACAGGGCACACCTAGTATGTGCAGGACTATCATACATTATTTTACATACCTCAAACCCTGTCAGTAGACTCATAAAAGCTTTATGCAATCCGCTTTCGGCGGACGAGATTTTCTCCATCACCGTATTCATCAGTACACAGTGTTCATCTGAGATGGCCGCTCGCCCCACCAACTCCCTCAGAACATCCGACCGCACACTAGACGGTGCCGGACTCGTTTGTCTGCTCTCTTCGGGAGCCGGACACTGGGAACTTCGGGGGACGACAAGATTATCTTCTGGCCTTGCCGGACTCGGAGAGGCCCTCCGCGACGACACTTCAGGGTCGCCCGATTCCGGAGCGGAGGAGTCTGGAGGGGGCATTTCGCTCTCGATCATCTCTGGAAGAAGATCCCCCGAAGACGAGCTCATTTGAGAGGGGCTAAGGCCTGAACTGCAAAGATACATGCAGCGGTTATCTTCTTAGAAGAAAAGACTACATATCTGTACTATTAAGGTATTTTGGGTCACTTACGACTCGTGGGAGAATTGATCCCCTCGCGGACTTTGTGCGGCATCGGCGCCCCCCGAGGTAGGACCCTCCATGGGAGACTTCTTCCCTCGTTTGGAAGTTTCGGCTTCCGAATCCCCGGGCGCAGTTCTTTTCCTCTTCTGGTCGTCTTCCTTCATGGAGACGCTCGCTCCCTCGGCTAGAATGGGCAGCGTTGAGGGCCCGCGTCCGCCTGTATTACCATCCATAGTATTTTCCTTTAAAGGCTCCGGGCAGGGTGCGGTCTAGAGCATCTTCTCCAATACCGGATTTTCCAAACCCTCAGGGAGGGGGGCCGAACACCGAATCAACTTTGCCTTTGTTAGCCAGTCCTGGTCAAAAAGCAAACTCTCAGCAATAACTTCGTAACAAAGGAGAGATAGTATGTTCGGCCGGAAGATGCCTTGCCTGTTCGGCGGCGCGGTTGCTACTCAGGCCCGCGTCCTCGGTGATTTCTGGACACTCCACTTGAGGTCTGAAGAACGACTTGTACATCTCCTCAAGCGTCAGGCCGAGGAAATTTTGAATGGCGCGCGGTCCCTCGGGATTAAACTCCCACAAGCGAAGAGGCCGGCATTTGCAAGGCTGGACTTGGCGAACCAGCATAACTTGTGCTACCGCAACCAAACTGAAATCTCCATTAAAGAGATCTTGAATGCGGCTCTGCAGTATAGGCACGTCCTTGGCCGGACCCCAGCTCAATCCTCTGCTAATCCATGACATCAGTTGTGGTGGAGGGCCCGGGCGGAAGACAGGGGCGGCCGCCCACTTGGCACTTCTAGGAGCCGTGATGTAGAACCATTCCTGTTGCCACAATTCAGACACCGCTGGAATGGAACCTTTGGGCCATGCAGCTCCCGTCATCTTGCGTATTGAGGCACCTCCACACTCTGCATGTTGCCCCTCGATCATCTTCAGTTTTACTTCAAAGGTCTTGAGCGGCCAAAGTGAGGGGTAACCGGAGGAAGGCCTCGCACACAACAATAAATGTCGTGATATGAAGAAAGGAGTCTGGAGCTAGATCATGGAAATCTAGCCCATAGTAAAACATCAAGCCCCTGACAAAAGGATCCAATGCTAGGCCTAGACCTTGGAGGAGATGGGAGACGAACACGACGCTCTCGTTGGATTCGGGGGAAGGGACGGCCTGCCCCCGGGGAGGCAGCCGATGCAGAATCTTGGCGGTCAGATATCTGGCCTCCCTCAACTTTTTGACGTCTTCTTCCATGACGGAAGAAGGCACCCATCGGCCTTGAAGGCTAGATCCGGACATGACTGAAGGTTTGGAGCACCTGACCTGAACTTTGGGCGTTTGAGCTTGAGGTGGGGGGAGGATTCGATTGAGCGTGGGAGGGAAAAATAAAAGGCCTCGTCCCTTCATAAAGAGGGTGTATATCGAGCGTCCTCCCCGTGTCCGTTTGGACTTACCTATGATCTAGGAGTCCTAGAAGCGGTTGGGTTACCCAGGCCCGTTTTGATGAGAATCCCGGAATAAGGGGACACAATCTCTGCTTTAACAAGACGTGCTAGGGAAACTGCCTCGCATAACGCGCTAAGATGGGACAGTAAAACGGTTCAAATAAAAGCTTGGCCGTGGTGTGATGTCGCACTACGGAATACATCAGCAGATTAGATTTGTGTAAATATTATTCTCTCTATGGCAAAATGTGGAAACTTATTTTACAAAGCCGGACACTATCTTTGTTCAAAATCTTCTATGAAGTACTTGGAGGAGGAACCCGCCTTGCAATGCCGAAGACAATCTGCGCGTCGGGCTCGTCGTCATTGAAGCCTGGTTCAGGGGCTACTGAGGGAGTCCTGGATTAGGGGGTGTTCGGATAGCCGAACTATACCTTCAGCCGGACTCCTAGACTATGAAGATACAAGATTGAAGACTCCGTCCTGTGTCCGGAAGGGACTTTCCTTGGCGTGGAAGGCAAGCTTGGCGATACGGATGTTCAGATCTCCTACCATTGTAACCGACTCTATGTAACCCTAACCCTATCCGGTGTCTATATAAACCAGAGGGTTTTAGTCCGTAGGACAACATACACATCCACAATCATACCATAGGCTAGCTTCTAGGGTTTAGCCTCTCTGATCTCGTGGTAGATCTACTCTTGTACTACCCATATCATCAATATTAATCAAGCAGGACGTAGGGTTTTACCTCCATCGAGAGGGCCCGAACCTGGGTAAAACTTCGTGTCCCTTGCCTCCTGTTACCATCCGGCCTAGACGCATAGTTCGGGACCCCTACCCGAGATCCGCCGGTTTTGACACCGATAGGATTCCCGCGGAGTTACTGCGCGCAGTAACTTTGTCATGGAAACGTGGGGGTCATGGGGCCGTGGGCGCAGTGAATCCCACGACCGCCCCCTCGGCTTCGCAGCCCATGAGGCTATAAGTAGGGGGAGGAGGGGGCACAGCAGAGCACGCACGCCCCTCCTTCCCACTACTCCTTGCTCTTCTCCTTCTTCTTCTTCTTCCTCGCCCCGTCGTGCGCCCAAGCTCTGACGAACGCCGCGGCGATCATCTCACGATGAGTTCTTCTTCTGCCGCCGCGCCTCCCTCGGTGCGTTCCGGCACCTGAGACGGCTCAGAAGTTCACGACGACCACATCGAGTTCCTTCGCAAGACTCGTCGGCTCCCCGGCGAGGACTACGTGCGGGTGCGGCTTGCACCGAGGGAGGAGATTTCCCCAGCGCCGGAGGAGGGCGAGCGGGTCATCTTCCACTCGCACTGCCTGCGCGGATTGAGGCTGCCGGCGAGCAGCTTCTTCCTCTCTTTTCTGGAGTTCTACAGCCTCCAACCGCACCACCTCACGCCCAATACGGTGGTGCTGCTGTCCGCCTTCGTGGCCTTGTGTGAAGGCTTCCTCTGAGTCCTCCCCACCCTCGAGCTCTGCGGGGGTTCTTCTACTGCAAGCTCGGCACCCAGGCTGCAGGCGTGCCGGCTCAATGCGGCGCGTTCATCACCGGGCGGAGATTGGGAGCCGACAACCCCTTCCCCACCATCAAGCTGATAAAGTTGGTGAAGATGTGGCAGCGATCATACTTCTACGTGAAGAGTGTCTTTGCGGGGGCGATTGGGTCAACCTGCCGGCTTTCGAAGCCGGCCCGCCGGCTGGGAGACTACCCAACTGGTCGTATCGGGCCAAGTCGCTGAAGCTTGCGGGAGCCGGCGCCGTCACACGACTCCGAGTGCTGACACAGTCGGAGGGCCTGACTGATCCGGACCTGCTGGCCGCCTTCATGGCGCGCCGAGTTCTCCCGCTCCAAAGCCGCCCCCACATGATATTCCAAATGAGCGGGCGCCGTGACCCGAGTCGGATGTGCACCAAGGACATCCCTCACGAGGAGGTGGCCTACATGGTGAACTACCTCTCGGATAGCAAGCTACTGGACGACTGGAGATTCGGCAAGGAGCCGTACTCCTGCGCCAACCCCCCACCTACAGTGAGTTGCCCTTTCTTTCTTTCTTCGAGTTGTCTTCTTTCTTGCTGAGTCTGTTTTGTGCGACCTGACCAGTCGGCTTTGGTCAGAATCCCCTCCTCCATCCACCAGCCGGCACCTCGGGGCCGGCCCGCGAGTTCCTTGCCGATCGGGCGGAGAGCGACGTCGACAACCCCGATCTAGGGGCGGCGGCTTTGGAAGACGACGCCGAAGGAGGAGGCGGCCCGCGGCTCGGGGCCAGTCTAGAGGACTGGCCTGACGATGATGAGGAGGTCGCCCCCGCCCCCGGCCAGGAGCCAGCCATCTCGGCGCGGGCTCTTCTGCCGCGCCGGGTGCTCCAGGTGGCGGGAAGAAGCGCAGGGCCGTGCCGACTTTGTTCGGCAGTCGGACGAACAAGCCCAAGAGTTCGGCTACGGCGACCCGGCGGGACGAGGCGGCTGCAAAGGCCATCCGCTTCCGTAAGGAAGTGAAGAAGCCGCCAATGGTCTCCGCGTGAGTATTCCATCTTGACGCTTTATTATTTCTCTGTAGCTTTATCTAAGTCTTTTACTTGCTTCCCTCACTTCAGGGCTCCCCTCACTCTTGAGAGGTTTGCCGCCACCTCCGTCATGGGGTCAGCGGAGATGTCCGCCACCACTCGGTGGATTGACCCCGCTGCTGACCTCCGGGAGGCGACGGAGCGGAATGCACAGGAGAAGCGCAACGAGGAAGAGGCTGCCCGCCTGGAGAAGGTGGAGGCCGATAAGGCGGAGGCCTCCGACAAGAAGAAACTAGCGGAGGCCGAAGCCGTTGCCGCGATGAAGCGACAGGCTGAGGAGGCCGCGCACCGCCAATCGACGGTGTTCGTCACCCCGCTGAACTCTGCGCCGCCGCCTCTGGAGTTCACGGGGCAGACTGGGGAAGCCGGCCGCGAGAACCCCGTCACGGAGAAGGAAGGCGGCAGCTCCTCCACGCCGGATGTGATCGTTCCGCTGCCACCTCCGCCGCCGTCTGGGAGCGCGCAAGGCAAACAGCCGACGGATCCGCCAGTGCCACCGACTGAAGACGAGGCCGTGGTGAGGCTACTCCTTCAAGTCGGCTCGGCAACGCGTTGCCGTCTTGAGAAGGCGACTTCGGCGCCATGCCCCCTAGAGACCGGCACCGCTAGCTCAGCGATCCCAGACGCCGAAGCGACGAGCGCCGCACTCATTGGGTGGGTGCGAGGAGGCAGCACATGGCTGCTGAACCAGGCGCTTCTGGACATCCAAACGAAGCTTCGAGTTGAGGGCGACGCCATCCAGAACTGCACCAAGGCGTACCTGGCATCGCGGGCAGCCGTCCAGGTGTGTTTTCTCTTTGGTCCTTATTTTCTTGTTCCTCACTGTGGGGGCGCGCCAGCGCACCCACTGGGTGTAGTTCCCGAGTTTCGGGCCAGCTGCTGAGCAGGCGGCCCGGAACTCCAATTGGTGAGCTCTGGGTACTAACTTTTGTCCGAAATATTTGTCGCGGGACTACCACAACCTCCGTGTTACTGCCTTCAATCGTAACATTGAAGAGTTGGGCAAGCGGACCGCCGACTTGTTGGAGAGTCGGAGTAAGTCCTTTTTCTTCTTTGCGGCGGCGCGCTGGCGCACCCGCGGGCTGTAGTCCCCGAGATTCGGGCCGACTGCTGAGCAGTCGGGCCGGATCTCCCCGACGACCTTCTTTACTGATAACTTAACACCTTCTTTCTTCCGTCTCTTCAGAAGCCAACGCTGTTCTTCAACAGCAGCTGAGCGAAGCCAACTCCGTGTTGCGCGCCAAGGGGGAGGAGTGCAGCAAGCTCGCCACAGAGCGCGATCTGCTAGCCACTCAATTGGCATACTAGAGGGAGCTGCTCGCGAAGACATAGAAGGAGGCGGAAGAGGCGGAAACCGCCCTCCTGGCCGAGTTCGCGAGCGAGCGCTCCTCTTGGCCTGACAGAGAGGCAATGCTGGCCTCCGGCTTCCATGAGATTGAAGACATTGTTGATGGTGAGTCTCTTTTACTTTCTTTCTTCAAGCTGTCGATTATAAATCGTGCCGACTCCTGATTTTTGACTTGTTTCTTTGTTTCTTCCGTCTTGGCAGACTTCTTCCCTGGGCACTCGCAGGCCGCCATCCAAGCCATCGAGGCTGACCGTGAAGGTCGAAGGGCGGAAGGTGCAGAGATCGCCGCCGATGCCCCCTGAACCCTTGATGAGCATATCCTGAGCATCGAGGCTCGCCTTCGGCCGACTCACCGGATGTTGCGCCGGCTTCAACGTGTCGGTGCCCAGGCGATTGCCGCCCTGTGGCCGGACATGCAGGCTCCGTGCACCCCCAGCCTGACTGCCGATGGGCTAGAGGTCGCGGCTGGTCGTCTTGAGGCCTGGAAGGGTTCCTCGGCCCGAGCTGGAGCACGCCGGGCCTTGGAGTTCGTCAAGGCGTGGTATCCGGGGCTGGATCTAGACCGGCTGGCCACACTCCGGTCAGAGGCCCAGCCAGAGCTGGTAGCCGCAGAAGACGCCCTCGTCAAGCGTGCCGTGGTGATCGCCGAGTACACCGACACCAGCGTCTTCGTCCCCGAGCGGTCTGAAGACGGCGAGGAGGTACCGCCAGAGTGGTTTGGGATGAACCCAGACTACGGCGAGGACTCGGCGGAGGTGATCGGCTCCAGCGTCGAGGAGGAAGCCGAGGCGGAGGACGGAGGCGAGGCGGAGGACGGAGGCGAGACGGAAACACCAGAAGACGGAGCAGACGACCAGCCTCAGCTCGACCGCGCCTCCAGCAACGAGCCGCGTGCGACCGAGCCGACTGCCGCCAGAAGCGATCAAGCCGAGACTGCCCGGCCGGCCACCCCAACGCCTGACGCTGCCGCCTCCTCCGACCCTCCGAATCCGTCTGCCGCTTCCTAAGCTGCCGCCTTATCTTTATTTTATCTGCTTTAGTAGTCTTGAAGAACTTGTTAATTTGCACAATTCCACCCGCGGGGTGTATTTTGAACTTTTGCTCGAAGATTCGGCCAAGGGCCTATGCTATGTAAATATTTATCCGAATTCTATATTTTCTTGCTCATTGCTCTTTTGGCTTTTTTCCTTTATCGCTTTCCCTTAGTTGCCTGTCTTGCCAGTCGGACAGCCGCTCTGCGGACTACCGTTGGATCAAATGCTTGGCTACTTTGGGAAGGCAAGTACTTAGCCTTTTTAGAGTTTTTTAGCAAGTTGAATAGAAGGCGGTGAGCCGACTGCTTAATAGTCGGTTTGCGAAAAGAAAAAAGGAAGGCTGGAAGCCAGCTTAAGCTATGCTTTATGCTTTGAGTCCTTAGCCATTTTTCATGCGAACGCCCATTCTACCTTACTCCTGCCCACCGTACAGTCGCTCTGCAAGCTGCGGCTTCTGACAGGAGATGGCTTAGGCGCCACACACTACTTGTCCGGTTGCAGGAAGCATTTCATAGTGCAAGGCGGCGAGTCCCCGGGCCGACCTGTCGAGCCCGGTGCCAAGCGGCATAACAAAGAGTAACATACTCATAGGCATAACTTTTATCATATAGACAAAAGAGGGCAGTCCCCGAGCTCGTCTCGGGGGGCCCAAAGTCTTGATACTTTAATACAAAAGGTAGCGTGGTACATACTGCATCAACTGTAAAATCTTCGGAGGAGATTTGCATTCCATGGCCGCTCTGTCTCTTTGCCGGAGTCGTCCCTCTTGCGTGCTCGGGGCTTCTGAGCGTCAATCAGGTAGTAGGAGTCGTTGCCCAGCACTTTGCTGATGATGAAAGGGCCTTCCCAAGGTGCCGACAGCTTGTGCTGGCCGGCTGTTTGCTGGATCAGCCGGAGCACAAGGTCGCCTTCTTGGAAAGATCTTGGCTTGACCTTCCTGTTGTAGTATCGGTGCAGGCTCTGCTGGTAGATGCTGGACCGGCTGAGTGCCAACAGCCGGCCCTCTTCCAGCAAATCGACGCCGTCTTGACGTGCTTCTTCTGCTTCCTCCTCGGTGTACATGGTGACTCGCGGGGAGTCGAACTCTATGTCTGTTGGGATGACGGCTTCGGCATCGTAGACGAGGAAGAAAGGCATGAAGTCGGTTGACTTGTTTGGAGTCATGCGCAGACTCCAGAGGACGGCTGGCAACTCGTCGAGCCAGCAGCCAGCCCACCGCTCCAGAGGCTCGACCAGTCGGGGCTTCAAGCCTAACAGGATGAGGCCGTTTGCTCGCTCCACCTGGCCGTTTGACTGTGGATGGGCAACGGACGCTAGGTCCAGTCGGATGCCCTGTGTTGCGCAGAAACGGGCCAAGGCGCCTTTGGCAAAATTTGTGCCATTGTCGGTGATGATGTTGTGTGGTATGCCGTACCGACTTGTGATATCGGAGATGAAAGTCACGGCAGTCAGATTGTTCAGTTTCTTGATTGGCTTCACTTCTATCCACTTGGTGAACTTGCCCACTACGACAAGTAAGTGAGTTAGGCCACCTCGTGCCGTCTTGAATGGTCCCACCATGTCTAGACCTCAAACTGCGAAAGGCCAGGCAATGGGGATGGTCTTGAGTGCAGAAGCCAGCTGATGCGGCTTGGAGCGGAACTTCTGGCACCCTTTGCATTTTTGGACCAATTCCTTGGACTCTTCTAAGGCAGTCGGCCATAAGAAACCATGTCGAAAGGCTTTGGCGACGAGTGCTCTTGAAGCCGCATGGTGGCCGCACTCGCCTTGATGGATGTCTTTGAGAATTGCTTGGCCTTGCTCTGGCTCTACGCAGCGCTGGTAGACACTAGTGATGCTGCGCCTGACCAGCTCTCTGTTGACTATGGTGTAGGTTGCCGCTCGGCATTGTACTTGCCGAGCTGAGGTCTCATCAGTTGGCAGCTCTTTGCTCACTAGGAATTTGAGGATGGGTTGGGCCCATGAGGGTGCTGCTATTTCTTCGACTGCCAGAACTGCGACTTGGACGAGGGCGGCTGGGCTGGGAGGCGGCGGGTTGGAGTCAACAACCGCTTGCTGGGTTAATGAAGTCCCCAGGCCGACTAGCGCAGCTCTTGGGCTGAGTTCTAGAGTCTTCGAGCCCGCCGTCGTAGTCCCCGGGCTGGGTACTGCAGTCCATGGGCCGGCCTCGGCTGTGGCGGCTTTGGAGCCATCTGCCAAAATCCCCGTACCATCTGTCGGGGCTCTGGAGTCGGATCCAACTTCTTCGGGAGGAGCCGGCACGAAGATGGAGTCTGATTCTGGTGAAGGCTTGACAGACGGCTTAAGGAGGCGTTGAAGGGCGACACCGGATGGTATTGCTTGGCGGGTAGAGACAATTCGTGCCAAGGTGTCTGCTTGGTCGTTGTCATTTCTTGGCACATGGAGGAACTCGCACCCCTCGAAATACCCACTGAGTTGCTGCACGAGGAAACGGTAGCTCGCCATGTTGGCATCTTTGGCGTCCCAGTCGCCAGATGACTGTTGGACCACTAAGTCTGAGTCGCCATAACACAGGATCCGGCGAATGCCAAGTTCTTTGGCAAGCCAGAGCCCGTGAATGAGCGCCTCGTACTCGGCGACGTTGTTGGAGGCGGCAAAATGGATTTGCAGTGCGTATTTGAGCTTGTCGCCTTTAGGGGAAGTGAGGACGACGCCGGCTCCCAAGCCGGTGCACATCTTGGAGTCGTCGAAATGCATCCGCCAATGGGTGGAGTCGGGCGCTGGAGGTAGGTACTGGGTCTCGGCCCAGTCGACGAGGAAGTCGGCCAGTGCTTGTGACTTGATGGCGATGCGGGGCTGGTTGTGGATGGTGTAGGGAGCCAGCTCTATGGCCCACTTGGCCACTCGGCCAGAGGCATCTCGGCAAGTGGAGCCATGCAGACCATACTGATTGGATGCTCTTGAAAGTAAGGCTTCAATTTCTTGGCGGTAAAGTGTACGCCATAGCACATCTTCTGGTAGTGGGGTAGTTCTGCTTGGAGGTCGACAGTACTTCGCTCAGGTAATATACCGGTCTCTGGACAGGTAGTGCCTTGCCTTCCTCCTTGCGTTCCACTACAATGACCGTGCTGACTACCCGGCTGGTGGCGGCGATGTACAGGAGCATAGGTTCCTTAGGGTCGGAGCCGCCAGAACAGGTGGAGTAGTCAGCATCTTTTTCAGTTGGAGAAAGGCTTCGTCCGCCTTGTGGTTCCACTCGAAAAAAGTGGTCTTCTTCATGAGTTGGTATAAGGGGAGAGCTTTCTCGCCCAGCCGACTGATTAATCGGCTGATGGATGCCAGGCAGCCGGTGAACTTTTGCACGTCGAGCAGTCGGCTGGGTACCTCCATCCTCTCAATGGCCTAGATCTTCACGGGGTTGCATTCTATGACGCGTTCAGAGACCAGGAAGCCAGGAGGAGGAGGCAGACAGGCGTCCCGTCGTTCCACTACTCTCGGGCGGCCGTCTCGGTCGCGCTCTATGGTAATGTGAGTCCGACTGTGGCTGACAGTCGGATCCTTGTCCTTTCTTCCTCGGGCGCCGTCAGTCGGTGTCCGAGACGTCGCACCTTGGTCTCGGCGAAGGTTGTTGTTTTGCCGCTGCGGTGCCTCTGTGCGGCAGCCGGCCTCGTTCTGCGCTGCAGCCGCATCGAGGAGCCGCTGGACTCGCTCCATCATCAGGCATCTCTCTTCGCCCTCGAAATTGTCCAGCTCATCCGCCACCGCTTGGGCGGCTCGAATGTGCTCCATAGGTGTAGCGTACACAGGGCGTCTTGCCCCGAACAGGTCGGCGATGGCTACGCCACGCTGCTGGACCGTGCCAAGGCGGCTGGGCCCAGCCGGGGCTGGCGAGCCACCAACAGTGCGATCCATCTCTCGCCGGTAGGCTTCTGACAACGTCTCATGCTAGCCAGCTTCTTCGCACCTTCGACGAGTTGAAGGCGGCGCGCCTCCAACGTCTCTGCGTCAGCATCTTCCGGAATGGGCGCAGTCAGGTCTTGTAGCGCCGCGCCAAGCGGATCATGCGCTCCTCTGCCGGGGAGCTCGTCATGGCTGATGACAAGCACCTCGGTGACGGTTCTTCCGTCGCTCTCCGCGCAAGGGAGAGGTTCGTCGTAGACCACCACATTAGAGGGGAATGCGTCGAGCGACGTGGTGTCGGAGTCGACCAGCATTGGGTCGGTGGAGCCTACAGACTCCAAGTCTATGGCAGGCTCGCCGACGACGTGGAGTTGATCGAGGAGGCCCGCGAGGAGGCTCTCGGAGCCGCCCGTGCCTGCGTCGGATGCAGGTTCGTCGGAGATGTGAACCTCGCTGACAAGTTCGGCGACGCGGCTAGCGGCGCAGACGATCTCCACGCCGTGCAGCGCGTCGGTGCAAACTCCGTCTGGCATGCCTGGCTGGCTGCGCTCGCTAGGGAGGAAAAGGGTTCCCGTCCAGAACAGGTCTCCGGACGGCGGTGCACCAGGCCCCAAGGTGGGCGCCAAATGTCAGGGGTTGGGTGCGACATATGCCAAAGGATGGCTTATCATGGTGGGGGCGAGTAGAACGTCGCCGGTGCCTGGAAACGGGATAAGGCATAGACATGCACGCTGGCGAATCTTACCCAGCTTCAGGGCTCTCCGGGGAGATAACACCCCTACTGCTGCTCTGAGGGGTCTCTGCATGATCACTACGGCAAAGTGTTTACACGATTGCTCCTTGAGCTGTTTTCTGGAGGCAGGAGAGGGCAAGGCTAGCTCTCTCCTCCCTATATGATCTGGTCTAGAGCTAATGGATTCCCACCCTTTGCATGGGTGCCCTGGGGGGTTTATATAGGCCTACCCCCCAGGGGTACAACGGTAATCCGGCTGGGCGCGGGCCCAGCCGTCAGTGCCTCCGGCCTCCATCTTCTCCGCCGACTGCTGGGGCCCGCCGACTGGTGGGCCCCGCTGATTGGCTAGGTACATAGCCGACAGGCCACGTCCGCCGCGGGCGGGTCTTGCCGGCTGCTGATTACCGTAGCCGCGCTTCTAATGACGCGGGCTTCGTCATGGAGTCATGGCAACAGCCCCGCCGCCTGGTGGGCGATCACTATTGCCACTCTCCCTCACATCTGGTTAATGGCGCGTGGGCCCCAGGGGAGGAGCCGGCCGACTCTTGGGGGCCGACTCCTGACTGGTCCGACTTGCGGTGCACTTGCCATCTCCTGGGGTCCCACTGGCTGGTGGGACCCGTCGCCCCAGGGTCGTACAGACAAGTCGTCGTGGGCGCAGGATTCGGTCCTTCGGTACTGACGTCGGGGCTGGCACGGTAACAGTGCCACGCCGCACGGAGATCTCCTTAGTACGGCCTAATGTGACCATGCTTGCCTTTGGAAAGGGGTGGGAGCAGATTTCACTGTAGCCACTCCCCTGTCCTGTCCCTCTTGATGAGGACATGGGGTTTTGCTGGAATCGTGGGCCGACTCCCCAAGGTCGGCTTCTCTGGAAGTCGCCAGTCAAGAGTCGGCTTATCTGAAGTCATCCCCGGGACTCGGCCGTGAGTGGACAGTCGGTCGCCTTGCCGCCGACTTCTCAGAAGGCGGCTCTTCGTCCTGGGGTCTTGAGGCGCGCAGCCTGCCCCGATGTCTTGAAAGGTTCTGGGGCTCGGGTTAGCCTACCCGTGGCCCATTACTCCGACACCAAATATTTAACATACTCAGACATAGATAATAAGCGTACACGTACATAAGCATAGTTCAACCATAAGTACATAGTTCAACCATCATTAAGCATACTCAAGCATACATAGTTCGATACATCCCACATCTCATCTCACATGTCGGCACAATCCTGAAGCTTCTCCAGGTACTCAGCGTACGCGTTGTGCGCCACCCTGCGAGAATACTTCTGCTTGAAGGAGCCAACGGCTCGTCCTCTTACATGCACCAAAACACTTAGATACGCGTCATGAAGCTTGTGGTTGCAAAATGGGCATCGATAGCCGCCGTTCCAGGTCCTAATACGCCTGTTATGCATTCCTGCATAAAGCTCCCTCAGGATTTGCCTCTTGTACCTCCTCTGCCATCTTCATTCTCGCTGTCCACATCGTCAAACAGCACTTATATAAATAGTAAAACAAATTTGGTATCAAATCACTGATTACATGCCGTGAAGTAGGATTAGGAATTTATGGCTATTTATTTATACATATCCAGATATTATGGTTCAATTTTTAAGCGCAGTCGTCTATGTACAGACCAATCTTGAAGAAAATAATGGCACAAACATATGTAGGTCATTCAATTGTCAAGTCCTGACTAGGAATTATTAGCACGAACACTAACCCTAGTCGAATTACTAGCAGAAATCATTTGCATAGATGAAACAACTAATCACTTATCACTTGTACCATTCAAACAATCAATACACTACACGGATCTAACAAAACTTACTCAGATTTCATGGATTGGGAGAACATAACCATAGGATTTCTATTCCAAAAAGGGGGAGGCAGGAGTAACCAGAGAAACCCTATGATCTATTTGACACATAAATGGGTATAGATGACTAACCAGCTGTCCGTCGGAGTCAGAGTCGTCGCCGGAGTGGTCGTCAGAGTCGTCGCCAAGGTCATCACCAGAGTCGGTGTGGAACTCTGCCTCCGGCTATGGAAGCTCGATATCGTCGATGACGTCAGGGTGCAACGATAACTCGCCAGCAGTGACGGCAACCTCTGTCTCCATCTCCACGCCTTGCTCCGGTGCTTTAGCAGCCCCAACGTCGCCACTCCCTCTGATGGGGCGCTTCGGCGTCATCCTCATACACTGACGCCTTTGAGGACTGAGAGCGGCATCGAGGATGCAAGCAGAGAGAGAGGATTGTGTGTGTGGTGAGGATGGGGGGTGCAGCCGCTCGGGCACACCATTAATATGGAGTAGTGGGAGTTGTGGGAGAGAGGCGAGCGGTGGTCAAACCGATGGCTCGTCTCCTGGTGAGCCCGCGCACCGGACTTCTAGCATGCCTACCAAAGTTTCACACAACTACTCGCACACCTCCGATGACACTGCGTAGCGAGCACGCCTTCATCAATTCACACACCTGCACGCACGCCTCCCCGTCTGCCTGCGCGGCGGACTGCTCGCATGCGTCCCGTCAACTCACGCATGCTCGCATGGCACACGGGTTGCGCGGCAGCACATATATTGTTTTTCTATTTGGCTGATTAATGCTGCTGCTTTATTGCTTAACCGAAGCATCCCACGTATCCATTGTTGGTCTAACGCTCACAAGTCGAATAAATAATCCGTTTGGGATATTGTTTCCCAATCATTAATAATCTCTTGTTTGTAATTAGATAAAGATTACATCAAAACTGGTCTCAAATTTGACAAAAAAGTACAATGCCACTTTGTATTGGTGTCCATATGACAACACGATAAGTTTCATGAACTTCCAATAAGTTTTGGATGTACTAGAATTTAAAAATCAAGATTCTCAATGTTTGAAATTTTTTGCACGGTGAGTAAACATGCACCTAGTGAGGCACATGTGTTTTTGCAATCCATTTAGGTGCACTGTCACATGTGCATGTAGCTCAAGTTTGATTTTTGCACATTATACCCGTAGAAAATCAATCAATTAATGTACTAAAACATCTTAATGATCTCTGTGATTTTTTCAAAATTAAAACGTCCCTCCTTTGGTAACATATAACATATGTTCATCGTGGGATAATTAATTTAACATGCATCGTAGTTGCGGTGGATTCGCGGTAGACCCATAAACGCCATTACCGTTATGGCAGTCGATGGTAGTCCTACATGACACTCGATACTTGCGTGTGATGCTTTTTGTGGGCTCGCAAGGTCGTCGTCCATGACTTTGACGAACAGCCGGCAGTGAGGTTAATTTGACCAGCAAGGTAGAATCTTTTTTGTTTGTGTTATGGTGGTATATAGTACGCGTCGAAGAGGTGGGAGGGGACTAGCATATATACTATATGTGCGCGTCCGTGAACAAGTACACCTCACTCTGTGTCGGGACTTTTTGGTTTCCGAGGCACGTGCCACATCAAAATTGTGAAATTGGCTATTCAAACTATACACAACACCTTTTTGGGCCACATGGATGCATGCAGTGGTTATCCTAGCTAGGACACTCACGTGTGATGCTTCCATCTGTAGGTCACGAGGCCATCGTCGATGCATGCATGCATCACTTTAACCTACATCAGGAGAGGTTAATTAATTTCACCATCAATGAGGATTCTTTTGGGTTGTACATATTACGGCAGGAGCATATAGTACGTGGTGAAGAGGGGGGGAGGGGACCATCATATGTAGTATGCTTCATGGACCTCGCTCTGTGTGGGTGCATGGTTTATGGTTTTTGAGGCATGTGGCACATCAAAGTTGTGCATTTTGGGTATTCAACATATGTATGTTTAGCCCACATGCAAAACGGTGGTGGTTGTCCTCTCGCACCCACTTAAGCGGTTATCAGCGATATCGATGCTTTCCATCTATGGGCCCGCGTGGTCCATCACTACTTTTTGCCTGACAATAAGAGAGGTTAATTTGACTTAGGAGGGGATTATTATTTTTTCTTGCAATACAGTATATATATAGGTCATGCTCTGGGATGACATGGATGATACAGTTTGAGCACACACACATGCATGTGTACGCATGAATCCCTCCCATCGAGTCGAAGTGGCTAGTACAACGACACGTCATGAACCGATCTCGCTCTATGTGGGGAGCTAGTGTATGATTTTTTACACACGCGCCACATCAATGTTTTGAAATGGTATTCAAACATGCATGCGCGCATCACCTCCATACATATGCATGAAGTGGTTTCCTTCGAACGGTACAATCCCTCGCTCGTTATCGGCGACAAGCCTATATATTCGTGGGCCCGCGTGGACATCCATGATCACTTTAACCAACAACAAGATAGATTACCATGGCGGATTCTTCATTTGGTTCGTGTTATCGTAGTATAGGTCATGGTGAGATTTAGACTTTAAGTTTGAGCGCATATACTATCCACGCATGCTGCATGAATCCCCGTCGTTGGCTTGAAGTGTGGTATAACATACATATGCATCATTAACCTAACCCTCACTCAGTGGGGGGATTTCTAGTTCGAAATCACTGTGCCACATCAAAGTTGTTCCATTGTTACTCAAAAACACACCTATCCATACATATGTTTGGGCCACATGCATGCAGTGATTGTCTTCGGGGACTAGATACTTGCGTGGTTATTGGCGAGCTAGCCCATCTCCGAGGTCGCATGGATGGCCATCACTTTGACCAACAACAAGAGAGAGGTTGTACGACCAAGGTGGATTATTCTTGGTCCATTTTACGATCCATCTTGGTGAGATATGCCTCTCTGGCCTGTCTACTAAAAGTGTGTGGGGGGGGGGGGTTGCTACTTCGCACTTTGCTAGGTGAACCTCGATTGGGGGTATGCATTCATAGCTTAGGATTCCCTTCATGTCGACTGATACATCTCCAACGTATCTATAATTTTTGATTGTTCCATCCTGTTTTATTATCAATCTTGGATGTTTTATAATCATTTTATAGTCATTTTATATCATTTTTTGGTACTAACCTATTGACATAGTGCCAGTTGCTGTTTTTCCATGTTTTTACATCGCAGAAAATCAATATCAGACGGGGTCCAGATTCCACGAAACTTCACGATGATTTTTTATGGGCCAGAAGGAAGGCTATGGGCCCTAGTTGCACCTGGGGGTGCCCCGAGGGGGGCACAACTCGCCAGGGCACGCCGGGAGGCCCAGGCGCACCCTGGTGGGTTGTGCCCACCTCGGGTGCCCCCCTCCCCCGACCGCCTCTTTGCTCTGTCAATACCCAAATATTCTAGAAACCCTAGGGGAGTCCTCGAAATATTCATCCAGCCACTGCAGAGTCCAAAACCACCAGATACAATCTAGACACCATCTCAGATGGGGTTCACCACCTCCATTGGTGCCTCTCCGATGATGTGTGAGTAGTTCTTTGTAGACCTTAAGGTCCGTAGTTAGTAGCTAGATGGCTTTCTCTCTCTCGCTGATTCTCAATACAATGGTCTCTTGGAGATCCATATGATGTAACTCTTATGCGGTGTGTTTGTTGGGATCTGATGAACATTGAGTTTATGATCAGTCATATCTTTTTATATCCATGAAAGTTATTTGAGTTTCTTTGACCTCTTATATGCATGATCTCTTATAGCCTTGTATTTCATCTCCGATATTTGGGTTTTGTTTGGCCAACTCGATCTATTTATCTTGCAATGGAAAGAGGTGCCCGGTAGTGGTTTCAATCTTATGGTGCTTGATCCCAGTGACAGAAGGGGAACCGACATGTATGTATCATTGCTACTAAGGATAAAAAGACGAGATCTATATCTACGGCCATATAGATAGACGGATGTTGTCAACATCATGCCATTGTTCTTATTGCATTACTCCGTTTTCCATGAACTTAATACACTAGATGCATGCTGGATAGCGGTCGATGTGTGGAGTAATAGTAGTAGATGCAGGGAGGAGTCGGTCTACTAATCTTGGACGTGATGCCTATGTAATGATCATTGCCTAGATATCGTCATAATTATTTGAAGTTCTATCAATTGCCCAACGGTAATTTGTTTACCCACTGTTTGCTATTTTTCTCGAGAGAAGCCACTAGTGAAACCTACGGCCCCCGGGTCTTCTTTCTCATATTTTTGCCTTGCGATCTACTTTTTCTTTGCATTTTTATTCAGATATATTAAACCAAAAAAATACTTTGCTGCACTTTATTTTATTTGAGATCTATTTATTCAATCTACTACAATTTACCTCACGCCATGCCAATTTCTGGCTTCGTTACCCGAAAGGGATTGACAACCCCTTTAACACACCGGGTTGCGAGGTGTTGTTATTTGTGTGCAGGTGTTGTTTACGTTGTGTTTCTTGGTTCTCCTACTGGTTCGATACCTTGGTTTCATAACTGAGGGAAATACTCTACCGTCGCTGTGCTACTTCATCCCTCCCTCTCCGGGGAAATACCGATGTAGTTCCAGCTACCATCAAGGAGAATTTCTGGCTCCGTTGTTGGGGAGGATCTTAAACATAACCTGGTTCCTAATCACAAATCTCATCTCCTTGCAATATACATTATTTGCCATTTGCCTCTCGTTTTCCTCTCCCCCACTTCACAAAATTTGCCATTTTATTCGCCTCTTTTTTTTCGTTTGCCGTTCTCTTGCTTTATAGTCTCGATGGCTAGCATCCCTACCCCTCCTTTGTCACCAGATTTTAAAGACTTGTACCTCAAACAAGGACAAAGAGAAAATTTGAAAGATGCCTGGTATAGCCTTATGGAATCGTATCGTATTTCCAACTTAAAGGGGGACGCCAAGGTTTTGCTTCACAATTTTTACATAGGATTGGCTTTGCATCATAGACAACTTCTTGATTTCGCCACTAAAGGAAATTTTATTGAACTTAATGCTAATGCTGCCTATGAACTCTTAGAGGGAATCTTGGGAATTCCACCTCAAAAGAAGGGGTTTCATTTTACCCCCGAGGGATCTCAAATGCTTGATAAACTTGGTGATTTGCATGAGCATATGGTTGAAATACAGAAATATAATGAACCCCTCAAACACCTTAATGGTAGTATCAACTGCATGAATACCTTGATTACTCTTTGCATCAAGCGGTTGGATATTTTGGATCTTAAGATGATTTCTTTTCCGGAGAATTTAGGGAAGCATAAAGAACCTCCCGGGTTTGAGAAAACCCTTACAAAAGTTGCCAACCCGTCGGAAGACAAAACCTAGATCCTTGCTTTATGCCTAGCTAAGGGCTTAAAACTATAGCGCTTGTTGGGAGGCAACCCAATGAACAAAATTTATTTTTGCTTTATGTTCTTGAGTGTTAGCACAATTATGCTACTGTTATGATTGTGTTTTTTATGTTTTACTTAGTGTTTGTGCCAAGTAAAGCCTTTAGGATCTTCTTGGGCAATAGTTGTTTGATCTTGCTGTAAAAAACAGAAAGTTTGCGCTCACAAAAACAATTATCATTTTTTACCAGAGAGCGATAAAATACCCATTCCAATTGAAGTAGATCAATATACAAATTGCTCAGGTCTTCCTATTTTTTAATAATTTTTGGAGTTACAGAAGTATTCGAAATAGTCAGATTGCTACAGGCTGTTCTGTTTTGACAGATTCTGTTTTCTTTGTGTCGTGTGCTTATTTTGATGGCTCTATGGTTTTCTTTGATGAGTTTTTCCATAGAAAAGTTGGAATACAGTAGATATAATACAAAAACAAAATATGAATTGGTTTGATATAGCACTTATAGTAGTGGTTTATTATTCTTATACTAACGGATCTCACGAAAGTTTTTGTTGAGTTTTATCTGATTGAAGTTTTCAAGTTCTGGGTTATATTACGATGGATGAAGGAAGAATGTAAGAGCCTAAGCTTGGGGATGCCCCAGCATCCCAAGCTATTATCCAAGAATGATCAACCAACTAAGCTTGGGGGTGCCCCGAGTGGCATCCCCACTTTCTTCCAACAACTATCGGTATTTTACTCGAGACTATATTTTTATTCGTCACATGATATGTGTTTTGCTTGGAGTGTCTTGTATGATATGTGTCTTTGCTTGTTTTATTTTGTGTTTTAAGTCATCAATCCTTGCTGCACACACATATTTGAGAGAGCTAAAATTATGTCATGACTTGTTAGAATTGCTCTCTTTGCTTCACTTAAATCTTCTTTGATCTAGGACTTGCTCTAGTGCTTCACTTATATCTTTTTTAGCACGGTGTGCTTAGTTACTTTTGAAGAAATGCTCTCTTGCTTCACTTAGATTTGTTTGAGAGTTAGTAAAATTTTGAAGAAGTTCTCTCTTGCTTCACTTAAATTATTTTAAGAGAAATAAAATTTGTTATGCTCATGATCTTCACTTATATTAGTTTGAGCTTATGAAAAGCAACACATAGAAATTAGTGCCAAAGTGATAGATATCCAAGAAGGATAAAGTAAGAAAAAAATGTCATGAAGATCATTGGACAAAATAAACTTGATTCTTAGTAATAGTTTTGAGATATGATGATGTGTATGTGAGTCATGTTGATGAGTAATTGTGCTTTAGTAAGAATATTGGTGTTAAGGTTTGTGATTCCCTATGCATGCACAAAAGTCAATAATCATGCAATGAAAATTATATCCTACTTGTGGTGCATTATTCGGTGTTAATTATGCTTAATGCTTGCTTATGAGATTACTGGTTTCTTGGTTGGTCACTTCCCAATCTTTTGCTAGCCTTCATTTTGCACCAACTATGACCTCTACTTGTGCATCCAAAATCCTTTAAACCAGTTTTGCCACATTAGTCCACTATATCTACCTATATGCGGTATTCTTTTGCCATTCTAAGCAAATTTGCATGTGCCATCTCTAATTTTCAAAATAAACTTCTCTTTTGTGTGTTCGTTTCGCTCGCGGAACGGTAACGGGTGGCTAATATTTTCCATGCTGGATGTGTTATTCTCAAGATGAGTGTTTATTCACTTGTTATTGCACGAGAGTAAGGCAAAGGTTTTAGGGATGCCTAGTCCCGAAATGCAAAAAAATAAATGAATTTACTTTATGTTGTCAAATAATAAATTCCTTGGAAAGTGTTGGTATGGAGGGCACCCGTGGATACGGTTAGCCATGGAAAGTGAAAGAAATGGTGGAAAAGGAATAAACTTAATTTCTGTTTGGGAACCGCCTATGGCATATCTAGCATGGAAAGTGTTGGGAGCTCTAAGTCATTTTTGTTGGCGGGATGGATACACCTCCCAAAATGTTTTTATCTTAAATTTTTCGCTTTGAGCTCTAGCACCTCTACCAATCCCTACTTCCCTCTGCGAAGGGCCTTTCTTTTACTTTATGCAATTTTTATTTTGAGTCTCCATCTTCTCTCATAAAAAGCACCAACTAGGAGGCAATATGATCGTGCTCAAGTATTGGGTGTAGTTAATATTCGAGTGTGTTTCATGAATGGATCAATGTTTGAGCATGATGGGCTAGGGATAACTTATTTTAGCATTGATAATTTGAAAGACATGGTTGCTTGTTGATATGCTTGAGTATCTAAATTATTATGTCAAAACTAGACTATTGCTTTGAATCACATAAAAGTCCAAATGTCCATGCTATAAAGAAAAGAATATGTTACGACTTGATGAACAACACTCCACATCAAAAATTATGTTTTTATCACTTACCTACTCGAGGAAGAGTAGGAGTTAAGCTTGGTGATGGTGATACGTCTCCAACGTATCTATAATTTTTCATTGTTCCATGTTGTTTTATTATCAATCTTGGATGTTTTATAATCATCTTATAGTCATTTTATATCATTTTTGGTACTAACCTATTGACATAGTGCCAAGTGCCAGTTGTTGTTTTTTCCATGTTTTTTACATCATAGAAAATCAATATCAAACGGAGTCCAAATGCCACGAAACTTCATGATGATTTTTTATGGGGCATAAGGAAGGCAATGGGCCCTCATTGCACCTAGAGGGTGCCCCAAGGAGGGCACAACCCACCAGGGTGCGCCAGCAGGCCCAGGCATGCCCTGGTGGGTTGTGCGCACCTCTAGTGCCCCCGGACCGCCTCTTTGCTCTATAAATACCCAAATATTCCAGAAACCCTAGGGGAGTCGTCGAAATATTCATCCAGCCGCCACAAAGTCCAGAACCACCAGATCCAATCTAGACACCATCTCGGATGGGGTTCACCACCTCCATTGGTGCCTCTCCGATGATGCGTGAGTAGTTCTTTGTAAACCTTCGGGTCCGTAGTTAGTAGCTACATGGCTTTCTCTCTCTCTCTCTCTCTCGCTGATTCTCAATACAATGGTCTCTTGGAGATCCATATGATGTAACTCTTTTGCGGTGTGTTTGTTGGGATCTGATGAACTTTGAGTTTATGATCAGTCATATCTTTTTATATCCATGAAAGTATTTGAGTTTCTTTGATCTCTTATAGCCTCGTATTTCTTCTCCGATATTTGGGTTTTGTTTGGCCAACTCGATCTATTTATCTTGGAATGGGAAGAGGTGTCCGCTAGTGGTTTGATCTTACGATGCTTGATCCCACTGACAGAAGGGGAACTGACATGTATGTATCGTTGCTACTAAGTATAAAAAGACGAGATATATATCAATTGCCATATAGATAAACGGATCTTGTCTACATCATGTCATCGTTCTTATTGCATTACTCCGTTTTTCCATGAACTTAATACACTAGATGCATACTGGATAGCGGTCGATGTGTGGAGTAATAGTAGTAGATGCAGGCAGGAGTCGGTCTACTAATCTTGGACGTGATGCCTATGTAATGATCATTTCCCGGATATCGTCATAATTATTTGAAGTTCTATCAATTGCCCAATAGTAATTTGTTTACCCACCGTTTGTTATTTTTCTCAGGAGAAGCCACTAGTGAAACCTATGGCCCCCGGGTCTTCTTTCTCATATTTTTGCCTTGCGGTCTACTTTTCCTTTGCATTTTTATTCAGATCTATTAAACCAAAAATACTTTGTTGTACTTTATTTTGTTTGTGATCTATTTATTCAATCTACTACAATTTACCTCACGTCCATGCCAATTTCTGGCTTCGTTACCCGAAAGGTATTGACAACCCCTTTAACACGTCGGGTTGCGAGGTGTTATTATCTGTGTGCAGGTGCTGTTTACGTTGTGTTGCTTGGTTCTCCTACTGGTTCGATACCTTGGTTTCATAACTGAGGGAAATACTCTACCATCGATGTGCTACATCATCCCTCCCTCTCCAGGGAAATACCGACGTAGTTCCAGCTACCATCACATACTCAGGGAGAACACTTATACCTTGAAATTTAATGAGTGGTCATCTTATAATGATATCGCCTTACTGAGCAAAATAAGATGCATAAAGGATAAAAATCACATGCAATCAAAATATGTGACATGATATGGCCATCATCATCTTGTGCCTTTGATCTCCATCTCCAAAGCACTGTCATGATCTCCATCGTCACCGGCTTGACACCTTGATCTCCATCATAGCATCATTGCCGTCTCGCCAAATATTGCTTCCACGACTATCGCTATTGCTTAGTGATAAAGTAAAGCAATTACATGGCGATTGCATTTCATACAATAAAGCGACAACCATAAGGATCCTATCAGTTGCCGATAACTTTTACAAAACATGGTCATCTCATACAACAATTTATATCTCATCACGTCTTGACCATATCACATCACAACATGCCCTGCAAAAACAAGTTAGACGTCCTCTACTTTGTTGTTGCAAGTTTTACGTGGCTGCTATGGGCTTCTAGCAAGAACCGTTCTTACCTACGCATCAAAACCACAATGATTTTTTGTTAAGTGTGTTATTTTAACCTTCAACAAGGATCGGGCATAGTCAAACTCGATTCAACTAAAGTTGGAGAAACACACACCCGCCAGCCACATGTGTGCAAAGCACGTCGGTAGAACCAGTCTCATGAACGCGGTCATGTAATGTCGGTCTGGGCCGCTTCATCCAACAATACCGCCGAATCAAAGTAAGACATTGTTGGTAAGAAGTATGACTATTATCGCCCACAACTCTTTGTGTTCTACTCGTGCATATAACATCTATGCATAGACCTGGCTCGGATGCCACTGTTGGGAAACGCAGTATTTCAAAATTTTCCTATGATCACGCAAGATCTATCTAGGTGATGCATAGCAACGAGACGGGAGAGTGTGTCCATGTACCCTCATAGACCGAAAGCGAAAGCGTTTAGTAACGCGGTTGATGTAGTCGAACGTCTTCGCGATCCAACCGATCCTAGCACCGAACGTACAGCACCTCCGTGTTCAACACATGTTCAGCTCGATGACGTCCCTTGAGCTCTTGATCCAGTTGAGGACGAGGGAGAGTTCCGTTAGTACGAAGGCATGGCAACGGTGATGATGAAGTTACCGGCGCAGGGCTTCGCCTAAGCACTATGGCGATATGACCAGGGTGTGTAACTGTGGAGGGGGGCACCGCACACGGCTAAGAGAAGACTTGGTGTGCCTTTGGGGTGCCCTCTTTCCACGTATATAAAGGAGGGGGGAGGAGGCCGGCCCAAGGGGGGTGCGCCAAGGGGGGAGTCCTACTTGGACTCCCGGTCCAAGTAGGATTCGCCCCCCACTTTCCTATTCCAACTAGGAGAAGGAGGGAAGAAGGAAGAGGGGATAAGGAAAGAGGGGGGTGACGCCCCCTCCTAGTCCAATTCGGACCAGCCTTGGGGGAGGCGCGCGACCACCCCTTAAGGCCCTTCTCCCCTTTCCCCTAAAGCCCATTAAGGCCCACTACTTTCCCGGGGGTTCCGGTAACCTCTCGGTACTCCTGAAAATACCCGAAACACTTTGGAACCATTCCGGTGTCCGAATATAATCTTACAATATATTGATCTTTACCTCTCGGCCATTTCGAGACTCCTTGTCATGCTCATGATCTCATTCGGGGCTCCAAACAAACGTCGGTCATCAAATCACATAACTCATAATACAAATCGTCATCAAATGTTAAGCGTGTGGACCCTACGGGTTCGAGAACTATGTAGACATGACTGAGACACATCTCCGGTCAATAACCAATAGCAGAACCTGGATGCTCATATTGGCTCCAACATATTCTATGAAGATCTTCATCGGTCAAATCGCATAACAACATACGTTGTTCCCTTTGTCATCGGTATGTTACTT